>NC_035178.2:22528499-22903179 GCF_001659605.2 Manihot esculenta | reverse complement strand
TAGAGGGGTTTTTGGGGAGTTTCTTATGAGTTGTTAGCATGTGGTTTAGTACCTCATGTGAGTCCATCTGTGTAGGATTGGACCTGAGGAGAGGTGTCTAGCCTCAGTGCTAGTTGACCCTGAGTTTGTTGAGCAGAGGCTTCAGGTGAGTAGAACTAAACTTAATGTTTTACTTTAAGAAATTTTAATGGTCTAAAGCATACTCATACATCATGTTATGTAATAGGATGTTTGCACTAGTTCATCATGCCCATGCACCATGTTTATATGTTATAGGATGATTGCACTAGTTTCACGAAGGTGACGCATTGCATAATGTGCTATGTATATGATGTGATGGGTGGACCAAGGCGACCTCAATAGCCCGCAAGTCTGTCAATGAGTCTTTGTCAATCGGGCGAGTACATGTAGGAAAGCCCCATGAGAGCTCCTTCGGGGCCAAGTTTTGACAGAGGGAACGTTGGGGTCATGTCTAACCCTGAGGGGAAGGACGTTACGTGAACCCTCAAAAATCACCCCAAGAGGAAGAGATTTGCTAGCATGAACTCAAGCGGGGGTGAGATGTTTGTGTGTGATATAATTGTGATATGACGCATTTCATGAATGCATGAATAAGAAGAATAATTGAATTGAATAAAATGTCTTTATAATAAAATACATAAAAAGGGTGGAACAATAAAAGGCAATAATAATATACCTAAAAATGGAGGAACTAAATCAAATGTTTTTTTCTGTTTCTACTCACTGGGCTCTTGTAGCTCACCCCTCCCTTAACCCCAGTTTTGCAGGGCCAGAGTAAGTAAGCCAGAGTAAGTCAGAAAAGCTATGGGATAGAAGAGGTTCAAGCATGGGTTGCCATGTTTGGTTGTAATAGCTTAGCTGCTTATTGTTATATGTTTATGGAGATAGTATGTAATGTAAGTTGCTAAAGAGATGATATGTTATGTAATGCTATGAATGCTTGTATGCTTGTATAGTTTAGTTGTGGACATGATGATTATGGACATGATAGATGGACTTGTTGTATGGTCCTTATGTATATAAAGAATATGAAAGAATAGAAAGAGTAATGTTATAAAGAGATAGAGCCAAGTAAGAAAAGTATATGCTTGAGATGTATAGAATTGTGCTTTGCCTAGGAGTGTTGGTAAAATCTTGGTTTTGCATGATCAATATGAAAGTTAAAGAAATGTTTTAAGAATGTTTTCAAGTATATGAGATGTTTAATGTTATGAGTTTTGAATGGCCCGTGAGGGAAGAAAGGGTTTCAAATCCCTTGACCCAAAGCGGTTATATTTTAAAGAAAGCTTGATGACCCATTTGGTATGAGGTTCTATGTTTCATGCATAGGTCAAGCTGAGGTAAAGAAAACAAGTTTAAGGGTTTTTATGAGACCAAGGCCTAAGTTTTATGAAAAAGTTTGATCATGCGCGGGATTATACCTAAAGTTCAGGATGTTTAGAGGCTTGCTACGGGTTCCGGCGGCCTTAAGCCGATCCGAATCCTAGCGCCGAGCAGGTCGGGCCGTTACTAGAGGTGTACCGGTTTCCGGGCTGTTACAGTTGGTATCAGAGCATCGGTTCCTCGAGAGTACGGTGTTTTGATGCGAAGATGCTCAGACATCGGAAAGAGGTTGTGCTAGATGTTAGGAGGGCAAGCACATTAAGAAAGATTAAGAGTAAGATCATGTCCACTAGGATAGGATGAGGAGTCCTGTCTTGTATGATGATGTGTAATGCCATGTGTGATGCATGTGCATTTATGTTGTATTATGGATGTTGATAGTCCCTTAGCTGCGAGATGGCATGATATGTACTGATATGAGATGAGCTGAGCGACCAGGTGCCCTTGGCACAGTTGGTCATGGCATGTTCTGCTATGTTGTAGGCTGTAGGTGACAGGTTCATCCATGATATATGTTGCTTGAGGGGTCATGTGTTTATCACATGGACCATATGATATGATGCTATGCTATGTGTTGTGAGTTCATGTGTTTGTCATGGACCACATGATGTGATGTGATGCTTATGTGTGCTTGTGTGCCTGTTGTGTTTCAGACAAGCTGAGATGCAAGGTGCTAGGAGCTCTATGGAGTCAGATCCATCTGAGTGGGAAAGTGAGCCTTTTTCCCTTGCAAGGTCAGGTGGAGATGACAGAGCAAGAGACCCTGAAGGGTCTGTAGAAGTCAGCAGAGAAGTTATGGTGCAGAGGAGGGATGTTAGTTTGCAAGTGAACATGGATGAGGAAAGTATGGAAAAGTCTAAGGCTTCTAAGAGTTCAAGTTCAGGAGAAGTTGATCCCTCCATGCTGAGTACAGCTACCAAGAGAGGTAGGAAGTGGGGAAGAGCAGAGCCCCTAAGCAATGGGGCAGGACTAGGAAGGGTAGGTTGTGGAAGAGGTTTAGGCTTGATGCCTGAAGATGGCTCGAGTTCTGGCCAAGGTCCTACAAGATGTTTGAGGTGCGGAAGGTTGCACAGAGGGCCTTGTCGAGTTGGGACACGGCATGCTTCAGGTGCGGTCAGGAAGGGCACTTCGCACGTGAATGTCCTACTGCGCCCAGGAGAATGTGGTCCCAGCAGCGAGTTTCAGGTGCTGTGGCTCAAGCCAGTGTTCCAGGAAGGGGAGCAGACACATCGAAAGCAGTGATGCCAGGTACGCTCACTTGTTCATGTTCTGATGTGTGTGTTTGTGCTCTAGTGTGTTTCCCTTTTCTGTTGTTGCTCTAGGAGCCTTTGAGAGGTTGAGTTGATAGCTTCTGGGTGTTAGAGTGTTCTCTTTGGGTTTGTAGACCGGGTAGGATCCATCTGTGGCTGAGATTCAGGCCAGTGTCCGATGAGAGTAGATGCCTTCCACCCGTGCATGAGGTCCTAGACTTGAGTGTCTGGATGTCAGCCGGGGGATGGATTGGTTTTCTACTTGTGGAGCTGGTGATACTTGCGTCTGCAGCGCAAGGTGGTCGGGATCGAAATGCAGAGTGGGTCTGAGGTAGGCTTCAGAGAGGACCGTGTAGGATGCCTAGAAGGTTGATGTCAGCTGTCAGGCTCGTAGAGTGTATGGGAATGGTTAGTAGAGAGTTTTAGTTGAGTTTGAGAGGGCAGCAGGCAGGTCTAGGAACCAGCCCTGGTGCCATAGATAGAGCGAGTGTTCAGAGGTTTCAGGCTAGTGTCAGGTTGGCCATCAATCAGGGAGGTAGAGTTTGGTTCAGAGGTGGTGCTTGGTACCCGTAACCATTTCTCTCTTTCCTTTCGGGATGGTACCTGCAGAGAGTAAGAGTATAGCAGAGTAGAATAGAAAAGCAGAAGAGAAAAGTAAGATCAGTGAAGAAAGAAGAGAGAAGGATCAGAGTAGCGCAGCAGAAGCTTGTGGCGTTCAAGCGCAAGTTTGAGGTTTTGTTTGTTTGTGTTTTTGTTGGAACATTCGGGGACGAATGTTCTGTAAGGGGGAAGAATGTAAGACCCCGCTCGTTCAGACATCGGAATTCCTACCGTCCGGTGGAATCTCGGGTGTCGGATCCTCTTTGGGGGGGTAGAGCAAGGGTAAAGGAAAGGTTTTCTAAAATGTTTTTACGTGTTTTATGGTTTTAAATAGAAAAGAGTTGAGTTTTTGAAGAGAAAAGACCAAGGAGGCATTTGCCAGGTTCGGCCGCCGAAAGTGAAGTTCGGCCGCCGAACATGTGAAGGCTTCGGGAGCGCCTTTGGCCTCCGAAAGTCTTGTGGGAGCAAGCCAAGGTTCGGCCGCCGAAAGTGAGGTTCGGCCGCCGAACATGCATGAGTTTAGGGGGCACGTTAGGCTGCCGAAGGTTGATGACCAGGCCACCTATAAAAGCCCTCAGATCGGAAATGGGCGAGTTTTCTCCCCATTCCCGAGCTCAGGTGAGTGTATGCCCTCCCTTGGTTGCTTGTGAGTCTTCTCTTCAAAATCCTTCAAGTTTTCATAAGATCTACCCTTGGTTTGAAGTTTTGAAGCTAAAGTAGAAGTTTTGGGAGCTTGGAGCTTTTGGAGCTTGGATTCTCCACACCTCCGAGTTAGGGATCGCACCAACCCTCGATCTTCAAGAGGTAAGTGTAGATCTTTGTTTCCTTGAGTTTTTAAGAAGTTTTAAGTAAGTTTTATGGAGGTTATATGGTTGAGTATGGGTAGATATGCATGTTTAGGCTTTTATAGGTTTGATGCCCAATGTATGTTATGTGATGATGTGTTGAGGAGTTTAAGCTAGTTTCTTTGCTCTCTTTGCTTGTGGGAGTGTGTATGCATGCTTGGGAGAGAGTATGTGAGGTTTGGGGTTGTTTTGTGAGGTTTAGGAGGCTGGTATGCACGAAGGCGGAGTTCTGATGAACTCAGGTTCGGCCGCCGAAGGTGGTTTCGGCCGCCGAACGTGCCTGAGGATGCATAGGTTTGGCCGCCTAACCTTGCCCCCGAAAGTGGAGTTGTGGCTTGAAAGCAGACTTTCGGCCGCCGAAGGTAATGTTCGGCCGCCGAAAGTGCCTGACTTTCGTCTCTGGAGTGAGGGTTCGGCCGCCGAAGGTGCCGCCGAACCTACCCGAGTTTCGTCTCTGGAGGAGACTTTCGGCCGCCGAAGGTGCCGCCGAAAGTGCCTGTCCAGCCTTTTCATGGCTGTTTTCCTATGCGTATTTCTATGATGTTTAGAGGGGTTTTTGGGGAGTTTCTTATGAGTTGTTAGCATGTGTTTAGTACCTCATGTGAGTCCATCTGTGTAGGATTGGACCCGAGGAGAGGTGTCTAGCCTCAGTGCTAGTTGACCCTGAGTTTGTTGAGCAGAGGCTTCAGGTGAGTAGAACTAAACTTAATGTTTTACTTTAAGAAATTTTAATGTCTAAAGCATACTCATACATCATGTTATGTAATAGGATGTTTGCACTAGTTCATCATGCCCATGCACCATGTTTATATGTTATAGGATGATTGCACTAGTTTCACGAAGGTGACGCATTGTATAATGTGCTATGTATATGATGTGATGGGTGGACCAAGGCGACCTCAATAGCCCGCAAGTCTGTCAATGAGTCTTTGTCAATCGGGCGAGTACATGTAGGAAAGCCCCATGAGAGCTCCTTCGGGGCCAAGTTTTGACAGAGGGAACGTTGGGGTCATGTCTAACCCTGAGGGGAAGGACGTTACGTGAACCCTCAAAAATCACCCGCAAGAGGAAGAGATTTGCTAGCATGAACTCAAGCGGGGGTGAGATGTTTGTTGTGATATAATTGTGATATGACGCATTTCATGAATGCATGAATAAGAAGAATAATTGAATTGAATAAAATGTCTTTATAATAAAATACATAAAAAGGGTGGAACAATAAAAGGCATAATAATATACCTAAAAATGGAGGAACTAAATCAAATGTTTTTTCTCTGTTTCTACTCACTGGGCTCTTGTAGCTCACCCCATTCCCTTAACCCCAGTTTTGCAGGGCCAGAGTAAGTAAGCCAGAGTAAGTCAGAAAGAGCTATGGGATAGAAGAGGTTCAAGCATGGGTTGCCATGTTTGGTTGTAATAGCGTAGCTGCTTATTGTATATGTTTATGGAGATAGTATGTAATGTAAGTTGCTAAAGAGATGATATGTTATGTAATGCTATGAATGCTTGTATGCTTGTATGGTTTAGTTGTGGACATGATGATATATGGACATGATAGATGGACTTGTTGTATGGTCCTTATGTATATAAAGAATATGAAAGAATAGAAAGAGTAATGTTATAAAGAGATAGAGCCAAGTAAGAAAAGTATATGCTTGAGATGTATAGAATTGTGCTTTGCCTAGGAGTGTTGGTAAATCCCTTGGTTTTGCATGATCAATATGAAAGTTAAAGAAATGTTTTAAGAATGTTTTCAAGTTATATGAGATGTTTTAATGTTATGAGTTTTGAATGGCCCGTGAGGGAAGAAAGGGTTTCAAATCCCTTGACCCAAAGCGGTTATATTTTTAAAGAAAGCTTGATGACCCATTTGGTATGAGGTTCTATGTTTTCATGCATAGGTCAAGATGAGGTAAAGAAAACAAGTTTAAGGGTTTTTATGAGACCAAGGCCTAAGTTTTATGAAAAAGTTTGATCATGCGCGGGATTATACCTAAAGTTCAGGATGTTTAGCAGGCTTGCTACGGGTTCCGGCGGCCTTAAGCCGATCCGAATCCTAGCGCCGAGCAGGTCGGGCCGTTACTAGAGGTGTACCGGTTTCCGGGCTGTTACACTTATCTTTTCTAAGGTTAGTTTCTTATATGTTTCATGTGTTTTATGTATATGATATGTGTATGCCATGCTATGTGTTAGTTGAGGAACATTCGGGGACGAATGTTCTTAAGGGGGGGAGAATGTAATACCCGGCTAGACTCCGGTATCGGAATTCCTACCGTCCGGTGGAATTTCGGATGTCGGAGACCTCTAGAAGGGTAAAACTATGTTTTCATGAAATATTTTAATGTTTTTGATGATTTTAAGTAAAGAGGAAATGAGTTTTTAGAATAAAAACACCCTTGGAGGAAACTCAGGTTCGGCCGCCGAAACTCAAAGTTCGGCCGCCGAACATGCATGCTTTTCGGGTGAGCCTTAGGCCCCGAAGGCATAAGTGAGGGAAGCCCAGGTTCGGCCGCCGAACCTCAAGTTCGGCCGCCGAACATGGCATGCATGCGGGGCACGTTCGGCTCCTGAATGTGGCCTGGCCAGCCACTATAAAAGAGCCCCTTAGCCGAAATGGTCGAGCTTTCTCCCCATTTTCGGCCAAGGTGAGCCCTTCCGCCGTTCCTCACCATTCTTGAGTTCTTTCCTTCAAATCTTTCAAGATTTTCACAAGTTTTTACGTTGTTTTGAAGATTTTCGAGTTTAAAGCAAGTTTTGGAGCTTTGAGGTTCAAGAACTCAAAATCTCCCACCTCCGAGTTTAGGACGTCTCTCTCTCGATCTTCAAGAGGTAAGAGCCGATCTTAAGCTCATTTCATATTTAAAGTAAGTTTTATGCAAGATCTATGGGGTAGAATGCATGTTTAGCTCATAGTTAGGTTTTTGAGTTAATGTTATGTTTTGAGCAATGTATGTTGGATTTGTGTTGTTGTTGTGTGTTGTAGTTGGGGTTTAAGTTAGTTTGAAGCCCCTAGGAGCCAATGTATGTATATTTGCATGTTTTGGTTGAGCTAAATGCATGATTGGAAGTTTTGGAGGCAAATGTGCTTGAAGGAGCCAAGTTTCTGCCCTTTGGCAGAAACCAGGTTCGACAGCCGAAGGAACTTTCGGCCGCCGAACATGGCTGGGGAGGCAGGCCTTTCGGCTGCCGAAGTTGCCCCCGAAAAGAGACTTTCGTCTCTGTCTGGGACTTTCGGCCGCCGAAGGTGCCGCCGAACCTGCCTGGATTTCGGCTCTGGAGGGACTTTCGGCCGCTGAAGGTGCCGCCGAACCTGCCCTGTTCTGCCTTCCTTTGCATGTTCTTGTATGGATGTTTTGAGATGTTTTAGGGGGGTTTTGGGGGATGTTTTTAGAGTTATGTTCTAGTATGTTGGTCCCTCATTTGAGTCCACCTGTGTAGGTTCGGATCCGAGGAACCGAGGACCTCAGCAGTGAGTCAGCTGCTTCAGTCAGTGTCAGAGCTAGCCAGAGGTGAGTGGAATGACTCTTATGCTTTTAAATAACTAAATAAATCAGTTTTGAGCATGTTCATGCATCACGGATGCCATGTGATATTTTAGGATGCTTGCATTAGAAATCACGAATATGTTGCATTGCATAATATGTTGTTGATGTGGATGAATGTTGAATGATCTATTAGCCCTCATATGTTATGATATGAAGATATGGTATGGAAGTCCAGGTGTGGCCTGCACTACGCCCCTGGCACTATGTAAGAGAAAGACCGGACGTGGCCTACACTACGCCCCCGACACTATGGATTATGTATGTTATGTTATGTTATGTATAAGAGAAAGACCAGGTGTGGCCTGCACTACACCCCTGGCATGATTGGAATATATAGAGGTCTAAATGGTGACAAGTTCATCCTTGATATGATTAGTTGTGATGTGATGCATTTCATGTTATCATATGTTTTAAATGCTTTACTATTCTGCTCACTGGGCTCTAGTAGCTCACCCCTCTCCCAAATTCCCCAGGTTTGCAGGTACGGGTTAGACAGAGAAGTCAAGAGGAGTAAGGAAGTCTTATGTATGTAATAGTTAGAATGTGGACATGACAGATTGTATAATGATGCATAGATATGTAATGTAAGGATATTGAGGTTAGAAGTGTGCTTGACCATATTCTAATGTAATCCCTTTTTGAATCATGATCTTAATGTTATTGATGTCCATGTTTAGCCAACTCAACACTTGTATTGCCACCCATTGGGGGCATTGATGAGATCCCACAGAGGGGTCAAGTTTATGATTATGTATATGTTCAGTGCATGCACAGGTTGAGTTTAGTGTATGATAGAATGTATGAAAGAAAAGTTTTAAATTTTTATGTATATTGTTGATCATGTATGGGATTAAACAGGTTTACAGGTTACATGTCAGGCTTGCTACGGGTCCCGGCGGCCTTAAGCCGATCTGGATCCTAGCGCCGGTAGCGGTCCGATTTTCGGGTCGTTACACTATGAGTTCCTTGTGATGCCGTTCAGGTTGACCAATGCCCCTGCAGCATTCATGGATCTCATGAACAGAGTTTTCAGTCAATACCTGGATCACTTTGTTATTGTCTTCATAGATGATATCTTAGTGTATTGCAGGAATGCAGAGGAGCATGCCTATCATCTGAGGTTAGTTCTGCAGACCTTGAGGGAACATGGCTTGTATGCCAAGTTCTCCAAGTGTGAATTCTGGCTAAGGAGCATTTCATTCTTGGGGCATGTGGTGTCAGAAAATGGAATAGAGATGGACCCCAAGAAGGTGGAAGCCGTAGCTAACTGGCCTAGACCCACTACAGTAACAGAGATCAAGAGCTTCTTGGGTTTGGCAGGTTACTACAGGAGGTTCGTTCAGGACTTCTCTAAGATTGCAGCTCCCATGACCAGATTGACTAAGAAGAACCAGAGGTTTGTGTGGATCGACCAGTGTGAGGAGAGCTTTGAGGAGCTAAAGAAGAGGTTGACTTCAGCACCGGTGTTAGCTCTGCCGACCAGTAATGAGGACTTCACAGTCTTTTGCGATGTATCCCGTGTGGGACTGGGTTGTGTGCTGATGCAGAATGAAAGGGTGATTGCTTATGCTTCTAGGCAGCTGAAGAAGCACGAGTTGAATTACCCTACACATGACCTAGAGATGGCAGCTGTAATCTTTGCACTCAAGATGTGGAGGCACTACCTTTACGGGATAAAATATGAGATCTTCACAGATCATAAGAGTCTGCAATACATCTTGAGTCAGAGAGAGTTGAATTTGAGGCAGAGAAGATGGGTAGAACTGCTTAGTGACTATGATTGCAAGATCCAGTACTGTAACGACCCGAAAATCGGACCGCTACGGGCGCTAGGATCCAGATCGGCTTAAGGCCGCCGGGACCCGTAGCAAGCCTGACATGCAACTTGTAAACCTGTTTAATCCCATACATGATCAACAATTATACACAAAAATTTAAAACTTTTCTTTCATACATTCTATCAATCACCAAACTCAACCTGTGCATGCACTGAACATATACATAATCATAAACTTGACCCCTCTGTGGGATCTCATCAAAGCCCCCAATGGGTGGCATAACAAGAGTTGAGTTGGCTAAACATGGATGTCAATAACATTAAGATCATGTTTCAAAAGGGATTACATTAAACTATGGTCAAGCACCCTTCTAACCTCAATATCATTACATTACATATCTATACATCATTATACAATCTGTCATGTCCACTTTCTAACTATTACATACATAAGACTTCTTTACTCTTCTTGACTTCTCTGTCTAACCCGTACCTGCAAACCTGGGGAATTTGGGAGAGGGGTGAGCTAGTAGAGCCCAGTGAGCAGAATAGTAAAGCATTTAAAACATATGATAACATGAAATGCATCACATCACAACTAATCATATCAAGGATGAACTTGTCACCATTTAGCCCTCTACATAATCCAATCATGCCAGGGGCGTAGTGCAGGCCACACCTGGTCTTTCTCTTATACATAACATAACATAACATACATAATCCATGATGTCGGGGTCGTAGTGCAGGCCACATCCGGTCTTTCTCTTACATAGTGGCAGGGGCGTAGTGCAGGCCACACCTAGACTTCCATATCATATCATCATGTCATAACATATGAGGGCTAATGGATCATTCAATATTCATCCACATCAACAACATATTATGCAATGCAACATATTCGTGATTTCTAATGCAAGCATCCTAGAATATCACATGGCATCCGTGATGCATGAACATGCTCAAAACTGATTTATTTATTTATTTAAAAGCATAAGAGTCATTCCACTCACCTCTGGCTAGCTCTGACAGACACAGAAGCAGCTGAACTCACTGCTGGGGTCCTCGGTTCCTCGGGTCCAAACCTACACAGGTGGACTCAAATGAGGGACCAAACATACTATAACATAACTCTAAAACATCCCCCAAAAACCCCCTAAAACATCTCAAAACATCCATGCAAGAACATGCAAAAGAAGGCTGGACAGGGCACTTTCCGCGGCAGGTTCGGCGGCCGAAAGTCCCTCCAGAGCCGAAAGTCAGGCAGGTTCGGCGACACCTTCGGCGGCCGAAACTCCCAGACAGAGGCGAAACTCATGCATGTTCGGCGGCACTTTCGGCGGCCGAAACTCCCAGACAGAGACGAAAGTCTCCTTTCGGGGGCAAGCTTCGGCAGCCGAAGGCTGCCTCCACAAGAGGGTTCGGCGGCCGAAAGTCCCTTCGACTGCCGAACCTGGTTTCTCCCAAAGGGCAGAAACTTGGTTCAAACATGCACAAATGCCTCCAAACTCATACCATCATGCATTTAGCTCAACCAAAACATGCACACAAGCTCCTAGGGGTCTCAAACTAACTTAAACCCCAACTACAACACACATACACAAGCATTTGCAAGCCACATTGTTCATGAACATACATTTATACCCATAAACATAACTTTAACCTAAACATGCATTCTACCCCCAAGAACTTCATAAAACTTACTTAAAACATAATATAAGCTAGAGATCGACTCTTACCTCTTGAAGTAGAGGCGACCAAACTTGGGGTTGGGAGAGATTTGAGTTCTTGAACCTCAAAGCTCCAAAACTTTGCTCAAAAGCTCAAATCTTCAAAACAAAGTTAAAACAAGTGAAAAACTTGAAGGATCTAGAGGAAAAGCATCAAAGATCGGTGAGGGGCGGCGGAGAGCTCACCTTGGCCGAAAATGGGAAAAACTCGCCTGTTTTCGGCTAAGGGACCCTTTTATAGTGGCTGGCCAGGCCACGTTCGGGGGCCGAATGTGCTTCCGCATGCATGCCATGTTCGGCGGCCGAACATGAGGTTCGGCGGCCGAACCTGGACTTCCCTCACTTATGCTTTCGGGGGCCTAAAGCACACCCGCAACGCATGCATGTTCGGCGGCCGAACTTGAGGTTCGGCGACCAAACCTGAGCTTTCCTCCAAGGTTGTTTTTATTCAAAAACTCATTTCCTTTTCATTCAAAATCATCAAAAACATTAAAACATCTCATGAAAACATGATTTTACCCTTCTAGAAGTCTCCAACATCCGAGATTCCACTGGACGGTAGGAATTCCGATACCGAAGTCTAGCCGGGTATTACATTCTCCCCCCCTTAAGAACATTCGTCCCCGAATGTTCCTCAACTAGCACCTAGCATGGCATACACATATCATATACATAAAACACATGAAACATACAAGAAACTAACCTTAGAAAAGATAAGGGTATTGCTGGAGCATGGACTCCCGTGTCTCCCAAGTGCACTCTTCCATATTGTGGTGGTTCCATAGGACTTTCACCATCGGTATTTCCTTGTTTCTCAGCTTTCTGATCTGGGTGTCTATGATCCGCACTGGCTGCTCAACATAGGTGAGATCCTCTTGGATCTCCACATCAGGCTCACTAAGAACCTTGCCCGGATTTGACACAAACTTCCTCAACATTGAAACATGGAAAACCGGATGGATTCTTGCCATTGAAGCAGGCAAATCTAGCTTGTACGACACATTCCCAATCTTCTGCAAGATTTCAAAGGGGCCGATGTATCGTGGGGCTAGTTTACCTTTCTTCCCAAAGCGAACCACTCCTTTCATTGGAGACACCTTGAGCAATACCAGATCCCCCTCCTGAAACTCTACTTGCCGTCTGCGGACGTCTGCATAACTCTTCTGTCTGCTTGCAGCAGTCTTGATTCTCTCTCTGATTATGGGTACCACCCTGCTAGTGATCTCTACTAGCTCAGGCCCTGCCAAGGCCTTTTCTCCAACTTCTTCCCAGCAAACAGGTGACCTGCACTTCCTCCCATATAAAGCTTCATATGGAGCCATCCCGATGCTAGCATGATGGTTGTTATTATAGGCAAACTCCACCAAAGGTAGATGCTGCCTCCAAGAACCGCCAAAGTCCAGCACACACATTCTAAGCATATCCTCGATAGTCTGGATGGTCCTTTCGGACTGCCCGTCCGTCTAGGGGTGGAAGGCAGTACTGAAATCCAATCTAGTACCCATGGCATTCTGCAGACTCCGCCAAAACCTGGAGGTGAACTGGGGCCCTCTATCCGACACTATTGAAACAGGCACCCCATGCAGCCTGACGACTTCATCCACATATACCTGTGCCAACCTGTCCACAGAGTAGCCACTCCTAACAGGAATGAAGTGAGCAGATTTGGTGAGTCTGTCCACAATCACCCATATGGAGTCCAATCTGTTGGACGCTACCGGTAACCCCACTACGAAGTCCATAGCTATATTCTCCCATTTCCACTCTGGAATAGGTAGCGGGTTAAGCATTCCAGCCGGCTTCTGATGTTCCAGCTTCACCCTCTGACACACTTCGCAGGCTGACACGAACTGTGCCACTTCTTTCTTCATCGCTAGCCACCAATAAACCTTCTTCAAATCTTGATACATCTTGGTGGCTCCGGGGTGAACGCTGTATCTTGCATTATGAGCCTCCCTCATAATGTCTCCTTTTAGCCTTATGTCATCTGGTACACACAATCGACTCCCATAGCGGAGGATCCCCTTACTGTCAAATCTGAACTCACTGTCCTTGCCTGACTGAACAGTCCTGGCAATCTTCACTAACTCTGGGTCCTCATGCTGTTTCTAAGCCACTTGCTCCAGAAACACAGGTGTCACTCTCATCTGGGCCACAAAAGCACCGGTACCAGACAACTCTAACTGTAGACCTTCATCAATGAGCTTGTAAAACTCCTTCACCACTGGTCTCCTCTCTGCCGTGATGTGGGATAGACTGCCTAGTGACTTCCGGCTTAGGGCGTCTGCCACGACATTCGCCTTACCCGGATGATAATGAATCTTGCAATCATAGTCACTCAGCAGCTCCACCCATCTCCTCTGTCTCAAGTTCAAATCTCTTTGACTCAGGATGTACTGCAGGCTTTTATGATCTGTGAAGATCTCACATTTTACCCCATAGAGGTAGTGCCTCCACATCTTGAGTGCAAAGATTACTGCTGCCATCTCAAGGTCATGTGTGGGGTAATTCATCTCATGCTTCTTCAGCTGCCTAGAAGCATAAGCAATCACCCTCTCATTCTGCATCAGTACACAACCCAGTCCCACACAGGACGCATCACAAAAGACGGTAAAGTCCTCATCACTAGATGGCAGAGCTAAAACTGGTGCTGAAGTCAACCTCTTCTTAAGCTCTTCGAAACTCTCTTCGCACTGGTCGGTCCACAGAAACTTCTGATTCTTCCTGGTTAGTCTGGTCAGAGGAGCTGCTATTTTCGAGAAGTCCTGAACGAACCTCCTGTAGTAACCTGCCAAACCCAAGAAACTCCTGATCTCCGTCACTGAAGTGGGTCTAGGCCAGTTAGCCACAGTTTCTGTCTTCTTGGGGTCCACCTCTATCCCATTCTCTGACACTACATAACCCAAGAACGAAATGCTCCTCAGCCAGAACTCACACTTAGAGAACTTGGCATACAAGCCATGTTCCCTCAAGGTCTGCAAAACCAACCGCAGATGATGGGCATGCTCCTCTGCATTCCTGGAATACACCAAGATATCTTCTATGAAGACAATAACAAAGTGATCCAGGTACTGACTAAACACTCTGTTCATGAGGTCCATGAATGCTGCAGGGGCGTTGGTTAACCCGAACGGCATTACCAGGAACTCAAAATGCCCATATCTGGTCCTGAAAGCTGTCTTTGTCACATCCTCATCTCTGATCCTCAGCTGATGGTACCCAGATCTCAGATCTATTTTGGAGAAACAACCCGCTCCTGCTAGCTGGTCGAATAGATCGTCGATCCTTGGCAAAGGGTACTTGTTCTTGGTAGTGACTTTGTTCAACTGTCTGTAGTCGATACAAAGTCTAAGGGATCCATCCTTCTTTCTGACAAACAAAACTGGAGCACCCCAGGGTGAGGTACTCGGTCGGATGAAGCCCTTGTCTACCAGCTCTTGCAACTGTTCTTTCAATTCCTTCAACTCGGCTGGAGCCATCCTGTAGGGAGGGATAGAGATCGGTCGGGTTCCAGGCATCAGTTCTATCTCGAACTCTATCTCCCTAGCAGGTGGTAAACCTGGCAACTCGTCTGGGAAGACATCTAGAAACTCTCTAACCACTGGCACTGAAGCGGGCTCTCTAACCTGACTGCTAAGCTCTCTCACATGAGCCAAATACCCCTGACATCCCCTCCTAAGCAACCTACGAGCCTGAAGAGCTGATATCAGACCTCTAGGTGTACCTCGCCTGTCTCCTCTAAAGACTACCTCTGACCCATCCTGACCTCTGAACCTGACTACCTTGTCCCTGCAGTCCAAGGTAGCACCATGGGTAGATAACCAGTCCATCCCTAGAATGACGTCAAAATCTGTCAAGTCTAGAACCACAAGGTCGGCGGACAAGCATCTTCCCTCAACAAACACAGGACTACACTGGCAGACTGACTCTGCCACTGATGGATCACACTTGGGTCCACTAACCTAGAGAGGACACTCTAACTCAGAGATCATTAACCCTAACCTCTGGACGGCTCTCGGTGTAACAAAAGAATGAGATGCACCAGGGTCTATCAAGGCATACACATCTGAACAACCAATGACTAAATTACCTGCCACCACGGTGTTAGATGCATCTGCCTCCTGCTGAGTCATCGTGAAGATCCGTGCTGGAGCTGATGGACCTTCACCTCTGAAACCCGCTGAAGAAGAGGCTGCCCCTCTCCCTCTGCCTCTGCCACTGGCCTGCGTCATGGCTGGAGCTGCTGGCTGCGCTACACTACCTAAAGTTGTCTGCTGGGACTGTGCCATCGAGGCTGCTCTTGGACAATCTCGAGACATATGCCCCTCCTGACCACATCTGTAACAGGCCGTCGTCCCAAACCGACATACTCCTCTGTGTGGCTTACCACACCTTGCACAAACTGCATTATCCGCACCAGAGCTTGAGCCACTCCCTAGTCCGAGACTGGACTTAACCTTGTTCCAGAACTTGTTCTTCTTAGACTTCCTGGGACCTCTGTCCCACTTCTTGCTACCTGAGGTTGCTGCACTCATTGAAGAAGAGCCTGGGGTCTTAGAACCAGAAGGCTGTGCCACTGACTGTTTAACTGACCTTTGAACGATGGCACTGGCCTCCATTTTTCGAGCCATATCCACTATGGCATGGAAGCTCTCCCTATCTACTGACTGGATCAAGGAGGAATATCTGGAGTGGAGTTTCATGATATACCTCCTTGACCTTTTCTGGTCTGAGTCAAGGCTTTGCCCTGCAAAAGGCAACAGCTCCAAAAATCTGTCTGTGAACTCCTCTACACCCATCTCATCAGTCTGCCTCAACTGCTCAAACTCTATCATCTTCAACTCCCTGGAACTATCTGGGAAAGCCCATCCTGCCAACTCGTTTGCAAACTCTTCCCAAGACATGCTATCCACTTTCGGGTTCACATAATTCTTGAACCACTCTCGTGCCTTCTTGCACTTAAGTGTGAACCCAGCCATCTGAATGGCTCTACTATCATCAGCCCCAATCTCATCTGTGATCACCTTAACCCTCTCCAGATACACAAACGGGTCATCCCCTTTTTCATACTGGGGAGCACCCAACTTCATGTAGTCGGTCATCTTGACCTTGCTCCCACTGGCTGAGCTAGGTCTAGGAGGTTGGGTAACTGGGGCTGCTGGTTCTGCTGGGGGAGGAGGAGGTGCAGCATCCCCTGGGGTAGGGTTTGCTGGATTTGGATAGTAAGGTGGAGGTGGATACATTGGGTACTGTGAATATGGTGGGTAGTAGGGTGGGTATGGCATCTGTGTGGGATAAGGGCTAAAGCTGTGGTAGTCCGATGTGCCTCCCATCGAATACCCAGGGTTTTGTGAGAAGGGTGGGTAGTAAGGTGGCTGAACAAATCCCGAGGCCTGAGTGCCTCCTTGGGATTCTCCCATTCCTTCTTCTGATATACTGACTCCCAGACTGCCATCCCTCCTCTGCTCTACATCCATATCATCCCCCATATCCTCTGACGCTCCTCCCTGAACTGTTCCTCTGACTGATCTGCTTCTACCCAGATCCAAAGACCTTCTAAGGTCTCTCACTACTCTTTCTCTGCCAGACCTACTAGACATTGCCCTAGGCAATGCTGGAGGACGGGCGCTCGTGCCCTCATCCTCAGGTGGTACTCCAGTCAATCTCGCTGATCGATGAGTTCCTCTCATCTTGTTTTCTGAAAAACAGTACACATCACATAAACATTAGCATCACATGGTTCATGTGGGCACACATGTACCCGTATCACACATCATAGCATATCATTCATATCATAGCATTTCACATCATCATGTAAGACAGGACTCCACATCCTATCCTAGTGGACATGACCTTTCCTATTGTGCTTGACCTTCTATAACATCTATGAGCCCGACACTCTAGGTCTGACCATATGAACCTAGGGCTCTGATACCATTCTGTAACGACCCGAAAATCGGACCGCTACCGGCGCTAGGATCCAGATCGGCTTAAGGCCGCCGGGACCCGTAGCAAGCCTGACATACATCCTGTGAACCTGATTAATCCCATACATGATCAACAACATACATAAAAATTAAAACTTTTCCTTTTCAACCTACACCAAACTCAACCTGTGCATGCACTATACATAAACATAACTTAAACATTAATCCCTCTGTGGGATCTTATCAAAGCCCCCAATGGGTGGCATAACAAGAGTTGAGTTGGCTAAACATGGACATCAATAACATTAAGATCATGATTCAAAGGGGATTACATTATACTATGGTCAAGCACACCTTTAACCTCAATATCATTACATTACATATCTATACATCATTATACAATCTGTCATGTCCACTTTCTAACTATTACATACATAAGACTTCATTACTCTTCTTGACTTCTCTGTCTAACCCGTACCTGCAAACCTGGAGAATTTGGGAGAGGGGTGAGCTACTAGAGCCCAGTGAGCAGAATAGTAAAGCATTTAAAACATATGATAACATGAAATGCATAACATCACAACTAATCATATCAAGGATGAACTTGTCACCATTTAGCCCTCTACATAATCCAATCATGCCAGGGGCGTAGTGCAGGCCACACCTGGTCTTTCTCTTATACATAACATAACATAACATACATAATCCATGATGCCAGGGGCGTAGTGCAGGCCACACCTGGACTTCCATATCATATCATCATGTCATAACATATAAGGGCTAATGGATCATTCAACATTCATCCACATCATCAACATATTATGCAATGCAACATATTCGTGATTTCTAATGCAAGCATCCTAGAATATCACATGGCATCCGTGATGCATGAACATGCTCAAAACTGATTTATTTATTTATTTAAAAGCATAAGAGTCATTCCACTCACCTCTGGCTAGCTCTGACAGACACAGAAGCAGCTGAACTCACTACTGGGGTCCTCGGTTCCTCGGGTCCAAACCTACACAGGTGGACTCAAATGAGGGACCAACATACTATAACATAACTCTAAACATCCCCCAAAAACCCCCTAAAACATCTCAAAACATCCATGCAAGAACATGCAAAAGAAGGCTGGACAGGGCACTTTCCGCGGCAGGTTCGGCGGCCAAAAGTCCCTCCAGAGCCGAAAGTCAGGCAGGTTCGGCGGCACCTTCGGCGGCCGAAACTCCCAGACAGAGGCGAAACTCATGCATGTTCGGCGGCACTTTCGGCGGCCGAAACTCCCAGACAGAGACGAAAGTCTCCTTTCGGGGGCAAGCTTCGGCAGCCGAAGGCTGCCTCCACAAGAGGGTTCGGCTGCCGAACCTGGTTTCTCCCAAAGGGCAGAAACTTGGTTCAAACATGCACAAATGCCTCCAAACTCATACCATCATGCATTTAGCTCAACCAAAACATGCACACAAGCTCCTAGGGGTCTCAAACTAACTTAAACCCCAACTACAACACACATACACAAGCATTTGCAAGCCACATTGTTCATGAACATACATTTATACCCATAAACATAACTTTAACCTAAACATGCATTCTACCCCCAAGAACTTCATAAAACTTACTTAAAACATAATATAAGCTAGAGATCGACTCTTACCTCTTGAAGATCGACAGTAGAGGCGACCAAACTTGGGGTTGGGAGAGATTTGAGTTCTTGAACCTCAAAGCTCCAAAACTTTGCTCAAAAGCTCAAATCTTCAAAACAAAGTTAAAACAAGTGAAAAACTTGAAGGATCTAGAGGAAAAGCATCAAAGATCGGTGAGGGGCGGCGGAGAGCTCACATTGGCCGAAAATGGGAAAAACTCGCCCGTTTTCGGCAAAGGAACCCTTTTATAGTGGCTGGCCAGGCCACGTTCGGGAGCCGAATGTGCCTCCGCATGCATGCCATGTTCGGCGGCCGAACTTGAGGTTCGGCGGCCGAACCTGGACTTCCCTCACTTATGCTTCGGGGGCCTAAAGCGCACCCGCAACGCATGCATGTTCGGCGGCCGAACTTCAGGTTCGGCGGCCGAACCTGAGCTTTCCTCCAAGGTTGTTTTTATTCAAAAACTCATTTCCTTTTCATTCAAAATCATCAAAAACATTAAAACATCTAATGAAAATATGATTTTACCCTTCGAGAAGTCTCCGACATCCGAGATTCCACCGGACGGTAGGAATTCCGATACCGAAGTCTAGCCGGGTATTACACTTGCTTTCAAGAAGTATATGCTCATACGAGACAAAAATACAAAGCCAAATAATAAGCATCATAAGTTAAGGTGGGAGTTTGCATATTCTCTTGGCTCTATAAGCTCTATATTAACCCTCATTTCTTCTTGCCTCCATTACAACTTTCTGAGTAACGGCAAGCAACAGCGAATACAGTAATCAATGATACCTCTTGCCTTCTCTGTTTGCATGTTCTGCTCCAGAGTTCTTCGACAACCCAGCCATAAACATAAACCTATTTTTGTTTTGAACTACAAGCATTTGGATTTCATAAATCTAGAAATAGAATCTAGCGGAATATTATTTGACAATGATGAACCTACGCAATTTGGTTGTCCAGCGTACCAGATAGAACAGATACATCCACAAGGTGTTTAGTCTGTTCCGTGTTGCTTTGTGTAGCCAACAACTATGAATATGATGCAGTGTTATGTAGTGAATTTTCTTATCCACTTTTACATGCATTGCAACTCCATTATCCTTTTTTGAATGTTAATGATATTTTAGTTTGTTTTTAATGCAGGCTCGCAGGCTTGGGTGGGACATAATTCTGTCCATTATTGCCGTTGGACCAGAGGCTATATCAGCAGCACTTGAGCAGACCTCTCCACATAAGGTGAAAGCTGCAAGATATGGAGTGATTATGGCCATTGTTTCTGTTCTCTTAACATTTGCAGACCTTGCTTTCAAGAAGTATATGCTCATATGAGACAAAAATACAAGGCCAAATAATAAGCATCATAAGTTAAGGTGGGAGTTTGCAGATTCTTTTGGCTCTATAAGCTCTATATTAACCCTCACGTCTTCTTGCCTCCATTACATCTTTCTGAGTAATGGCAACCAACAGCCAATACACTTCTCAACGATACCTCATGCCTTCTCTGTTTGCGTGTTCTGCTCCAGAGTTCTTCGACAACCCAGCCATAAACATAAACCTATTTTGTTTTGAACTGCAAGCATTTGGGTTTCATAAATCTAGATATTGAATCTGTCGGGATATTATTTGACAATGACGAACCTACGCAATTTGGTTGCCCAGCGTACCAGATAGAACAGATACATCCACAAGGTGTTTAGTCTGTTCCGTGTTGCTTTGTGTAGCCAACAACTATGAATATAATGCAGTGTTATGTAGTGAATTTTTTTATCCACTTTTACACGCATTGAAACTCCAATATCCTTTTTTGAATGTTAACAATATTTTAGTTTGTTTTTAATGCAGGCTCGCAGGTTGGGTGGGACACAATTCTGTCCATTATTGCCGTTGGAGCTGAGGCTATATCAGCAGCACTTGAGCAGACCTCTCCACATACGGTGAAAGCTGCACGATATGGAGTGATTATGGCCATTGTTTCTGTCCTCTTAACATTTGCAGACCTTGCTTTCAAGAAGTATATGCTCATACGAAACAAAAATACAAGGCCAAATAATAAGGATCATAAGTTAAGGTTGGAGTTTGCAGACTCTTTTGGCTCTGTAAGCTCTATATTAACCCTCATTTCTTTTGCCTCAATTACAACTTTCTGAGTAATGGCAAGCAACAGCCAATACAGTTCTCAACGATACCTCTTGCCTTCTCTGTTTGCGTGTTCTGCTCCAGAGTTCTTCGACAACACAGCCATGAACATAAACCTATTTTTGTTTTGAACTGCAAGCATTTGGGTTTCATAAATCTAGATATAGAATCTGGCGGGATATTATTTGACAATGATGAACCTACGCAATTTGGTTGCCCAGCGTACCAGATAGAACAGATACATCCACAAGATGTTTAGTCTGTTCCGTGTTTGTCTGTGTAGCCCACAACTATGATTATGATGCAGTGTTATGTAGTGAATTTTCTTATCCACTTTTACATGCGTTGCAACTCCATTATCCTTTTTTGAATGTTAATGATATTTTAGTTTCTTTTTAATGCAGGCTCGCAGGCTTGGGTGGGACATAAATCTGTACATTATTGCCGTTGGACCAGAGGCTATATCAGCAGCACTTGAGCAGACCTCTCCACATAAGGTGAAAGCTGCAAGATATGGAGTGATTATGGCCATTGTTTCTGTTCTCTTAACATTTGCAGACCTTGCTTTCAAGAAGTATATGCTCATACGAGACAAAAATACAAGGCCAAATAATAAGCATCATAAGTTAAAGTGGGAGTTTGCAGATTCTTTTGGCTCTATAAGCTCTATATTAACCCTCATTTCTTCTTGCCTCCATTACAACTTTCTGAGTAATCGCAAGCAACAGCTAATACAGTTCTCAACGATACCTCTTGCCTTCTCTGTTTGCGTGTTCTCCTCCAGAGTTCTTCGACAACCCAGCCACAAACATAAACCTATTTTTGTTTTGAACTGCAAGCATTTGGGTTTCATAAATCTAGATATAGAATCTGGCGTAATATTATTTGACAATGATGAACTTACGCAATTTGGTTTGCCCAGCGTACCAGATAGAACAGATACATCCACAAGGTGTTTAGTCTGTTCCGTGTTGCTTTGTGTAGCCAACAACTATGAATATGATGCAGTGTTATGTAGTGAATTTCCTTATCCACTTTTACATGCATTGCAACTCCATTATCCTTTTTTGAATGTTAACGATATTTTAGTTTGTTTTTAATGCAGGCTCGCTGGCTTGGGTGCGACATAATTCTGTCCATTATTGCTGTTGGACCAGAGGCTATATCAGCAGCACTTGAGCAGACCTCTCCACATAGGGTGAAAGCTGCAAGATATGGAGTGATTATGGCCATTGTTTATGTCCTCTTAACATTTGCAGACCTTGCTTTCAAGAAGTATATGCTCATATGAGACAAAAATACAAGGCCAAATAATAAGCATCATAAGTTAAGGTGAGAGTTTGCAGAATCTTTTGGCTCTATAAGCTCTTTATTAACCCTCATTTCTTCTTGCCTCCATTACAGCTTTCTGAGTAATGGCAAGCAACAGCCAATACAGTTCTCAACGATACCTCTTGCCTTCTCTGTTTGCGTGTTCTACTCCAGAGTTCTTCGATAACCCAGCCATAAACATAAACCTATTCTTGTTTTGAACTGTAAGCATTTGGGTTTCATAAATCTAGATATAGAATCTGGGGGGAAATAATTTGATAATGATCAACCTATACAATTTGGTTGCCCAGCGTACCAGATAGAACAGATACATCCACAAGGTATTCAGTCTGTTCCGTATTGCTTTGTGTAGCCAACAACTATGAATATGATGCAGTGTTATGTAGTGAATTTTCTTATCCACTTTTACATGCATTGCAACTCCATTATCCTTTTTTGAATGTTAACGATATTTTAGTTTGTTTTTAATGCAGGCTCGCAGGCTTGGGTGGGACATAATTCTGTCCATTATTGCCGTTGGAGCTGAGGCTATATCAGAAGCACTTGAGCACACCTCTCCACATAAGGTGAAAGCTGCAAGATATGGAGTGATTATGGCCATTGTTTCTGTCCTCTTAACATTTGCAGACCTTGCTTTCAAGAAGTATATGCTCATACGAGACAAAAAAACAAGGCCAAATAATATGCATCATAAGTTAAGGTGGGAGTTTGCATATTCTTTTGGCTCTATAAGCTCTATATTAACCCTCATTTCTTCATGCCTCCATTACAACTTTCTGAGTAATGGCAAGAAACAGCCAATACAGTTCTCAACGATACCTCTTGCCTTCTCTGTATGCGTGTTCTGCTCCAGAGTTCTTCGACAACACAGCCATAAACATAAACCTATATTTATTTTAGACTGCAAGCATTTGGTTTCATAAATCTAGATATAGAATCTGGCGGGATATTATGTGGAAATGATGAACCTATGCAATTTGGTTGCTCAGCGTACCAGATAGAAAAAGATACATCTAGAAGGTGTTTAGTTTGTTCCGTGTTGTTTTGTGTAGCCAACAACTATGAATATGATGCAGTGTTATGTAGTGAATTTTCTTATCCACTTTTACATGCATTGCAACTCTATTATCCTTTTTTGAATGTTAATGATATTTTAGTTTGTTTTTAATGCAGGCTCACAGGCTTGGGTGGGACATAATTCTGTCCATTATTGTCGTTGGAGCTGAGGCTATATCAGCAGCACTTCAGCAGACCTCTCCACATAAGGTGAAAGCTGCAAGATATGGAGTGATTATGGCCATTGTTTCTGTCCTCATAACATTTGCAGACCTTACATTCAAGAAGTATATGCTCATACGAGACAAAAATACAAGGCCAAATAATAAGTATCATAAGTTAAGATTGGAGTTTGCAGACTCTTTTGGCTCTGTAAGCTCTATATTAACCCTCATTTCTTTTGCCTCTATTACAACTTTCTGAGTAATGGCAAGCAACAGCCAATACAGTTCTCAACGATACCTCTTGCCTTCTCTATTTGCGTGTTCTGCTCCAGAGTTCTTCGACAACACAGCCATAAACATAAACCTATTTTTGTTTTGAACTGCAAGTATTTGGGTTTCATAAATCTAGATATAGAATCTGGCGGGATATTATTTGGCAATGATGAACCCACGCAATTTGGTTGCCCAGCGTACCAGATAGAACAGATACATCCACAAGGTGTTTAGTCTGTTCCGTGTTGGTCTGTGTAGCCAACAACTATGAATATGATGCAGTGTTATGTAGTGAATTTTCTTATCCACTTTTACATGCGTTGCAACTCCATTATCCTTTTTTGAATGTTAACGATATTTTAGTTTGTTTTTAATGCAGACTCGCAGGCTTGGGTGGGACATAAATCTGTCCATTATTGCCGTTGGACCAGAGGCTATATCAGCAGCACTTGAGCAGACCTCTCCACATAAGGTGAAAGCTGCAAGATATGGAGTGATTATGGCCATTGTTTCTGTTCTCTTAACATTTGCAGACCTTGCTTTCAAGAAGTATATGCTCATACGAGACAAAAATACAAGGCCAAATAATAAGTATCATAAGTTAAAGTGGGAGTTTGCAGATTCTTTTGGCTCTATAAGCTCTATATTAACCCTCATTTCTTCTTGCCTCCATTACAACTTTCTGAGTAATCGCAAGCAACAGCCAATACAGTTCTCAACGATACCTCTTGCCTTCTCTGTTTGCGTGTTCTGCTCCAGAGTTCTTCGATAACCCAGCCATAAACATAAACCTATTTTTGTTTTGAACTGTAAGCATTTGGGTTTCATAAATCTAGATATAGAATCTGGGGGGAAATAATTTGATAATGATCAACCTATACAATTTGGTTGCCCAGCGTACCAGATAGAACAGATACATCCACAAGGTATTCAGTCTATTCCGTATTGCTTTGTGTAGCCAACAACTATGAATATGATGCAGTGTTATGTAGTGAATTTTCTTATCCACTTTTACATGCATTGCAACTCCATTATCCTTTTTTGAATGTTAATGATATTTTAGTTTGTTTTTAATGCAGGCTCGCATGCTTGGGTGGGACATAATTCTGTCCATTATTGCCGTTGGAGCTGAGGCTATATCAGCAGCACTTGAGCACACCTCTCCACATAAGGTGAAAGCTGCAAGATATGGAGTGATTATGGCCATTGTTTCTGTCCTCTTAACATTTGCAGACCTTGTTTTCAAGAAGTATATGCTCATACAAGACAAAAATACAAGGCCAAATAATAAGCATAATAAGTTAAGGTGGGAGTTTGCAGATTCTTTTGGCTCTATAAGCTCTTTATTAACCCTCATTTCTTCTTGCCTCCATTACAACTTTCTGAGTAATAGCAAGCAACAGCCAATACAGTTCTCAACGGTACCTCTTGTCTTCTCTATTTGCGTGTTCTACTCCAGAGTTCTTCGATAACCCAGCCATAAACATAAACCTATTTTTGTTTTGAACTGTAAGCATTTGGGTTTCATAAATCTAGATATAGAATCTGGGGGGAAATAATTTGATAATGATCAACCTATACAATTTGGTTGCCCAGCGTACCAGATAGAATAGATACATCCACAAGGTATTCAGTCTGTTCCGTATTGCTTTGTGTAGCCAACAACTATGAATATGATGCAGTGTTATGTAGTGAATTTTCTTATCCACTTTTACATGCATTGCAACTCCATTATCCTTTTTTGAATGTTAACGATATTTTAGTTTGTTTTTAATGCAGGCTCGCAGGCTTGGGTGGGACATAATTCTGTCCATTATTGCCGTTGGAGCTGAGGCTATATCAGCAGCACTTGAGCACACCTCTCCACATAAGGTGAAAGCTGCAAGATATGGAGTGATTATGGCCATTGTTTCTGTCCTCTTAACATTTGCAGACCTTGCTTTCAAGAAGTATATGCTCATACGAGACAAAAATACAAGGCCAAATAATATGCATCATAAGTTAAGGTGGGAGTTTGCATATTCTTTTGGCTCTATAAGCTCTATATTAACCCTCATTTCTTCATGCCTCCATTACAACTTTCTGAGTAATGGCAAGAAACAGCCAATACAGTTTTCAACGATACCTCTTGCCTTCTCTGTTTGCGTGTTCTGCTCAAGAGTTCTTCGACAACACAGCCATAAAAATAAACCTATATTTATTTTGGACTGCAAGCATTTGGGTTTCATAAATCTAGATGTAGAATCTGGCGGGATATTTTTTGGAAATGATGAACCTATGCAATTTGGTTGCCCAGTGTACCAGATAGAACAGATACATCCACAAGGTGTTTAGTCTGTTCCGTGTTATTTTGTGTAGCCAACAACTATGAATATGATGCAGTGTTATGTAGTGAATTTTCTTATCCACTTTTACATGCATTGCAACTCTATTATCCTTTTTTCAATGTTAATGATATTTTAGATTTTTTTTAATGCAGGCTCGCAGGCTTGGGTGGGACATAATTCTGTCCATTATTGTCGTTGGAGCTGAGGCTATATCAGCAGCACTTGAGCAGACCTCTCCACATAAGGTGAAAGCTGCAAGATATGGAGTGATTATGGCCATTGTTTCTGTCCTCTTAACATTTGCAGACCTTACATTCAAGAAGTATATGCTCATACGATACAAAAATACAAGGCCAAATAATAAGTATCATAAGTTAAGGTGGGAGTTTGCATATTCTTTTGACTCTATAAGCTCTATATTAACCCTCATTTCTTCTTGCTTCCATTACAACCTTCTGAGTAATGGCAAGCAACAGCCAATATAATTCTCAACGATACCTCTTGCCTTCTCTGTTTGCGTGTTCTGCTCCAGAGTTCTTCGACAACCCAGCCATAAACATAAACCTATTTTTGTTTTGAACTGCAAGCATTTGGGTTTCATAAATCTAGATATAGAATCTGGCAGGATATTATTTGACAATGATGAACCTACGCAATTTGGTTGCCCAGCGTACCAGATAGAACAGATACATCCACAAGGTGTTTAGTCTGTTCCGTGTTGCTCTGTGTAGCCAACAACTATGAATATGATGCAGTGTTATGTAGTGAATTTTCTTATCCACTTTTACATGCATTGCAACTCCATTATCCTTTTTTGAATGTTAATGATATTTTAGTTTGTTTTTAATGCAGGCTCACAGGCTTGGGTGGGACATAATTCTGTCCATTATTGCCATTGGAGCTGAGGCTATATCAGCAGCACTTGAGCAGACCTCTCCACATAAGGTGAAAGCTGCAAGATATGGTGTGATTATGGCCATTATTTCTGTCCTCTTAACATTTGCAGACCTTGCTTTCAAGAAGTATATGCTCATACGAGACAAAAATACAAGACCAAATAATAAGCATCATAAGTTAAGGTGGGAGTTTGCAGATTCTTTTGGCTCTATAAGCTCTATATTAACCCTCATTTGTTCTTGCCTCCATTACAACTTTCTGAGTAATGGCAAGCAACAGCCAATACAGTTTTCAACGATACCTTTTGCCTTCTCTATTTGCGCGTGTTCTGCTCCAGAGTTCTTCAACAACCCAGCCATAAACATAAATCTTTTTTTATTTTGAACTGCAAGCATTTGGGTTTCATAAATCTAGATATAGAATCTGGCGGGATATTATTTGACAATGATGAACCTACACTATTTAGTTGCCCAGTGTACCAGATAGAATAGATGATTTTAATTTTACATATTTTCATTATTTTTTGAATATAGTTATATATTATTTTTATATTTTTCGTTTTTAATAATACATTTTAATTTTACATATTTTCATTATTTTTTGAAAATAGTTATATATTATTTTTTATTTTTTATTTTTAATAATACATTTTAATTTTTTTACATTTTAAATAGTTAAATAGTTTGATGTCCCTTATTATTTTTTTAAAAATCTTTAGTCCTTCATGATTTATTTTGTAAATAAAAAATTAAATAAATTATTACAAAATCATGTCTAACTTTATTTTCTTTAAAAACAAAAATGTTATAAATTAAAATAATAAATTCTTTCATATTAAATAAAAAATATTATAAAAAATTAAATTTAATTAAATTTTAGTGAAATCATTTATTCCCAAATAAATTTTTAGTTTCTACTTGTATATATATACATATATCGACAACATATATTATTTAAAATATTTTTAATACTATTTCAAAAAAAGATATTTTTAATATTAATTTATTTTAAATTTTAATGATTTACTCAAAATTTATTTCTTTAATTATAAGCATGGTTAATTAGTTAGGTATATCAGTTATATTGATTGTATCTGCTAGTATTTCTCCTTTTTCAAATATTTTTTAATAACTTTGTCGCTTTCTCTTAATTTGCAATTTTTTAAAAAATTCAATTTAAATTTTTATATTTTTATTCAAGTGAAATAAGTTTAATAATAATTATTATTATTATTATAAAGTTGCCATGGATAGATTTTTTTATAATAAAAAATTGTAGATATTTTTAACTTATAGTTTAGGAATTGAAAACAATTTATAAAAAATATAAATATTATAATAAATAAAGATTAATTTGTAAAATTATAAGGATTATTTTTTAAAAATTATAATATTTAAAGATAATTTAATTTAAATATAATTTTTTACTTATAAAAATTTAATAAATTTATATATTATTGATGTTTTCAAAAAAATTATAAACGAATAAATATTATATTATTCACTTTTAAAATATCTATTATTAATGAAATTATAATAATTTTAATGTTAAAAATTAAAAATTTATTTTATTTAAAATTAAAATGAATGATAGAATGAAAAGCCTATATTTTGAATTATTTTCTTTATTTTTTTTGAAAATCAATAGATATAAAAAAATAATAATAAATTATTTTTCTTATAAAAAGAGTAAAAATTAAATAAAAAAATCATTAAAAAATCATAAAAATTATTATTTTTACAATTATGACAGCGGCTTAATTTTTTTTTTTTTTAATTGAAAATTAGAAATTGTAAGAGTAAAATTTAAAATCTCTTAAATTTATTTAAATGTAATTACTATCAGACTAATCTTATTAGTATAATAGCAATTAATAAAAGCTGTTAAATTTATTTAAATTTTATATTTAATTTACTTTATTATCTATTAAAAATTTGATGATTAATTATTATATTAAATTAATATTTAATTATAATATTATAAAATAGTATAATACGATGGAAGACTATATAAATTAAGTAGAATGATAATAAACAAATAAAATCTTAGGAGTATAGCTTAATGCTAAATCTCATATCCACCATAAATAAAAAATATAGAGAGTTCAAAGTTAATTCGAATCTAAAAAAGCAATGGAGAGTCTTTTGTTGGGGAACGGCGGAGGAAATAAATATGAAGGAAAATTAATATTAAAAGTGAACTGGTTCATATAAAGAAAAATGAAATAAGAAGTCAAATCAAGTAGGATTTGATTGGATATAACTTTTATGATATTAGTATAAAATTGTAATTTAAAAGGATTAAGATTTTATCATAATTAATTAATTAGAAATTTAATTAAAATTATTTTAAGATTTATATAATTTGTTTATTAAAGTCGTGGACTATATTTGTAATTTATTTATTTAATATGTTAAATAAATAATTTTATACTAAACCCTAGGGGATTAGTATATAAGGGTCTCTTATGAGAGCATGTGAGTATTAACAATTGTGAATCGTCAGAATTCACATAAAAATTAAGACCTAACAGTTAAAACTTTTCTCATTCTCAACTCTTAAAATCATTATAAGATTTTTCTATTGGTATTTTGTATGGATATTATTAGACATTGTACACTTGGACGATATTTGATTTGCGACAACTCAACCGACACGAACGATTTTACATTTTTGCTGAAAAAAAATAAAAGAAAAATTATTTTCTCTACGTTTTATTACTTTTTTGAACATATTCATGTTCATGGAAAATTTTATTTTTTTTATTTTTTTATTGCATTTAATCCGGTTAAAAATCAACAAAGGAATGATCAAGAAGTTAGAGAAGTGTTGGCAAAAAGAAAGCAAGATATACAGGAGATGAGTGATAAGAAAATTTGTTCCAGGTTTGAAGATAGTAAAAAGGTAGAGGAGGCCAACCTAAAATGGCCGAAAAATCCAAATGAAGATTATGGCATGAAATTGTCAGAGTTTGAGGAATCCTCTAACAATACACCACCTGAAAAGGACAAAACAGAGTCCATTCCCCATATATGGTTTTGATAATATTTTTGTTATCCCCTAGAATGTTATCAGTTGGCTTTTACGTAGGGTGAAACAATTCTTGTGATATTAATCACAATGTCCGAAACGAATTATTTATTTTAGGCGATTTCCATTGCTTGCTCTATTTTTAATTATTAGTTTCAAGTCCAAACTAAATAATTTCTTCCTATTTAATTCATAATAAAAAGGAAATCTAACAATTAAAGTAAGAAATAGCTAAAAGCTCATCTTAATTAGAGAGCAGGTTATTGTACCATGTAAAAAAATGCTTTTCAATGTCTATTTTTTTTAAAGTAAAATTGATAGTAGTATTAACAAAATTTCATCAAATAAGGAGGGATATCATCTCAAATAGAGAAATAATCATTCTTAATATATTTTCTAACTAAAGTATGAGCAGTTGGAGTGATATGACAACGAATTTATTTAACAGAAATGTCAATTCTAAAATTTAACAAAAAATTACAATCATTCAAAATCAAACTCAGTTTAAAAATGTCTAAATATAAAAGCAGTTCATAAGAATGCAGTTATTAAAAGGTAAAAATTCCGTCGCAAAGAACTACTCAATGTCCCATAAACACTATAAAAACTAAAAATATAAACACTATAAAAACTAAAAATATAATTATGATTTTTTATTAATAAATAAACGAGTAATTTCATCATTAATAATTCAAATAATTAATTATTTATTTTAATAATTTAATTAATAAATTCGATCACTGTTTTTATGTTATAGTATAAAGGATTTAGCTACAAAATAGGCTTATTTAATTATATTTTTGTGAATTTTAAAGTATTTTTTGACTTAAATTGATTTTAAATAAAAATTAAATTAAATTGAATTATCTGATTTGGTTCGATTTAATTCAATTTGATTAGTTGGATTTTTTAATAGACTTTTTATTTTTTACATTTTATTTTTAATATTTTAAAATTTAATTGAAATATTTCAATATTAATTATGATCTAAACTCTTTATATTATAAAAAATAATATATTATTATCATTAATCGATTCGGTTTGATTTTTCTATTTATTTTTACTAAAATTGAATTGAATAGAAATAATAAAAAATTTTAAATTAAAAATCAAATCAAATTAAAATAAATAAAAAACTGAACTGAATTTCTGAATTAATTCAATTCAATCGATTTTTGATTGAATACAATACTGCTCACCCCTAATAACTTCAATTATAGTTTACAACTTAGCTTACTATATGGATAATTTCCGATTGACTAGGGCTATTTAATAGTTGGTTTAAATTAAATTTAAATTCAAATCAGTTTTATTCTCATAAAAATAATTATTTGGTTTAGCAATCCCAAACCAGTTCAATCCAATGTCACTAACTGGTTAACCATTATAAATTATTTAATTGCCTACTAGCTATAAAATATAATTAAAAAGTCATTCATTCATGTCTAACAGTAAGTCATTTGCATGTTTATATTTTACTGAAATAATAAAACTACAATTGAAAAACATAAATTAAATAAAATTAATTTAATTAAATTTAATATTACATTTCAAATGATAAAAAAAATTAAAAAAAAAATCAATCAATTTATAAATTAAACACTTCTCATTTTTGTAAACTATACTCCTAATTATAGAAACACATAAAAAAAAAAAGTTAACTTCAAAATAAAAGTTATAAATTTAATTTTAATTTTACAGAATTTAAAAAATAAAAATAATTTCTGCATATTATATTAACTTTTTTCAAAGATATAATTAAGTTTTATTTTGGAAAAAATTAAAATAATTTTTAAATTTTATTTTTTATTTTTTTTCAGAATTATGGCTAATTTTATTTTTATACAAAATAAAAAAAGTTGAAATAAAAAGTTAAAATAAATTATGTACATTATTTTAATTCTGTTAGAAATGTGGCTATACACTACAAGAAAATCCTAAATTACCAACGGATAATTCCGTTGGTAAATACTGATATTCCGTTGGTGAAACGGATCACCAATGGATCTGTGACGGACTAAGTCCGTCGGGAAAATCCTCGTTGGTAATTTTAATTACTAACGGAAATTTGTACCCGTGAGTGACAGTGACGGATCACCAACGGAATTTTCCGTTGGTGACAGTGACGGATCACCAACGGAAATTCCGTTGGTGACAGTGACGGATCACCAACGGAATTTCCGTTGGTGACAGTGACGGATCACCAACGGAATTTCCGTTGGTGACAGTGACGGATCACCAACGGAAAATTCCGTTGGTGACAGTGACGGATCACCAACGGAATTTTCCGTTGGTGACAGTGACGGATGTTTGGTTACTAATCCGTTAGTGAATAAAAATACAAAATTACACATCCCTACCCCTACCCCTTTAACTGTACATATACATCCATATACATCCATCTGTACCATGTATATTCATATACATTCACATCCACATTCATATACATCCACATCCATCTATATCCTGTACACTCATATACATGCATCTGTACCTGTACCCTGTACATTCATATACATCTATTTGTATATTCATATAATAAAAATACTATAAACAGACAAAACTAAATTACTCATTAAAATATATAAAAAACGTAATGAATTTGTACTACAATTATATTTTGGAAAAAAAATTATAAACTGGTCATAACAAAATGTACATACTAAACTAAACTAGCTAGCTCATCATCTGTATCATCATCACTATCTGTATGATGATCACCAATGACAGGAGCATCATCACACCGCTGCTGTGGAGACGGAGCTGGAGGTGCCGTAGGACCAGATGTCTGAGTGGATGTCCCAATACCCTGTTGTGCCATCATCCTATGCATAAACGTCTGTAACTCGTCCAGCCTTGTGGTAATTCGACTATTCTCTGTCTCTAGCCGATCAATTTTATTCTGCATCATGTTCATTGTTTCAATTGTAGGAGGATCCACTGGGGGTGCAGACGTGTATGATGCAGAACAATGAGCTGGCTCATGAAAATATGCTGAGGCCTGGGACCCTAACCCATAAACTCGACTCTTTTTCTGTCCGCCAACCGCTTCGTAGTACAGTTGGGCCTCATTTATGGGCGTTGGCTCATTGCTTTCCTCCTGTTGATGTGTAGCAGCCTCCTTCAGCTGTACGTATTTATCCTGCATTATAATTTTAAAGTAACATATAAGTAAAACAATTTACGTCAATCAAAATTGTTAATAACTACATTTAAGATGAACTTACATAAATAGCTTTTGATCTCGCATCAACAAACTCCTCCGTCCCCTTTCTCTTATGTGTGGCCTCAAAAAGCTCATGCGGATGTGGTTCTCTGCCTAGTCTTTCCCTCTGTTACCAATTATAAGAATTGTAGCATTTGTCATCGAACCAAAATATTTATAAGAAGATAATTATAAAATAAAAGTTATAAGAAATACCATCCTCCGCTGGTGGGTGTACTGTGAAACAGAACCGCATGCGTGCCTGGAAATGCCAGATCCTGAACCTCCAGCCTCACTGCGCCTATTGGTAGAAAACTTCTCACACTTCTCTTTGTATTCAGAAGTGTTCCAAGTTTCCTGCCACTTCCTCAAAACATAATCAGGGGTTGCAAGATTCTTCGCCTTTCCTTTCCGGATTTCCCACATTAAGCCCCTGTATCGCTCAGCTGCCTTTTTCTGCTAGGCAATTTTTACCAAGCTGTCAATTGCTTGGTCCCATAGAAAGTATTTCTGCAAAAAGATTACATTTTATGATTAGATAGTAATTAAACAGTTCAAAAATAGATGATAAACTGATAAAATAAATATGCTTCACCTTGAATTCCTGCCAATAAAACTCCTTGGTTTCATTGGGCACAGTCTTCCAACAGTGGCCTTCCTCGACCAATCTTTCTTTCACTATCAGAGTTATCCTGCGGCTGCACATCTCCGACGGATGCAAACTACATGAACAAGATAATTTTGAGTAAGTAAATGGTAACATTTAAAATATTGTAAATTAATAAACAATTAATTATTACTTGTTGTTAATGAGTGAAATAGTATGTCTGAATGACTGTGTTCCACCTACAGCAGTGGTCGATGCAGCTGATGCTGGAGCAGATGCAGGAGCAGATGATGGAGTAGATGCTGATGCAGATCCTGTCCCTCTAGTGGATGCAGTACCAGAAGGGGATGCAGAATGAGGTGAAAGTGTATGTGATACCGGTGGTCGTGGAGCTGCAGTAGGGTGGTGAGGATGTAAACTGTGACGGTGAGGTGGTGGAAGGGGATGGGGAAGCTGTGCATCGGCAGATGGTGTAACTGGTGTATATGATCGATCTATATGAGATGGCTGTACACTGGATGCAAGTGGTACCCATATCTGAAGTTCCGTATCCCCAAGTCCCGTCGGTGCCCGTGGTATATGCGCCTCATGCTCATGTCCGTCATCTGTATTCGCGTCCTCTTGACTTGCACTTGCAGGAAGTTGAACCCGTCCTCTGGGCTTGCTAACCCTTCCACGTCCCCTCATCTGTGAATAAACAAAAAATGTCATAGTCAAAAATAATATAAAGTTCATAAACATTATATTAAATATATACAAATGTATTAAGGTACTCACTGAGTAATAAAAGAAATATACAACTCCAAACTTCTTTAGTATATAGATGAATTTAGTCTGATTCATATGAATTGTACTCATTATCACCGTCTGCATCTGCATCAGAATCAGGGTCACTAAGGAATTCGTCTTCATCTGTCGAAACGTCATCATGAATCTCAGTCATTCCTCCGCTAGGATCATTCAGGCAGTGTTGTTGATTAATATCATCGATATTTACTTCAGCATAATCTATGTCATCTTCTTGAAAAGGTTCATATGTCTTTGAAGACGTTTGAGATACTTCAACAACGGGAGATACTTCAACAACGGGTCTACCTTTAACTTTCATCACAGCCCACCAATTATTTTTGTCACGACGCTTGCTCGGGTATGAAGCATAAACGACTTGTGTTGCCTGAGAGGCCAATACAAATGGCTCGTACTTACTGTATCTACGCTTATTGTTAATATCAACAATTATATACTGTCGGTGCACCTTGGTGCCCGTATTTGGTGTTGGATCAAACCAGTCACATTTGAAAAGTACAGTCCGCTTAATTGGTAGCCCTGGATACTCCAATCGCAACACCTCGACCAACTGTCCATAGTAGTCACTTTCTTCAGAACTGTAATTACTCCCTTTTATACATACACCAAAATTCATTGAGTTACTACTTGGATCTTTCTTCAATTCTGGTCTCCTGCATATTTCATTTAAATCTTCCCTTGATTTGATATTGTCTTTTGTCTTCCCCTCCACATTCATAACTGTATTAAAAATATTTTCAAATACATTCTTTTCAATGTGCATGACATCAAGATTGTGGCGAATCATATTTGAAGACCAATATGGCAAATCCCATAATATGCTCCGCTTACGCCAACCAGTTATCTTTGAAAGCCGACAATTTATTTCATGACTGTCAATGTCTATAACCCGCCTCAACCCAATTTGCTCAATTTCTTTTAGCAAGTATTCCCCAGTTCTAATTGGTGGTGGTGACTTCGATACACATTTGTTTTTAATAAAAGATGTCTTGTTTCGACGGAAAGGGTGGTCGTCAGGCAAAAACTTCCGATGACTGTCAAACCATATTTGTTTACCCTCCTTTCGTAATGTAAATGCATCTGTGTTTTCCATACAGTAGGGACATGCAGTGCGTCCTGCAGTGCTCCACCCTGAGAGCATTGAATAAGCAGGGAAGTCACTTATAGTCCAAATTAATGCAGCACGCATAGTAAAATTGTTCTGTTGGAAAGCATCGTAAGTATTAATACCAGTTGCCCAAAGTTCTTTCAATTCTTGCACTAATGGCTGTATGTACACATCAAGCTTCTCTTTCGGATTCTTGGGACCAGGTATTATAATTGTCAGGAACATGTACTCATCTTTCATACACATACCTGGTGGCAAATTGTATTGAGTTAGTATTACTGGCCAGGAAGAATATTGTTGCCCAGATTGATCGAATGGTTGAAATTCATCAGTGCAAAGGCCAAGTCTGACATTTCGGGCCTCCAGTGCGAAGGTTGGATGAGTTTGGTTGAAATGCTTCCAAGCAGGAGCATCTGAATAGTGGCGCATCACCCCATTCTCAGTTGCATGGTCATTGTGCCAAGTCATATACTTAGCTGTAATACATGACGCATAAAGTCTTTGCAAACGTGATGTAATGGGGAAGTAATACATCTTTTTATATGGTATTTGACTCTTCCCTTTCCCCAAGTTGTGCTTCAGGCGTTTGAACCTTTCATGGTCACAAAATTTGCATCGTGTAAGTTCTTTATCATTTTCCCAAAAAATCATACAACCATTTGCACAACAGTGTATCTTTTGTACAGGAAGCCCCAATCCTCGGACTAGTCTCTTTGTTGAGTAAAAGCTGTCCGTCATGACATTGTCACTCGGTAACATCTCCTTCATGAGTTCACAAATCTGATCAAAACACTGTTCTGAGAAATGATGTTCCGCCTTCAGATTTAGTAAACGTGAAACAGCTGATAACTGGGAGTGAGTTTCACAGCCAGGCCATAGTTCTTGATTAGATGCATTTAACATATCATACAGTTTCTGTGTAGCCGAGTTTGGCATCTCATATGTATCATTATGCATTACATGACAGCTTGTTGCATCCATGACCATGTCCTCAAAATGATTGAAATTTGGGTGATTAACACTGTCAGAACCATAAGACATGTCTAAATCTGTATCACCATATCCGTCATGCACTTCAGTTTCACCGTGCAAATACCAAACAAGGTAATTTTGAACAAAACCATGCTTCATTAAATGATATTTAACTGTATTTTCATCTTGAAAGCTACGGTTCTAGCACTTAAATCGATTACAAGGACAGCGGATCTGATCGCCATTTAAATATTCTGTGCAGGTCTTAGCTTTCTCTAGAAATTCATTGATACCCTCTAAATATCTGGGATTCAGTAAACCGTCTATGAGACGAGCATACATCCAACTTCGTTCAGCAGTCATATTAACTACAATTAATATGCTGATATGAAAACAAATAACTTATAAACCCTATCTTCGAACAGAGCCTGAAAACCAACAATTAAATTGTGCATTATATCAAAATGATAATCTGATAACTACATTCATTTTGGAACAAAATATTAACATAAATTTGAACTTGCCTGATATCAATGGCAGTATCTTCTACTGGAGGGGAAGGTGGCGGGGCAATATAACCAGGTTGGTTAGGCTGTTAATGAGAAATTATAGCAATCAGTATATGTATTCAGCCATCATCCATATTAAAAATGCATCATGTTTGGAATATCTACCTATCCACGCACACTTAGTGTAAATTCAAACACATGCACCAAAAAATGTATCAAAAAATTAAACAAGCAAACAATTAAACAAGCAAAAAATTAAACAAGCAAAAAATTACAAAAAATCTAAGAAATTTTAAATCGTGGAGTGGGAAATTCGACGGTGGATGGCGGCGAACCTTTTGATGGCGGTGGACGTTGGATGAACAGGGCAGTGAACGGCCGAGAGGTTGGACCCAAGTTTCGATTTCAGTGAGCCCGTGGATATTGATGCTGAGAATAAGCTCTGTTGTCGACAGTCGATGGCGGCGAACCGTTGATGGCGGCGAACCGTTGATGGCGGCGGACGATGGATGCACTTGGCAGTGAACGACGGAAAGGTTGGAGGCAACTTCAAATTTCAGTGATTTTGATTTTAAGGAATTAGGGATTTCATTTAAGACTGGGATTTTGGCTCCAAAATTTTCACTAACGGATTACTGACGGATGGCTTCATCCGTTAGTAGTCCGTTAGTATTACTAACGGAATCACAAACCGTTGGTGAATCCATTAGAATCACTAACGGATTTCAAACCGTTGGTGAATCCGTTAGTATCATTAACGGATTTCAAACCGTTGGTGAATCCGTTAGTGATACTAACGGATTTACCATCCGTTAGTAAAATTGTGAATTCAATTTTAGAGAAATTAAAAAATTATTACTTTTAAAATAATCATAAAAAATTAAAATAATATATTTATAAAATATATTGTAATACCATAAAAGAAATGACACAATATTTTAAATATTTGAAATGAAAAACTCTAAATTATGACAAATTAAACTATATTGTTTAATTTAAAATTTATGAAATGAAAACTATATTTGAAAAGTATAGAAGAATAAGGAAATAAGCAATATACTCTTCAATACATGAGAACACATAATATAATTTCATATCGTTTAATGCATATATGACTAAATAATATTTAAGCCAATTTTATTAGTTTGATATTTTAGTATTTTATGATTTTTTTTAAATTAATTTTATTTAGATTAAAAGTTAAATTGGTACGATTCAGAAGGAAGATTTTTTCAATAAAATTTTAAAAAATAATCTTTAATGTAATCTAGATTTTACTATTTGATTATATATCCATATTATATATCTATATTATAGTTACGCGTTCTTACAATAAAATTATGATTTGGAGGTTATAAAAATACATGGAGCCACAAGAAGTCAAAAAATAAAAATGATATTATGAACAATATTTGATTATTTTCTATTATTTAGCAACTTATTAAGGTTTCACCTTGTGGTATTCTAATATATATCTCCTCCATACTTAGTTAATTTATCAAAAAAATTTTATGGCATTTTTGAAGCGGAAATCGCTTGATTATCTATAATTTTAATCATATTGGTTGTTTAGGAGTATAGTAGAGTAATTTCATTTGATTATTTATATTTGTAATCGTAGTTGAGCAACTTTCGCTCTATTATTTATGTTTCTAATTATATTCGTTCATTATGGGTGTAGTAGAACAACTTCTACTTTGTTTTTAATTGTTATATGATGGCGTTTTTTTTATCACTGTTAGTCTTGAGTTCTATAATGATAAAAATAAAAAAATAATTAATATTATATACAAACTAACAAATAAAATAAGGATAAGATAAAGTTAAATTATAAAGTGATAATGGAGTATAAAATAGTTATTTATTGTTTAACTAATAAATAAATTATAAAAATTAAATAAAATATTTAAATTAATCTAATATTACTATTTAACTAATTTTATTTTGGATTGAGTTGGATTAATCAGATTTAGTAGTTTAATTCGACTCGCGGATCCTCCGAGTTAACAAATGAACTTCTTAGAACAAAAATTTTAAAATTTGCGAAGAAAAAAACTTAACCATGTATAAATTTAAGGATTTAGCTTAACTGCAATAAACGTAAAAGATTGAATATAAGAATTTTAAATTTTAAATATAATTGTGATTAGATATAAATATTTATACTAAAATAAAATGCATAATTTATTTTCTCATCTTTTTAATAAAAAATATTTTATTTTTTAATTTTAATTTAATTTAATTTATTATTTTTATTTTAAATAATAAAATAATTTAATTTCTACCATATTTTACTTTCTAATTTTAATTTTATTTTATTTTTTTTTATTTTAAATAATAAAATAATTTAATTCTAGATATGCAATATTTACACACTATTTTTTTTTTGAAATGGCGAATATTATACAAATTAATTTATTTAATAATTAAAAATTAAAAGAGTAATATATATTATTTTATATTATTAAATTAAATTATTCAAAATTAAAAAAAAAAGAATAAAATCACTTTATTTATAAAAAATAAACTATGCATTTGCTTATTTATGAGAGCCACGTGATGCCTATCCCGAGTTACGTCCTCCGTATAATAGAAAGGAATCTATAATAGCAATTAAAAGCAACAAAGAGCATCTGGGAGAGGAGGTGAGGTCAGTGTGGCGTGCAAAGAATGCTACTTATTAATAGAATTTTATTAATAAATTTGTTTCTATTATTAATTAATTATTATAATTAGGAAGTGACAAAGAAAGAAAACAATTAAGAATCTGCCACCTTAAACTCATAATCACAGAAGATTAAGCATCTTTTTCAGAATCATACCCCTCCCCCACCACCCTACTGCTTATCTTCAAAGACATGCCTTCCTTTCCTCCTTACCTTAAGATAAAATCTCACATCATTTCTACCATTCTAATTAATAAATATCTTTTATTAATTTGGATAATTTTCTTTTTTCACTTTTATTATATTTTTATGATTAATTTTGTATGAAGGTTTACCTCTTTTAATTGAATTTGAATCTCTCTTCCTATATTAAACTATTGCTTCTGCTGCAATCAAACTCTGATTTTGGTCTTCATCTCAAAAAATTACAACATAAAAACTGAGTTGGTCCACACACCAAACTCATAAATTGGAATTAATTAAAATTATATCTTAACTAATGCTTAGATCCGTTCTTTACACGAGTTTCCTCTTTTGTTTATACAAATTATTTAATATTTTCTTTAATACCAAAAGAAAAATTCTGGATGAGAACGTCATTACTTCATAAGCCTAAGGCTCATACTAAATATTCTTTAAGGTTGAAGTTGTTCTTGAAATAATTTCAGAACAAAATGATTTTGATTCTTGCATTTTTATTGAGGAATCTTAGTTTGTGTTTCACGTTCTTCCATTTTTTTATTTTCTTTAATTTTTTCATTTTAATTAAATTTAAAAGTAATTCTTTAATATTTAAAATATAAAATTAATATTTTATTATTTTAATCTTTTTTTTCAAACAATGAGCTAGATCTTAAATCAAAAGATTTAGATAAATTGATCCAAAAACTTAATTTTAGGTAAAAATGAACATCACCCTAAAGTTTAGGGGTAAAAATGGAATTTCATTCAATTATATTCATATAAAACATGTATGATAATTTCTTATTCTATTCATTTAGCATGATTGATTTTATATATATATATATAAAAAATTCTTACAAGAAGATTTAAACTTATTTTAAAATATTTTTTTAAATGAAAAAAAATAAATTTTTTAACTAGATCTCTTTGTTTTGTTTGATATGATTTATTTTTTAAGAAAATAATTTAAATAAATTATTATAAAAAATCATGCATGAATCAATTTTTTTAAAATAAAAATATTTAAATCTTAAATTTTAAATTTTATTCATTTTATTATAATAGAAATTAATTGAATTGAATTCTTACAAAATTTCTCATACCAAACTGAAAGGATACATTAAAAAAAATTAATTAAATTTTTATAATATTTTTCATTTCAAAGGATTATGAATTAATGTGATATAGGACTGTAGATTTGAAAGAAGATAAAAATAATTTATTTGATCATATCTGATATGAAATTGGTAAAAAAAATATATGATATTGAGCTCAATACTAAATATTGATCAAAAGTAATAATTTACTATAGTGATTAATGGATTATTAAATAAATAAAATTTAATTTTAATTAATTATGATTAAAGGATTAGTTAATTAATTATATTAAGAAATTAATACGCCTATATGATACATGCTGTAAGCCTTTAGTGATTACTACTACCCAACCATCCAAGTTTATATAAAGGGAGAAGAGTAGTGAGGAGATTATATCTATATAAAGAGATAAAGAGGCATGGCGTCCTCTTCCACCAATAATTCACATCTTCTTCTTCCATTTCTTGTGAGAAAAATTATTATAGAATTTGTAACTTATCTCCTCTAGTCTTTTATTTTCGGCCATCAAAGAAAATTTTGAAGGTTTTGAATTTCAGTTATGGAGGATAGATCGTGCTGAGAAAAGTTCGTGTGGACAGATTAAAAGATTAATATAGGTAAAATTTTAAATTTATTTTAGAATTTATTTTAAGATAGTAAATATTGGCTAATAAAATATATGGTTATGTTATGGTTTCTAAATGTTAATACTTGTATAGGTTTAACAGCACTAAAGCATTGAGTGTAAAAAGGAAAAATTTTGAAATTCTGTGATTTTTCTCAATCTATAATTTATTTCTGGATTTTGTGTAATTTTTTTGGTACTGTGGAAACTAAATGGTAACCTTTTTTTTTTTCTTTAAAAAATTCCCATCAAATTATTTTAGCAATGAAATATATTTCCTTAATATATATATAATCAGTTATTCATTTATAGGTATGATTTGTGGTTGTTACATCATTGTTATATTTATTATTTAGGTTGAAAATCTTACCCTTTACTTGTCATAGTTAATCTGTGCTTTTTTTTTTTTTTTATGAGGGATACAATTGGAAAAATCATTATTTCCACGAGAAAATTTATTATTTAATATTTTAATAAAATTAATTATTGATTTTCCTTATTTTTTAAAAAATATAATATTTTATCCCGTTATAAAGCACCTTTTCCCTAACTCAACTATTGAATTTCTATAATTTGATTAAATAATATAATTCTCTACTCCTATAGGTTAATATTCATCAACTATTGAGTTCCTATCAACAACTAATCTCTCTCGTTTACCTAACTTACACTAACAAAAAAGGTTAGCAAAATAAACTAAACAATTCAGAAACTAAGAATTTAAAATTTTAGACTCTGCTTATTTATAATCTTTTTTTTTATATATATTTTTTGATGTTTAAATTACTCAAAAAAATTAATAAATAGATAGTATTTTTTTAATTAAATAAAAATTTAAATTATTTTAAGAAAAATTATTCTCTTTGAAAAGATAAAGTCACTTATAGAATAGAATTTAGGAATTTTATTAAGAATATGTATAAATTTATTTATATTATTTTATTTTTTAAATTAAATTAAAAGGTAAAAAATAAATTATTTTATTGAAATATTTTTTCATAAAAAATATTTTGAAAAAGTATTTTCATCTCAAATATAAGTTTTTTTTAAATAAACGCAGATTTAATAACTTATTAAAATAAAAAGATTAAATAATTAGCTTATTAAAATATAAATACTGCATAATAATTTTTACTTTTCAAAATTAGTTTTGTGTTAATATTTACAAATTATAAGTTTTTTATATTATTTTTATCATGCTTATTTTAAATATCTTAATTATTTTTCTTTTTTTACTTATTTTATTATTAATTTAATAAAAACTTATATCGTAAATATAAAAATAAAACTACAAAATCATTTTTTTTTATAAAAATGATCCATTATTTCTAATTATAAGAGAAAACACAACACGAATTGAACAAGAGATCTTGCTATTAGTTGTCCTGTCAATGCCAGTGGTCCCAATACGAACTTTCATTGGTGGGAACGAGAATTTTCCCTTTATCAAATCTGAATAAATTTTTGCCTTTTAAAAAATTTTTTTAGCAGCCAATATTAGAAAAAGAAAAGGGTTGTTTTGTCCGTTAAAAATCTCAGATTTTATCTTTTTATTTATATTTATTTTTAAATTATTATTAAAAATTAAATAAACTGAAAAAAATAATTTTTATTTAATATTTTAATAAAAATTTAAAGATAAATTTAATTATTTTTTAATAATTAATTTATTAATTGCACAAATAATTAAGTTATATGAATAATTAATTTCTAGTAAAATAATAGATTAATAAGAAACATAACTAGTCATGTGAGTAGCATGTGTCATTCTATAGGACGGCGCTCTGTAACTGTAAATACGTGAGGCGGCGCAATATAGTCAATATGGACGTCTAGACAAACCATATCCAACATTATTGAATCTCTGTAGACTCGCTCCACTTCGTTCCGAAACGTTTTTTTCGATATTCATCGAGAATGTTTCAGATTTTCTTTTCTAGCTTCTGATTTTTGAAATTTAATGCTTACTAATACTCACATGCTTTCTTCTATAATTTAGCGAGCTTGAACCTGCGAGGACTCCTACAATTCCTCTCTCTGTATGTTCCGTTTTCTTTATCGTAAGAACTTGACATTAATAATAGAGGAATAATTTTGAGCAAGTATATGGATATGGATGGACGGTGGAGATTGAGTCGGGTAAAGCTCTGGATGGTATTGTTACTTCTTCATCAAAATGTCATCTTTTGTTGGTCTCTCAATGCAGAAGGTATGCAGAAGCTTTTAATGTGCAGATACTTAGTTTACATTTATCAGAAAATGAGAGGAAGATTATGGGTACATGTGATTATATACTTTTATCATGATGTGTAGGTTTGGCACTCTTGAAATTTCGGGAGAACGTCAAGAGAGACCCATTTGGTGCCTTATCGAATTGGAATAAAGAAGATGGAGATATTGATCCATGTTTGTGGTTTGGGGTTGAATGCTCTGATGAGAAAGTAGTAAGCTTGTGAGTGTTCTTTAATTTGGATTCTGCATCTTCTTGTTTTGCTTTTGCATGTTTGATTTTTTTCCCCCCTTCTCAATAAGAAAAAAGTTTGAGCAAGTTTTGAAGCAATTTATCTTTAGCTCTTTTGATTCTTTAATCCATCTAATGGGATTTTTTGCTTGTTTTAATGCTATTTTGGTTGAAGAAATAATAAATAAAATTGAAGTGGAGTTCCTGATAGTCGTGTATATTATACTATTTTAAATCTTTATTTAATTTCTTCTAATTTAAAAGCTTCAATAATCTAACCGAGTAGTCGTTGGATATCCATTTAATTCAATAAAGAAACTAATGTGTTGAGGAAATATCAATTTATTAAAGATTTCCCCTCTCTTTCTCTCTTGGATGAGTTCTCAATGTCTTTCCAAGGTAGAATTTGGACAATAGGATACTCCCAAAAAGAATTTACTAAAGGCTTTATAAATATAGCTTAAACTTTAATTTTTTAACCAAGGACCCAGATGTAGATGGGAAGAGACAAATTAAATACTAGTGCCAGCCACCTTACTGATTTTTATTGACAATTTGTTTGATTAGATTAGATTAGGTAAGATTATATGTCCGCTATTTAGTGATGCATATGTGATGTTTGTATGGTGGACTGTTGAAATAAATTGGCTAAATAGTTAGATTCTTGCTTTTTTCTTTCCTTACTACTTTTGAGTTTTATTATTGTAAATTATATTTCTATTATCATTGTTTCTTCGTGCTATCTTTTACTATGCTTGTGGATCATATTCCTCAATCTGATTATGTGGTTTATCAGAACTTTGGTTTGGTTTGTTTTGTTATTTTTTTGCCTAAAGTCAGAACTGTTCAACTTGAAGGCATTTGAAAGATCTGTGTCTTGAAGGAACACTGGCACCTGAACTTGGGAAGCTGGCTTATTTAAAATCTATGTAAGCAAAAAGGATTTTGTTGCTGAAGAACTTTTTCATCCATGTGACTTATCTCATGCATTTTTCTTAATAGTATTTTACGCAACAATTCATTCTTTGGAAATATCCCTAAGGAGATTGGAGAATTGGAGGATCTAAAATTATTGGACTTGGGATATAACAACTTTAGTGGACCATTTCCATCTGAACTTGCCAATGATCTGTCATTGACTACCTTGTAAGATTTTCCTTTCCCTCTCTGGACCTTTTAATTCTTTTTCTTTTAAAACATGGATGCTTTTTCTAAGTCATTCTTTTTTATTTTTTATTTTCCAGCTTACTTGATAATAACAAGTTCATTGGCAGCATTTCCCATGAAGTAGATGAACTTGAGAAGCTTTCTGAAATTCAGGCAGATAAAAACCAATTAAGTGCTTCATGTAGCAACAGAGGCTTAACTTGGTAAGCAAAGTGCTATTACTATAAGATTCTTCTTACTAGTTTGCCTAGTTAATCTTGATTTTTTTATCTGTCATCTACAAACCTTAAAGGAAGAACTCCACATTTGCAAATGTAAAAATAGGTTGCATTGCAAATGTGAAAGACGTATATAAAGAAAATTCTTTTTCTATTTTGTGTTTCATTTACATAAACAAGATGAAAGGCTTTCCAGTCTGAATCTTAAATTAATTTTTGTAAGCTCATTTGAAATGTTGTTATCTAGATGAGCTTTATGACTAGTTTTCTTACCTTTGTCAGGAACCTAGCTCACTGTAAAGAAATAGCTCGCAAGTTGCTGTTGCAGGTGATTGATGCAACAAATCCATCCATAGCCAAAAATCATAAAGTACATCACAGTAGTTCTGAATCATCACCTTTTTTGTCTATATTGCCCCCATCGTTTCCACCATCAGGTTCTCCACCATCATCATTCTTACCCTCTAATCCTCCATCATTTTCATCATTGTCATTTCCCCCCACACATCCTTTAGAATCTCCATCATTTGCTCCATCGGAATCCCCTTCAAGTCTCCCATCACAACCTTCACCCTCTCCAACAGAATCGCCATCATACATAGAATCCCCGACTAAGGTTTCACCCACTCCTGCACATTCTTCTTTTGTAATGTTTGCACCCTCAGAATACCATGCGTTTCCAGTGGCCCCTTCTTCAAGTCTCAGTCAAGGAGTAGATGACGATTTCAACTCAAAGCATGAAATAGTTCTAATCGCTAGTGTTGTTGGGGGCTCATTGTTGCTTTTGGTTTCAGCTGCTGGTGCCATCTTCTTTAGAAGCAATAAGGTGGTCACCGTCAAACCTTGGGCCACAGGGTTAAGTGGCCAGCTGCAGAAAGCTTTTGTAACAGGTCGTTCTTGTGCTCATAAGAATAATATACTTCATCATCTTATTCTTTAATTCTGCTTAATTATACATTTTACCTTGGTGTAACTCTGCATGTTTATGTGCATGTATTTTCTGTTGTCACTTTCAGGTGTCCCAAAATTGAAGCGATTGGAACTTGAAGCAGCTTGTGAAGATTTTAGCAATATAATTGGCTACTTTTTGAATGGCACGGTGTATAAAGGGACCTTATCAAGTGGAGTTGAAATAGCTGTGACATCTTTTACTGTCAAATCCATTAAAGAGTGGTCAAAATATTTAGAAGCTCAATTCAAAAAGAAGGTATTTGAATTGAAATTCTCTAAAATTTTATGTGTTCGAGTTCCTAAATGCCACTTTTTTTTTCATGCTTCAGATAGACACGTTATCAAAAATGAACCACAAAAATTTTGTCAACCTCATTGGATATTGTGAAGAAAATGAGCCTTTCACAAGAATGATGGTTTTTGAATATGCTCCAAATGGAACTCTTTTCGAACATCTGCACAGTAAGTATCTTATTTTTCATTCAATCCTCATTTTTATGAATATTTCTTAAAACTTAGTTGGAAAAAAGAATTAAAAAATTAAGAAAAAAATTGAAAATATATAAATCCTAAAGGATCTTTAGAATTAATATGACATCTTATAGTAATGTCATTGTTAATTAGTCTGAAGAAAATGCCATCTTGGAGGTTCACCCCTTCAGCTCGTTCATTAGAAAATAACAAGATGCTTAAGATCATTTTGGCATGTATCTAGCAAGAAGTTGCATTATGCATCCCCAAGAAAGTATAAAACTTTTCTTATTCTTTTAGTATACTCTTTTGTATCCCAGAATTGTGTTATTTACCATTTGGTTTAGTTTAATGAAGGTTGTCGTCTCATGATGTGTCATGTTAGGATAAATAAAACTAACTTGTAGTCTTCATTGTACCTTCATACTGACTAAATTTAATTAAGACCACTAAAATGATTTGAATGGCAGCTATGCTAGACCCAAAACATTTACCTCATAGTTCTTGTGAATTTTAAGATTATATTTAAATAAATAGTTTTGTAATTTGAATGATATTAAATTCTTGATTTCTTGTAGTAAAAGAAGCTGAACACTTGGATTGGGGAACGAGAGTACGGATAGCAATGGGCATGGCATATTGCCTCGAGTACATGCACCAAATAACGCCACCCATAGTCCATGAAAACTTGCAATCATCGTCTATATATCTGACCGAAGACTATGCTGCTAAAATATCAAATTTCAGTTACTGGAATGATGTAACAACAAAAAAGATAGAATCAACATTTGCGGATCTTATCGAACTGCCATCGGTAGATCCAGAGAGTAATGTTTATAGTTTTGGGATAATTTTATATGAAATGATAACTGGTAGGATGCTTAATGCAATGGACAAGGGTTTTGTCGCAGATTGGACAACAAAGTTGTTGAAAGAGCAGCAAAGCATGGAGGGAATGATAGATCCAACTCTAAAATATTTCAGAAAGGATGAAATTGAGAAATTGCTTTTAGTAATAAAAAGTTGCATCCACCCTGATGCCAAACAGAGACCAACAATGTGTGAGGTCGTAGCCAAGTTGAAGGAAATCATATCAATGGGACCTGATGAAGCAACACCCAAATTATCTCCTCTTTGGTGGGCAGAACTTGAAATTTTGTCCACAGAGGAAGGAAGCTGAGGGATATGAACTTTAGACTGAAGTTTATATTAAGTATTCTTTTCATGATCTTTCAACGATCTTTCCCCCTGATCCTTTTTCAAAATTAGTAATTGTGTGTAGATTAACTGATACTGTCAATAGCTCAAAAATGGAGAATGTTTGTTTCTAGTTTCCTCTTCTTTTGACTTATCTTGTTGAGTACACTAAAATTCAACCTTTTTCAATACTAAAGAAGGACCAAAACAGAAATTTTTGTCTAAATCATGTCCAAACATGTGATGGGAGAGATTCAAATCTCTTCCTGACTTTGTTCATGTACAAGATGATCTAATAATACTAAAGATGAGGAACAAACTATTTCTAGTGAGAAACTAAGTGGTGAGACATTTACTATTTTGGAGACACAAGTCACTTAAGAGAGGAACTTTTGGACCTTAATAGAATACTGCTGTATATCAATAATTTCCTCTGAAACTGTCCAAGGGCTAACATTCCTTCTAACTCATCAATTTCATAATGCCATAAATACTTGTGAGACATGTGGTAATGTTGTTGATGGCTGATCTATATGTTTTCCAATAAAAGATAAGGTCTGCGTGGCCATGATAAGTTAGAAGCTCATGACTTCTTCCCTTAAAACTAACAGTGGAGTACAAAATGTATCGTAGACATCGTAAACTTGTTCAAATGTTTCACTAATAAGCGTGCCAATTTTATGTTTTATTACACAGATCAAGTGTATACCCATGTGGTTGGGGTCCAGACAGAGCTCCATCACAATCCTAAATTTTTCCCTCAAAGACTTTGGAATTGATTTAGAAAACATATATACAGATAGAATGCAACTCTTCTAGCTTGCTAATTAATCTGCCTTTTCTTAAATCTTATAGGCATTATACCATATAGCAACCTCTATTCTCATCTCCTTCTCTACTAGTATCCAAATGCTAAATATATAATATATTTTAATTTTGTTTCTCTATTTAATGTACTTGGATTATGATGCTTATACGCTCATTGCACTATTACCCATATGCGTGCACAAAGGGATGATACTTTTTAACAATTTAAATCATAAGAGAGCTCATTCATTCTTCAAGAATGCAAGTACTAAAATTTAGATTCGACTTTCGGATAATGAGAAATTAAGTTACCATCAATTAATTTAAAACTTACGAGATAAGAATTATATTTAGAAAGTATAGAATAATAAGAAAACAAGTAAAACTCTCTTCAACATATGTCGAGGTGCAATATAAGTTTAACTCGCGTAATGCATGTATGGTCAAATTGTACTAATATCATTTTGTTACTTTGATATTTTAAATTAATTAGGCCCATTTTAGAAGTTCAATTCGTTCATCTCATTTACAAAGAAGTTATCCTAGTCCATCTAGGAAATGATCTTTATTATAATCCTTATTGATAAAGGCTTAACTGTTTGACCAAGAATTTTTTCTTTATTGGAATTAATTTATGGAAAATTTACAATTTAGTCTCTGTGTATTGCCATTATTAACAAGACAATCCTGTATTTTTAGAAACCTATTAAAACGTCCTTATGTTTTCTTTCCGTTAACGAAATAGTCATTTCGTCTATTTTTGCCGTTAAAAATATAGTAAAAAACTAAATTACCCCCCATTATTTACCTCCTTCTCTGCTTCTTCTTCTTCTTCTTCTTCTACTTCTGCTTCTGCTTCTTCTTCTTCTGCTTCTTCTGCTGCTTCTTCTCCTTCTTCTTCTTCTTCTTCTTTTGCTTCTTTTTTTTCTTTTTCTTCTTTCTCTTCTCCTTCTTCTCCTTCTTCTTCTTCTTCTTCTTCTTCTTCTTTTTTTTCTTCTTTTTCTTCTTTCTCTTCTCCTTCTTCTTCTTCTTCTCCTTCTTCTTCTTCTTCTTCTTTTTCGGAGGAGGAGGAGGAGGAGGAGGAGGAGGAAAGAAAAGATAGGGACTATTTCGTTGACAAAAAGAAACGATAAGGTCGTTTTAATAGATATGAGAAAAGATAGGACTATTTCATTAACGGAAAAAAACGATAAGGACGTTTTAATAGATATAAAAAAAAATAAAAACATTTTAATAGATTTTTAAAAATGTAAGGACTAACTTGTTAATGATAACAATATCCAGGGACTAAATAAAGGGTTTTATTTGAGGGTAAAATTGGATTTTAAAAATTTTTTCTCTCCTCTTTTATCTAATTTTAATAGAAAAGAGGACGGAATGACTATTTCATTGACGTAAAGAAAATATAAGGATGTTTTAATAGGTTTCTAAAAATACAGGGACTGACTTGTTAATAATGGCAATACCCAGGGACTAAATTATAAATCTTCCTTAATTTATTTACCACTAGAATTAGAATTTTAAAATACTTCAAATATTCTTGAATGAGAGAGGCTAAGGAAAGTACGAGCTCATTTGAGCACTAGCTTTTCAACTAGGAATGAGTGCACTTAATATTTTTTCATCCATTTCTATACATAATTAATATCCTCATATGAACGTATGCTTTCCTTAGCCTCCCGCTTCTTAAATTGCAAGTCTTTCTTATTAAGAACGAGCAATGTATACTTGAGAGGAGTAAAAAGAAAAATCTTAAATTTTCAACAAGTGAAGAGGATTGACCAAATTTAATTGGATCATAATATGAAATCAAGAGAGCTACTTAACTCTCTCGACCGCCTAAGCACTATAAGTTATTTAAGTAGAAAATATGGATTCTTCAAACCTATAAACAGTTAAATATTCACATTTTTTCTAAATTGGCCCAACAAAAGGAGTTTGAGGCATTCACAGAGAGACTAAATATAAAAAATTGACACAAAATCATAGAAAATTACTATAAAATTATATTTATAAGTGCTAAAAATAAATATAAAAATTCATCACATCAATGCTCTTTTTTTCATTACACCTAAGATGGAGAATGTCATAGCAATCTCTCTAGAATCCTTCAATGCTTCTACTTTTTATCTAGGCTATCAGTGAATTTTCATAAAAATCATAGTATTGGTGTTAATGTTAGTGATTAATTTTATAAGTTTTGTTGTTAAATTTTATTAATGCGAAGTAGATACACTGCCTACAAAATATCCAGGCTTTCCTCTTGGTGCTAATTATCGGAGGATATATATTTGGAGACTAGTAATTCAAAAATTTGAATCCAATTTGGCTTTTCAGAAAGGAAAGATTCTGTCTTTCCCTGGCAGGCTATCACTCATAAAATCGTGTATTTCAATCTCCACATATATTACCTCTTAGAAATTCCAAAGTATGTGGCAGTGACAAAAGAGTCCCTTATGAGATCTTTCCATGGTAAGGAGGAGCTTCTTCAAATAAATTTCATCTTATAAAATGGGATATTTTGCTTCTGTCAAAAAAGAATGGTTGAGTTGACATTAAAGACATTTCCCTTTAGAACCAACCCTTGTGGAGGTTTGAACAACAGAAAGACTTGGTCTTGGGCTCAAATCTTGCAATCTAAATATTCTTTTCATTCTAAATGTGCTATATCTCTAGCATTAGGAAGCAACATGTCTCCTATCTAGCAAGATATTCAAAGATTAGTTGGCTCTTCGTTCTTTATTCTTGAGCTTTTAAGACGTGCTATTAGAAACTGTGAAAGAATTAAATTCTAGCATGACAAATGGATAAGAGATTCTCCTCTCAAATCTTCTTTTTATAGACTTTCTTTTTCTAGACTCTTCAAATTTTCAACATATTAAAATGCTAACATTTGTGAATTGGATTGCTGGGAGGATGAAGTACTTTTTAGAGGAGAAATCTATTTGAATGGGAACTACACCAGCTAGCGCAGAGGCTCTCAATCGTTAATGCTATAAATGTTTACAAGCTAGTGTAGAGGCTTTCAATCGTTAATGCTATAAATCTTTACAAGCTGGTATAGAGGCTCTCAATCGTTAATACTGTAAATCTTTACAATCTCAAAGAAGATTATCTTATTTGGGAACCAAACGAGAACAAACTCTTTATTAATAACGTTTCCTTTATGTGTTTCTTGTCCCTCTAAAAACATGCCAAAGCTTACAGTTTGACTTCATCACCAATAGTATTAAATAGTTATACAAGTGGGTGTGAAATGAGTAATGCTATGCCCTTTGTTTGGCTTGGGCTTATGCCTCTCAAGGTGGAAACTTTATTGTGGCTAATAAATCAAAATAGATTATGCACAAAAAGTTAACTCTATAAATTGGATATTGTTCCACTATCCCAAAGTTTGTGTCCAAAATGTGGCTCAGTTGAAGAAACAATCTCTCGTATATTCCTGCACTGCAAATAGTTTGGAGTTCTCTTTGCCTCCCAAAGTTAGTGCCCTTACTTTTGCTTGAATAGGGGCTTTTGGCTCAAGAAAAATATCAAGTTAAATTTTAGATTCCACTAGCCTATGTCATTCTCTGGTCCATTTAGATCTCAAAGAATGATAAAGTGATATGAGTAAGGAAATAATACGATACTTCAAAAATTTAAAATGAAAAATTCCAAATCATGACAAATTAAGTTACCATAACTTAATTCAAAACTTACGAGATGAGAACTATATTTGAAAAGTATGGGAGAATAAGGAAATAAGTCACACTCTTTTCAACTTATGTGAACGCATAACACAATTTCAGAATGCGTAATGCATGTATAGCCAAATTGCATTTAGGCCAGTTTTATTATTTTGGTTTTTTAGTATTTTGTGGGATTTATTTTAAATTAATTCGGCTTATATTAGAAGCCAAATTCGTGCAGCCTATTTAGGAAGTAGATTTCTCTAAGATAATTTAGGAAAATAATCTTTAATGTAATTTAGGTTTGACTATTTGACTAAATACCCTTCATTTATTGTAATTATACCTTTCTACAATAGAATTAGGGTTTGAAAGCTATAAAAACATCCCTAAGGTGGTATCTACAATTAGCCAATGAATAAAGATGATTTTTTTAGCAACTTATCAAGGTTTAACCTTGTAGCATTCTAATATGGATCTCCTCCATACTTAGTTAACTTATCAAGAATTTATTGTGGCATTCTCAAAACTGGAGTTGCACCATAATCTATATTTCTAATCACATTGGTTGGTTAGGGGTATGGTAGAGCAACCTTCACTTCATTATCTATGTTTCTAATCACATTCAAAGGTTAGGGGTGTAGTAGTGCAACCTTCTGGAAAATATTTTTGTCTTATTTTTTGTCAAGTTGTGTGATGGGATTTTTTTATCACATGTTGATCCTGGGTTCCTAATGAGTTGCAAAACTCACAACTTTTTCCTTATTTAATTCCATAATTTTGCTATGATTTTAGTATAAATATTCATTTTTATTTGAAATTTAATGTTGGACAGGTTTTTTGAGCGGAAGTTGGGAAAAGGAACGAAAAGAGACTGTATTGAAGAATTCTTGGACTGAAATGTTACAATCTTGGCCAAACCTGTAGCCCAAGGTGATGGGAAGTTTCAGAAAGCACCACCTCAGCAGATTTTGCCACCTAAGCAAGGATAAGATAAGCTTCAAGTTGAATCAAACTCAATCAGATTAGGATAGAGATAAGATAAGAGTAGTAGAGTTTATTTTAAACTATTTAATTTTATCTTTTTGTGCCTATATAAAGCCTCCTAGAATTAAACCTAGAACACATCTTATTCCCTCCTCTCCTCTTGGTGCTACCCCCCATCTTCTTCTCCATCTTCTTCTTTTCTTCTTCTTTTCCTTAGTTGTTGCAATTTTATTTGGCCTTTAGAGACTAAACAATTATTTTCAGTTGAAGGTTAATTTAAATTGAGGTTTTACTCAAGTTGTGAGTGTAATACCCGGCTAGACTCCGATATCGGAATTCCTACCGTCCGGTGGACTCTCGGATGTCAGAACTCTCTAGAAGGGTAAAATCATGTTTTTATAAAATGTTTTCATGTATTTTATGGTTTTAAGTAAGAAAGAAATTGAGTTTTGAATGAAAAAGACCAAGGGAGGATGTAATACCCGGCTAGACTCCGGTATCGGAATTCCTACCGTCCGGTGGAATCTCGGATGTCGGAGACCTCTAGAAGGGTAAAATCATGTTTTCATAAAATGTTTTAATGTGTTTTATGATTTTAAGTAAGAAGAAAACTGAATTTTAAATGAAAAAGACCATGGAAGCATTTCCAGGTTCAGCCGCCGAACCCCAAGTTCGGCCGCCGAACATGGGATAGTTTAGTGGGGCAAGTTAGGCTTCCGAAAGTGGCTCAGGTTCGGCCGCTGAACCTCATGTTCGACCACCGAACTTGCATGAGTTTTAGAGGCACATTAGGCTGCCGAAGGTGGTTTGGCTAGCTCCTATATAAGGGCTCCATGGCCGAAACGGGCGAGTTTTCTCCCCATTTTCGGCCAACGAAGAGTCCATGCTCTCCCATGGTTGATTTTTGATGTTTTCCTCCAATTTTTCGAATTTTAACAAGTTTTATCTTGGTTTGAAGATATTTAAGCAAATAGAACAAGTTTTGAAGCTTGGAGACCCAAGGAGTTAGATCTCCCCCATCTCCGAGTTGGATCGCCTTTCCTCTCGATCTTCAAGAGGTAAGGGTAGATCTTTAGCTCCTTTAAAAATGCATGTTTAGGTTATTGTTGAGTTTATGGGTTTATGTTGAGTTTTGAGCATTGTGGTTGTTTAGATATGTTTGATGTGTTGTAGTTGGAGTTTAGGATAGTTTGAAGCCCCTAGGAGCTTATGTATGTGAGTATGCATGTTGTGGAAGTCTTGGTTTTGAGTTGAATGATTTGGGAGGCAAATGTACATGTTGGAGGCTGAGTTCTGCCCTTTGGAAGAACTCAGGTTCGGCAGCCGAAGGGACTTTCGGCCGCCGAACCTGCCTGTGGAGGCAAGCCTTTGGCTGCCAAACCCTGCCCCCGAAAGTGGACTTTCGGCTCTGGAAGGGAGTTTCGGCCGCCGAAGGTACCGCCGAACATGCATGAGTTTCATCTCTGGAAGGAACCTTCGGCCGCCGAAAGTGCCGCCGAAGGTTCATGACTTTCGTCTCTCGAGGGACTTTCGGCCGCCGAACCTGCCGCCGAAAGTGCCCTGTTCAGCCTTCCTTTGCATGATTTCTATGTTTGTTTTAAGGTGTTTTAGGGGGGTTTTTGGGGAGTATCTTAGAGTTATGTTCATGTATGTTTGGTCCCTCATTTGAGTCCACCTGTGTAGGTTCGGACCCGAGGAACCGAGGACCCCAGCAGTGAGATAGTTGCTTCAGAGTCTTGTCTGAGCTAGCCTGAGGTGAGTAGAATAACTCTTTATGTTTCAAAGCAAATAATGTAAGTTTTAGCATGAATCACGCATCATGAATGCCATGAGATATATTAGATTATTGCATTAGAATTCACGAATATGTTGCATTGCATATTATGTTGTTGATGTGGATGAATATTGAATGATCCATTAGTCCTCGTATGATATAGTATGATGTGATGATAATGATATGGTATGGAAGTCCAGGAAGACCCATTCTACGTCCCTGGCACAATGTAAGAGAAAGTCCAGGAAGACCCATTCTACGTCCCTGGCATATTGGAATGTTATGATATGTTATGTAAGAGGAAGTCCAGGAAGACCCATTCTACGTCCCTGGCACTATTGGATATGTAGAGGACTATTGGTGACAAGTTCATCCTTAATATGATTTGTTTGTGTTGTGATACATTTCATGAGAGCATTAACTATAAATATAATGTTTTATTATTCTGCTCACTAGGCTCTAGTAGCTCACCCCATTTCCCTAATCCCCTAAGTTTGCAGGTACAAGATAGGCCAGGAGGTCAAGAAGAGTAAAGTTATGGTTATGTAATAGTTAGATGTGGACATGATGAATTGTAAAGCTTGAATAGTGATGTAATAATGATATTGAGGATTAGAATTGTGCTTGATCCTATGTGTATGGTTATCCCCCTTGATACATGATCTATAAAATGTTTTTATGATGTTTATGTTTAACCAAGCTTAATGTATGTTTGATACCCCATTGGAGCATTGGATGAGAGCTCCAGTGTGTGGTTTATGTTTATGGTTATGTGCATGCACAGGTTAAGCTTGGTAAAGGAAAGAAAAAGTTTACAGTTTTATGTATATGTATGATCATGTATGGGATTAAACAGGTATTCAGGTTGTATGTTAGGCTTGCTACGGGTCTCGGCGGCCTTAAGCCGATCTGGATCCTAGCGCCTATAGCGGTTCGATTTTCGGATCGTTACAGATTGGTATCAGAGCCCTAGGTTCATATGGTCGGACCTATAAAGAGTTTTGGGCTCATAGATGTTCTAGAAGGTCAAGCACAATAGGAAAATCATGTCTACTAGGATAGGATGTAGAGTCCTGTCTTGAATGATGATGTGAAATGCCATGATTTTATGCATGTGCATTGATGATATGCTATGTATGTGATGTATGCGGGTTCATGTGTTTGCACATGAACCATTTGATACTAATGTTTTATGTGATGTGTGCTGTTTTTCAGTAAGCGAGATGAGAGAAACTCGTCGATCTGCACGATTGGCTGGAGTACCACCTCAGGATGAGGGCACGGATGCCCATCCTCCTGCATTGCCTAGAGCAATGTCCTGTAGGTCTAGCAGGGAGAGAACATCAAGGGACCCTAGAAGGTCTTTTGATGTGAGCAGAAGAGGAACAGTGTAAGGTGGAATGTCAGAAGATGTGGGGAATGATATGGATGTGGATCAGAGGAGGGATGGCAATCTTGGAGTGAGTATGTCTGAAGAGGGTATGGGAGAATCTCAAGGAGGCACTCAGGCCTCGGGATTTGTTCAGCCACCCCAATACCCACCCTTTTCACAGAATCCCGGGTATTCGATGGGAGGTACATCGGATTACCCCAACTTTAACCCTTATCACTCTCACATGCCATACCACCCTTCTACCCACCATACCCACAGTACCCTATGTACCCACCCCCATCTTTCTACCCAGGTTCAACAAACCCTATCCCAGGGGATGCTGCACCTCCTCCACCACCAGCAGAACTAGAAACCCAAGTACCTAAACCTAGCTCATCTGGAGGGAGCAAGGTCAAGATGACCGATTACATGAAGCTGGGTGCTCCCCAGTATGAAACAGGTGATGACCCGTTTGAGTACCTTGGGAGGGTCAAGATGATTACAGATGAGATAGGAGCTGATGACTGTAGAGCCATTCAGATGGCTGGGTTCACACTGAAGTGCAAGAAAGCCCAAGAGTGGTTTAAAAACTATGTGAGCCTGAGGTTGGATAGCCTATCATGGGAGGAGTTTGCTAATGAGTTTGCAGGATGGGCTTTCCCTGACAGTTCAAGTGAGTTGAAGATGATTGAATTTGAGCAGTTGAGGCAGACGGAGGAGATGAGTGTGGATGAGTACACAGACAGATTCTTGGAGCTATTGCCTTTGCTGGGCAGAATCTTGACACAGATTAGAAAAAGTCTAGGAGGTATATCATGAGGCTTCATTCCAGGTATTCCTTCTTGATCCAGTCTGCAGAGAGGGAGAGTTTCCATGCCATAGTGGATATGGCTCGGAGAATGGAGGCTAGTGCAATAATCGAAGGGAAAGTCAAGCAGTCAGTAGCACAGCCTTCTGGTTCCAAGACCCCAGGTGGGGGAAGGTTAGACCCTTCTTCCTTGAGTTCAGGCAGTAAGAGGTGGAGCAACACCACTAAGAAGTCAAAGAAGAACAAGTTCTGGAACAAGATAAAGTTAGGTCTGGGATTAGAAAGTAGCGCGAGCTCAGGTGCAGATAATGCAGTATGCATGAAGTGTGGGAAGCCGCACAAAGGAGTATGTCGGTTTGGGATAACAACCTGCTTCAGATGTGGGCAGGAGGGACACATGGCTCGGGAGTGTCCTAGAGCAGCTTTTATGGCACAATCTCAGCAGACAGCTTCTAGTAGTGTGGCTCAGCCAGTAGCTCCAGCTGCGACTCAGGCCAGTGGCAGAGGCAGAAGGAGAGGGACAACCTCTTCTTCAGCAGGTTTCAGGGGTGAGGGTCCATCAGCTCCAGCACGGATCTTCACCATGACTCAGCAGGAGGCAAATGCATCAAACACCGTGGTGTCAGGTAATCTCATCATTGGTTGTTCAGATGTTTATGCCTTAATGGACCCTGGTGCATCTCATTCTTTCATTGCTCCGAGAGCCATCGAGAGGTTGGGTTTGATGGTCTCTGGGTTAGAGTGTCCCCTATGGGTCAGGGGACCCAAGTGTGACCCCTCAGTAACAAAGTCAGTCTGCCAGTGTAGTCCAGTTTTTGTTGAGGGGAGATGCCTTTCAGCCGACCTTGTGGTTCTAGATTTGACAGATTTTGACGTCATTCTAGGGATGGATTGGCTATCTACCCATGGTGCTACCTTGGACTGCAGAGACAAGGTAGTTAGGTTCAGAGGACATGATGGGTCAGAGGTTGTCTTCAGAGGAGACAAGAGGGGTACACCTAGAGGTTTGATATCAACCCTACAGGCTCGTAGGCTGCTCAGGAGGGGTTGTCAGGGTTTTCTAGCTCATGTGAGAGAGCTAGACAGTCATGTCAGAAAGCCCGCCTCAGTGCCCGTGGTTAGAGAGTTCATAGATGTTTTCCCAGACGAGCTGCCAGGTTTACCACCTGCTAGGGAGATAGAGTTCGAAATTGAATTGATGCCTGGAACCAGACCGATCTCTATCCCTCCCTACAGGATGGCACCAGCAGAATTGAAGGAGCTTAAAGAGCAATACAAGAGCTGGTAGATAAGGGTTTCATCCGACCGAGTACCTCGCCTTGGGGTGCTCCAGTGCTATTTGTGAAAAAGAAAGATGGATCCCTCAGACTTTTATCGACTACAGGCAGTTGAACAAAGTCACTACCAAGAATAAGTACCCGTTGCCAAGGATCGACGATCTATTCGACCAGCTAGTAGGAGCAGGTTGTTTCTCCAAGATAGATCTGAGATCAGGGTACCATCAGTTGAGGATAAGAGAAGAGGATGTGCCGAAGACGACGTTTAGGACCAGATATGGGCACTATAAGTTCCTTGTGATGCCGTTCGGGTTAACCAATGCTCCTGTAGCATTCATGGATCTCATGAACAGAGTTTTCAGTCAATATCTGAATCACTTTGTTATTGTCTTCATAGATGATATCTTAGTGTATTCCGGAAATGCAGAGGAGCATGTCCATCATCTGAGATTAGTTCTGTAGACCTTGAGGGAACACGGCCTGTATGCCAAGTTCTCCAAGTGTGAGTTCTGGCTGAGGAGCATTTCATTCTTAGGGCATGTTGTGTCATAAAATGGAATAGAGGTGGACCCCAAGAAGGTGGAAGCCGTAGCTAACTGGCCTAGACCCACTACAGTGATAGAGATCAAGAGCTTCTTGGGTCTGGCAGGTTACTACAGGAGATTCGTTCAGGACTTCTCTAAGATTGTAGCTCCCATGACCAGATTGACTAAGAAGAACCAGAGGTTTGTGTGGACCGACCAGTGTGAAGAGAGCTTTGAAGAACTAAAGAAGAGGTTGACATCGGCACCGGTGTTAGCTTTGCCAACTAGTAATGAAGACTTCACCGTTTTCTGTGATGCGTCCCGTGTGGGACTGGGTTGTGTACTGATGCAGAATGAAAGGGTAATTGCTTATGCTTCTAGGCAGCTAAAGAAGCACGAGTTGAATTACCCTACACATGACCTGGAGATGGCAGCAGTAATCTTTGCACTCAAGATGTGGAGGCATTACCTCTATGGGGTTAAATGTGAGATCTTCACAGATCATAAGAGCCTACAGTATATCTTGAATCAGAGAGAGTTGAACCTGAGGCAAATAAGATGGGTAGAACTGTTTAGTGACTATGATTGCAAGATTCAGTACCATCCGGGTAAGGCGAATGTTGTGGCAGAAGCCTTAAGCCGGAAATCACTTGACAGTTTGTCCCATATCTCAGCAGAGAGGAGACCAGTAGTGAGGCAGTTCTTCGAGCTCATCAACGAAGGTCTACAGTTGGAGTTATCTGGTACAGGTGCTTTAATAGCCCAAATGAGAGTGACACCTGTGTTTCTGGAGCAGGTGGCTTAGAAACAGCATAAGGACCCAGAGTTAGTAAAGATTGCCAGGACTGTTCAGTCAGGCAAAAATGAAGAGTTCAGGTTTGACAGTAAGGGGATCCTCCGCTATGGGAATAGATTGTGTGTACCAGATGACGTAGGTCTGAAGGGAGACATTATGAGGGAAGCTCATAATGCTAGATACAGTGTTCACCCTGGAGCCACCAAAATGTATCAAGATCTGAAAAGAGTTTATTGGTGGCCAGCTATGAAGAGAGAAGTGGCACAGTTTGTGTCAGCCTGCGAAATATGTCAGAGGGTGAAGCTGAAACATCAGAAGCTGGCTGGAATGCTTAACCCACTACCGATTCCAGAGTGAAAATGGGAGAATATTGCTATGGACTTCGTGGTGGGGTTACCGGCAATGTCCAACAGATTAGACTCCATATGGGTGATTATGGACAGACTGACCAAATCTGCTCACTTCATTCCTGTCAGGAGTAACTACTCTGTGGACAAGTTGGTGCAGGTGTATGTTGACGAGGTTGTCAGGTTGCATGGGGTTCCTGTTTCAATAGTGTAATACCCGGCTAGATTCCGGCATCAAAATCCCTACCTTCCGGCGGAATCTCCGTTGGAATCTAGAATTCTGAAGATGTCAGAGGCTTCTAGAGGGGTAAAATGTGTTTTCTAAAAGGTTTTTACTGATTTCATAGTTTTAAATGAAAAAGAATTGAGTTTTGAAAAGAAAAGACCAAGGAGGCATTTGCCAGGTTCGGCCACCGAAAGTGAAGTTCGGCCGCCGAACATGGGAAGGTTTTGGGAGCGCTTTTGGCCTCCGAAAGCTTTGTTTGAACGAGCCAAGGTTCGGCCGCCGAACCTCAAGTTCGGCCGCCTAACATGCATGAGTTTAGGGGGCACGTTAGGCTGCCGAAGGTCTTTGACCAGGCCACCTATAAAGAGCCCTCAGATCGGAAATGGGTGAGTTTTCTCCCCATTCTCGAGCTCAGGTGAGTCTTTGCCTTCCTTTGGTCATTTTCATGTTTTCTCTGCCCATCCCTCAAGTTTTCATGAGTTCTACCCTTGTGTTTGAAGATTTGAAGCTTAAGTAGGAGTTTTGGGAGCTTGGAGATTGTTGGAGCTTGGATCCTCCACACCTCTGAGTTAGGGATCGCACCACCCCTCGATCTTCAAGAGGTAAGTGTAGATATTTGCTTCCTTTGTGTTTTAATGAAGTTTTAAGTAAGTTTATTGGAGTTTTAATGGTTGAGTGTGGGTAGATATGCATGTTTAGGTTTATGTGGGTTTTATGCCCAATGTATGCTTATGCCTGTTTATGTATGTTTATGTGATGTTATGTTGAAGGTTTAAGCTAGTTTGTGCATGTGGGAGAGTGTATGCATGATGGGGAAAGAGCAAGTGAGATTTTGTGTAGTTTGACGGTTTTGGCTTATGTGGGTCATAAGCTATTTATGTATGCTTTGTGATGTTCTTTGTTGGAGTTTAAGCTTGTTTAAGCTCCTTTGTGCATGGTTAAGGGTTATGCATGTTTTTAGGAGGTTGGGTGCTGTTTTGGGGTGTTTGGAAGGTTTGGGAGGCTTGAATGCATGAGAAGCTGAGTTCTGCCCTTCTGGGAAGAACTTAGGTTCGGCCGCCGAAAGTAGCTTCGGCCGCCGAAAGTAGCTTCGGCCGCCGAAAGTAGCTTCGGCCGCCGAACCTGCCTGTGGATGCATGGATTGGCCGTCTAACCTTGCCCCCGAAAGTTGAGTTTTGGCTTGAAAGCAGACTTTCGGCCGCCGAAGGAAGGTTCGGCCGCCGAAAGTGCCTGACTTTCGTCTCTGGAGTGGGACTTTCGGCCGCCGAAGGTGCCGCCGAAAGTGCCTTGTCCAGCCTTTTCATGGTTGTTTTCTATGCATGTTTAAGTGATGTTTTAGGGGGTTTTTGGGTAGTTGTTTATGAGTTGTTAGAGTGTGTTTGGCACGTCATTCGAGTCCACCTGTGTAGGATCGGACCCGAGGGACCGAGGAGGCCATCAGTGTTAGCAGTTGCAGAGTCAGTTCAGCGTCTGCCAGAGGTGAGTAGAACTAAACTTAATCTTTTATTTTACGAAATTCCAAATGCCTAAAGCATGCTCATGCATCATGTTTATATGTAATAGGATGATTGCACTAGTTACACGAATATAAAGCATTGCATTATTTACTGTTAATAGAGATTGGACCAAGGACGACCCCACTAGCCCTATGGATAAGACCTGGCTGGGCCAGGCATTACGAAGTCCTGTGGTACCTTTTATGGGGGCCGGACAAATAGCTTAGGGATGTTTTGGGGTTGGGTTCAATCCGTGATATGATTTGTTTGTGCTATGACGCATTTCATGTAAGCATGTAATTAATGAACTGTTTTCTTTGTTTCTACTCACTGGGCTTTTTAGCTCACCCCTCTCCCCTAACCCCAGTGTTGCAGGTTTGAAGTCGTTCGGGAAGCCTCAAGAGTTAAGGCTTTGCTTTTGTAATAGACTAGTGTTAGTGTGGACATGTATTGTAAACTGAGATAATGTAATGTAAAGTTAGTAGAGTTATGTTTATGGATTAGTACTGTGCTTGGCCCTAAGACTTGGTTAGTCCCTTTTTAGTACATGATGTATGTAATGCTTTAAATGTTGAGCTGTATTTGAACTAAACTGGTGGCATGTGTTGTTTACCACGCTAGTGTTTGATGAGGACCCTAGTGGAGATCTTATGTTTGTGGTTTGATGCATGCACAGGTTAGGTTCTAGTCCTTTGGATGTAATCCCAGCTTGATGTATGTTATGTTGACCCAGCTAGAGTTTTGATGAGGGCTCTAGTAGGGGGTTCTTTATGTTTTCAGTTTTTGCATACAGGTCAAGCTCGGTATTTACATCAGATGTTCCAGTTTTTATGTTAAAGTTTTGATCATGTATGGGATTTGACCAGGTGATAGGATGTATGTTTGGCTTGCTATGGGTCCCGGCGGCCTTAAGCCGATCTGGATCCTAGCGCCGGTAGCGGTTTGGGCCGTTACAGAGGGGTATCGATTTCTGGGTCGTTACAGAGTGTCTGATAGAGGACCCAGTTCACCTCCAGGTTTTGGCGGAGTCTGCAGAGTGCTATGGGTACCAGGTTGGATTTTAGCACTGCTTTCCATCCACAGACGGACGAACAATCAGAGAAGACCATCCAGACTATAGAAGATATGCTCAGAACGTGTGTGCTGGATTTTGGCAGTTCTTGGAGGCAGCATCTACCTTTGGTGGAGTTTGCCTACAATAACAGCCATCATGCTAGCATAGGGATGGCTCCATATGAAGCTTTGCTTGGAAGGAAGTGCAGGTCGCCTGTCTATTGGGAAGAAGTTGGAGAAAGGGCCTTGGCAGGGCTTGAGCTAGTAGAGATCACCAGCAGAGTGGTGCCCATAATCAGAGAAAGAATCAAGACTGCCGTGAGCAGACAAAAGAGTTATGCAGATGTCCGCAGAAGGCAAGTAGAGTTTCAGGAGGGGGATTTGGTATTGCTCAAAGTGTCTCCAATGAAAGGGGTGATTCGGTTCGGGAAGAAAGGTAAGCTAGCTCCACGGTACATCGGACCCTTTGAAATCTTGCAAAAGATCGAGAATGTATCATATAAGCTGGATTTACCTTCTTAAATGGAGAGAATCCATCCGGTTTTCCATGTTTCCATGTTGAGAAAATTCGTGTCAGATCCAGGCAAGGTTCTTAGTGAGCCTGATGTGGAGATCCAAGAAGATCTCACCTATGTTGAACAGCCAGTACGGATCCTAGACACCCAGATCAGAAAGCTAAGGAACAAGGAAATCCTGATGGTGAAAGTCCTTTGGAATCACCACAACATCGAAGAGTGTACCTGGGAGACACGAGAGACCATGCTCCAGCAATATCCTCATCTCTTCTAAGGTGAGTTTTATGTGCTTTGTATGTATGTTCATGTTTTATGCTATGCATGTGTTGTTTGGTGAACATTCGGGGATGAATATTCTTAAGGGGGGAAGAATGTAATACCCGGCTAGACTCCGGTATCGGAATTCCTACCGTCCGGTGGAATCTCGGATGTCGGAGACCTCTAGAAGGGTAAAATCATATTTTCATAAAATGTTTTAATGTGTTTTATGATTTTAAGTAAGAAGGAAACTGAATTTTAAATGAAAAAGACCATGGAAGCATTTCCAGGTTCGACCGCCGAACATGGGATAGTTTAGGGGGGCAAGTTAGGCTTCCGAAAGTGGCTCAGGTTCGACCGCCGAACCTCATGTTCGGCCGCCGAACTTGCATGAGTTTTGGAGGCACATTAGGCTGCGAAGGTGGTCTGGCTAGCTCCTATATAAGGGCCCTATGGCCGAAACGGGCGAGTTTTCTCCCCATTTCGGCCAACGAAGAGTCCATGCTCTCCCATGGTTGATTTTTGATGTTTTCCTCCAATCTTTCGAATTTTAACAAGTTTTATCTTGGTTTGAAGATATTTGAGCAAATAGAACAAGTTTTGAAGCTTGGAGACCCAAGGAGTTAGATCTCCCCCATCTCCGAGTTGGATCGCCTCTCCTCTCGATCTTCAAGAGGTAAGGGTAGATCTTTAGCTCCTTTCATGTTTTAAACAAGTTTTATGAAAGTTTATGGGGTAGAAATGCATGTTTAGGTTATTGTTGAGTTTATGGGTTTATGTTGAGTTTTGAGCATTGTGGGTTGTTTAGGTATGTTTGATGTGTTGTAGTTGGGGTTTAGGATAGTTTGAAGCCCCTAGGAGCTTATGTATGTGAGTATGCATGTTGTGGAAGTCTTGGTTTTGAGTTCAATGATTTGGGAGGCAAATGTACATGTTCGAGGCTGAGTTCTGCCCTTTGGAAGAACTCAGGTTCGGCAGCCGAAGGGACTTTCGGCCGCCGAACCTGCCTGTGGAGGCAAGCCTTTGGCTGCCAAACCCTGCCCCCGAAAGTGGACTTTCGGCTATGGAAGGGAGTTTCGGCCGCCGAAGGTGCCGCCGAACATGCATGAGTTTCATCTCTGGAAGGAACCTTCGGCCGCCGAAAGTGCCGCCGAAGGTGCATGACTTTCGTCTCTGGAGGGACTTTTGGTCGCCGAACCTGCCGCCGAAAGTGCCCTGTTCAGCCTTCCTTTGCATGATTTCTATGTTTGTTTTAAGGTGTTTTAGGGGGGGTTTTGGGGACTATCTTAGAGTCATGTTCATGTATGTTTGGTCCCTCATTTGAGTCCACCTGTGTAGGTTCGGACCCGAGGAACCGAGGACCCCAGCAGTGAGATAGCTGCTTCAGAGTCTTGTCTGAGCTAGCCTGAGGTGAGTAGAATAACTCTTTATGTTTCAAAGCAAATAATGTAAGTTTTAGCATGAATCACGCATCATGAATGCCATGAGATATATTAGGTTGTTGCATTAAAATTCATGAATATGTTGCTGATAGAGCATATTTTAGTCCATATTTTCATGATATTATTGATGTTTATTTGCACCTATTCTACCTAATTTTGTGGTTTTAATCATGTTTTTTCAAGTATTAGGTGTGAAGAAACAATTTGGAGAAAATGCTCTTAAAAATGCCAAAAGAAGCCAAAACTAGAGAAGCAACCTTCGGAGGCAACTTTCGGAAGTCAAAAATCAGTCACCTTCGGCGGCAACCTTCGGCGGCCGAAAGAGGACTCCAGAGACGAAAGTCGATCGCCTTCGGCGGCACCTTCGGCCGCCGAACCTTGTGTCCAGAGCTGAAAGTCCAGCCTCCGAAACTCACTTTAGGCAGCCGAAAATGCACTCCAATGCACACTTTCCTTATTCAAGAAGCCATATCTCAAGTTGCCATATTTGAGGAGCCAAACAAGGCAAGTATTTTGCGATCCAAATCTTCAAGATTCACATTCAAATATTGAATTTCAAGATCCCCCTTATTAAGGAAAGAAAGTCCAAAGATCACATGTTTCCTACTTAGTGCCATGCACATTCAAAATTTAAAAGGAGGCTCCACCTTCCTTATTAGTTCATGGGCAGCCTCTTAACTCTTTAGGCAACATCTTGAAGACCTTGGGCAGCAATTAAAAAGATCAAAGAGCCCCCACTTGCCCCCCATCACATGCATCTCGTTTTTGCCTTCACCCATGCACAAAGAAGGCACATATGGGACCAAGGGCACTTTGGACAGCCTCTAAAAGTCTCCTGGACTTCCATGAAACCCTAGGAAGCCTCTCAAGACTTATTTAAAGGCTTCAAGAAGACAAGAAAGGCAGCTTTTCCCCCTCAGAATTCGGCAGCCTCGCCAAGGCTCTCTCTTCACCTAGTTCTTCATCTTCTTGCTTTCTTTTCATCTATTTTCTGTTTTGGTTCAGCCATGAGTGGCTGAAACCTTCTTTCTAGTTGAAGTTTGGTTGAAACTAAGGTTGTTTAAAGGGTTGTGAGATCTGAACAGAAACTTTTGTCTTTGATTTTATTCAATATTCATGCAATTGTGCTTAATTCTAAGATTGCTTTGTTGTTTTGATCAAATTGGCCACTTGATTCTTAATTGCAAAGTTAATTGATTGTTGGATTAGGATATTTGTTAGTCCGTAATTGCTGGAAATATTCTGTCCATTGAACACTTGGTGTAAAAACTCAAGGAATTGTATGATCTAACATCATCTCATGCGTTTGAGTAGTTAGGGTTTGGATCTTTCTTGTTCTTCATGCAATTGGCAATTGTTTTGATGCCTAAGGCCCAAGGACGTTCCTTGGCAGTTTGTTGATTAGTAATTGGTTAGAGGACGTTCCCTAATCAATTTGTTCATAAGGAAAGACATGGTGGTGAGAAGCGTCTTCCACCCCCATAACTAACCTATTGAATCAATCAAGATAACCATGTTTCAATGATCAACCCAAACAACCAAAGTGGATCCATATCTTCAACTAGACCTTTCTCATATTGATTTCTTGTTTTATTTTGATTACTTGCTGTTTTAATTGCTTTCAATAGTTGTTAGACAAATCAATCTCAAAACCCCCCTTTTTACTTTCCTTGCACTTGTTTCTATTTCTCTTTGATTACTTGCTTTTACTTGTGCTTTCAATTAGTTCTATTGGTCTTGATTGAGATAAATAAATAGGTAATCAATTCTCTATGGATACGATCCTTCACCACTGTCTACAGTTGTAAATTGTAGGTAACCAAGAAGGTTATTTTTGACCGGCTTCGACAACCGCTCCTGTCAAAAATTGGCGCCGTTGCCGGGGAGTTGATTTCACTTATTTGTTTATTTTTCTTTCATGACCAGATCTGAAAGTAGGGACACTCTGCCCTTTGATCCAGAAATTGAACGCACACTCAGAAGCCTTGAAAAGCAAGCCTCAAACGCAGAACCTTCTGCTCAACCTTCGGCCGCCGAAACTCATCAACATTCGGCCGCCGAAAGTCCTGAACTCCAACAATCAAATCTTGCACCAATGGCAGAACCTCAAGCACCAGCTGCTGCCCATAATGGACATGCTGTCCAAGGCCAGATAATTCAAGAAAATCCAGCAAATAGGCCACAAGCACAAAGAGAAAGAGCCATAAGGGAGTTAGCAACTCCTATAGGTGATTATGCTCCACTTTGCATCACCTATCCACCTCTTACAGTTCCCTTTGAACTCAAGACAGGTTTGATAAATATTCTTCCTAAGTTTAGAGGTAGAGAGAATGAAAATCCACATAAGCACTTAAAAGAATTTAAAATTATTTGCTCATCCATGAGACCTCAAGGGATCTCTGAAGATCATGTTAAACTAAGAGCTTTCCCTTTTTCATTAGATGACCATGCTATGGATTGGTTATTTTATTTGCCACCTAGATCTATAACTTCTTGGGATGATATGGTCCAAGCCTTTTTGGACAAATACTTCCCACCATCTAAATCAATTGGCATAATAAGAGAAATCACTAGCATAAGGCAAAGACCAACTGAGGACTTATATGATTATTGGGAAAGGTTTGAAAGACTATGTACAGGTTGTCCACAACATGATATGTCAGACAAAGCCCTCATTCAGTTCTTCTATGGAGGATTGATTCCATCAGAAAGGAAACTCATAAATGTAGCCTGTGGAGGATCTATCCTAGACAAGTCACCAAGGGAGATGAAAGAACTGATATCTACTCTTGCAGCCTCATCTAGGCAGTATGGAGAAGAAAGGCAACTACAAAGGGCCAATGAGGTAAGTTTTCCCACTATGTCTGAACTAACATCTGTTATGAAAAATATTGCTATAGAAGTTGTGCAACAGATTCAAGCACCCCAGCCTTCTAGGCCATGTGGGATCTGCTTATATGTAGGACACCCCACTGATCAATGTCCTACCCTCCAAGAAGACAATCAGCAAGTCAATGCAATTGGGAGGTACAACAACCAACCTAGATATGATCCATATTCCAATACATACAATCCAGGTTGGAGAGACCACCCCAATTTTAGCTATGGGAAGCCCAACAATGATCAGAATTATCAAAATTACCAAAGAAATCAAGTCCAACCAGCACCTTCAAATCCAAATCAGAACCTTGAAAAGATCATGCAAACAATGATGGAAACAATGGTCAATACCATGCAAGGCGTGCGACAAGAGATAGGCCAACTGGCTGCATCCATCGGCAGATCTGAATCTCAAGGTAAGCTCCCTTCTCAAACTGAAACTAACCCCAGACAGAATGTTAGTGCTATTACTTTAAGAAGTGGCAAAGAGCTTCAAGATGCTAATCGTGAGCAAGAAAAAGAACCAAGGCCACCTGAAGCCTCTCCATCTCAATCTGAACCACCTCCTGCACACAAGACTGATCCAAAAGTAAGTTTTCACATCCCACCTCCTTTTCCAAAAAGATTTGAAAGAACACAAAAAGAAAAAGAGGAAAAGGAGATTCTTGAGACTTTCAGAAAAGTGGAGATCAACATACCACTGCTAGATGCTGTCAAGCAAATTCCTAGGTATGCAAAATTTCTGAAGGAGCTTTGCACCAATAGAAGGAAGCTCGCTGAAAGAGAAAAAGTAAGTGTAGGAGAGGTAGTTACTACTGTCATTAAAAGAGAACTCCCTACCAAATGCAAGGACAAAGGTATGTTTGCTATCTCTTGCAAAATTGGGAATGTTGGTATCAAGAAAGCCATGTGTGATCTTGGTGCATCTATCAATGTCATGCCTCTCTCCATCTATAAATCTCTCAATGCATGTGCACTAAAAGAAACAAGAGTTGTGATACAATTGGCTGATAGATCTGTGGTATACCCCATAGGTGTTCTTGAAGATGTCTTAGTCCAAGTAGATGAACTTGTCTTTCCTGCTGATTTTTATGTGATTGATACTAAGGAAGATAGTTGCAATACTAGTTCTGATATTCTTCTTGGACGTCCTTTCTTGAGTACTGCTAGAACTAAAATTGATGTACATGATGGTACTCTTACCATGGAATTTGAAGGGGAAGTAATTAAGTACAATGTCTATGATGCCATGAAATATCCTCATGATATGTCCCCAGTTTATGGTCTTGATATTATTGATTATTTAAGCCAAGATGTGTTTAATGAAAATCAAGATTCTGTTTTAGATGATGATCTTTGCAGGATTGAAAACCTGAAACTAAAAGAAACAATCTGCAGCATTCAGCAAGTTGAGGTCGCATAGACAGAAGACATTCGGCCGCTGAACATAGCCCACTTTCAGCCGCTGAACCCTACTGCTCCTCAGGAACCACATTCTGTCGCACCACTTCAGGAAAACACTGTGCAGAAAGAAGACATTCTTCGGCCATCGAACATCTTTGGGCCGCCGAACCCCACTGACTTGCGGAAGCCGAATCCATCGCCACAGCTCACTCCGCAAAGTGAAGACCTTCGGCCGCCGAACTCAGACACTTTTCGGCCGCCGAACCTCTCCCAGCAGGCCCCATCACAAGCAAGCTCTTCTAATCCATCTTTGCAACAACCTTCAGATCTGAAGCTTCTTCCAGACCATCTGAAATACATGTATTTGGGAGCTAACAAGACACTACCAGTAATAGTGTCCAATGAATTAAGCCAACAAGAAGAAGCAAGCCTCTTGAAAGTACTACAAAAACACAAAGGAGCCATAGGATGGACTATTGATGACATCAAGGGTATTTCTCCCTCCACCTACATGCATAGAATTCACATGGAGGATGAGTGCAAGCCTGTCAAAGATGCTCAAAGAAGACTAAATCCACCTATGATGGAGGTAGTGAAAAAAGAGATAGTCAAGCTCCTTGATGCTGGCATCATATACCCAATCTCTGATAGCAAATGGGTGAGCCCTGTACATGTAGTTTCAAAGAAAACTGGAATTACCATTGTTCCAAATGCAGAAGGGGAACTTGTCTCCACTAGAGTCCAGAATGGATGGAGGGTATGCATGGACTATAAGAAGCTCAATGCTGCAACAAGGAAGGACCACTTCCCACTGCCTTTCATTGATCAGATGCTAGAAAGGCTTGCAGGTAAATCTCACTATTGTTGTCTTGTTGGTTATTCAGGTTTCTACCAAATCCCAGTTGCTCCAGAAGACCAAGAGAAGACTACCTTCACTTGTCCTTTTGGCACTTTTGCCTTTAGAAGAATGCCATTTGGACTATGCAATGTACCTGCCACTTTTCAGCGATGCATGATGAGCATATTTTCTGACTATGTGGGTAAGACGATTGAGGTATTTATGGATGACTTCACAGTTCATGGAAATTCTTTTGATGAAAGCCTTACCAATTTAGAAAAGATCTTGCAAAGATGCATTGAGACTAACCTTGTGCTTAATTATGAAAAATGTCATTTTATGGTTAATCAAGGTATGGTCTTAGGTCATGTTGTTTCAGCTAAGGGCATTAAAGTGGACAAAGCTAAGGTGGATAACATCAAAAATCTGCCTTACCCCACAAATGTTAGAGACATCCGCTCCTTCCTTGGCCATGCAGGATTCTATAGAAGATTCATCAAAGACTTCTCAAAAATCACTTTGCCATTATGCAAATTGCTCCAACAGGATGTGACATTTGATTTTGATGAAGATTGCAAAAAGGCATTCAATTTAATTAAAGAATTGCTTGTGACTGCCCCAATTATTCAAGGACCTGACTGGAACTTACCATTTGAAATCATGTGTGATGCAAGCAATTACGCAGTGGGAGCAGTCTTGGGGCAACGTGTAGGACACTCACCCCATGTCATTCACTATGCCTCTCGCACACTAGATGCTACACAAAGCAACTACACAACAACTGAAAAAGAACTCTTTGCAGTTTTATTTGCTTTGGAGAAGTTCAGACCATATCTTTTGGGAACCAAAGTCGTTGTCTATTCTGACCATGCAGCCTTGCGATATTTGATCAAGAAAAAAGAAGCAAAACCAAGGCTTATTAGGTGGATTCTACTTCTACAAGAATTTGATCTTGAGATAAGAGACAAGAAGGGCAAAGAAAACCTTGTGGCAGACCACCTCAGCTGACTTCCCTCCAGCTCCGCACCATGCCCAGTCAAAGAAGAGTTCCCAGACGAACATCTGTTCGTCACTCGTTCTGCCTAAAGTGAATTGCACCATGCACACCACTCCCCAGGGAAGTACTCAGTTTCTTTTGTTCTCTTCTCTCTTCTCTTCTCCTCTCCTCTCTTCTTTTACATTGAGGACAATGCATAATTTAAGTGTGGGGGTGCATCTCCCTCTTCTTCTTCTCATTCTTCTCTTCTTCTTCTCTTCTCTTCTTCTGCGATTTCTCATGCTTTCAGATTGCAAATTTTTTTTTTTCTTTTCCCTTTCAGTTTTAAGTTCCTTTAAGTTAATTAGCCACAGTTAAATTTTAATTCGTTTATGCTTTCAATAAAACACACACAACCACAACCTTCTTCTTCTTCTTCTTTTTGTTTTGCTCTACTCAAATTGATAAACTATGTTAGATAAGTCTTTCTTTCCATGACCCCATTGATGTGAAAACTCTTTAAACTTATGTTGAATCAATTGCAGTGAGTTATATTCATGTTTGAGAATTGCCTTTTGAATTGAATCTTTGAGTTTGCCATGGTGAAAAATATATTGATGACCCTCAATTGATTGAGAATAAATTGAAAATTGTGTGAATGAACTTAATGTGACTTGATTTAGCAATTGGTGTTGATTTGTCCAAATCATTGAGAGAAAGAAAATTCAGCAAAGGCAAAGACCTCAAAAGCACAAATTGAAAATTGTTCCTATGGTCAAAAGACTATGAACAAGGCTAGTAGCCACTTGGATAGGTGACCAACTGAAAAATATAAACCTTCAAATCAAAAATAGGTTGGTGACCTTTCCAAGCAAGATCTAAAGTGCAAAAGCCTGAATAAAGTACTTCAAGGTAAGGGCAAGTCAATCCAAAAGCTAGAAAAAGTCTTAACAAATTAATGTGCATGTCTCTCTTGAGGAAAACAAATCCTAGCCATGGTAAGCAAAGGGAAACAAGGAAAAGAGGTAAGTAATCTTCATGCATATATTCTTCACTGCAATGATTCAAAATAGGGGTCTAGAGTATGAGCTTAAGTGGTAATAAGGATCTAGAGGAAGAAAACTTGTTTAACTATGTTTGTTTGCTTGAGGACAAGCAAAAGCTTAAGTGTGGGGGTATTTGATAGAGCATATTTTAGTCCATATTTTCATGATCTTATTGATGTTTATTTGCACCTATTCTACCTAATTTTGTGGTTTTAATCATGTTTTGCAAGTATTAGGTGTGAAGAAACAATTTGGAGAAAATGCTCTTAAAAATGCCAAAAGAAGCCAAAACTAGAGAAGCAACCTTCGGAGGCAACTTTCGGAAGCCAAAAATCAGTCACCTTCGGCGGCAACCTTCGGCGGCCGAAAGAGGACTCTAGAGACGAAAGTCGACCGCCTTCGGCGGCACCTTCGGCCGCCGAACCTTGTGTCCAGAGCCGAAAGTCCAGCCTCCGAAACTCACTTTAGGCAGCCGAAAATGCACTCCAATGCACACTTTCCTTATTCAAGAAGCCATATCTCAAGTTGTCATATTTGAGGAGCCAAACAAGGGAAGTATTTTGAGATCCAAATCTTCAAGATTCACATTCAAATATTGGATTTCAAGATCCCCCTTATTAAGGAAAGAAAATCCAAAGATCACATGTTTCCTACTTAGTGCCATGCACATTCAAAATTCAAAAGGAGGCTCCACCTTCCTTATTAGTGCATGGGCAGCCTCTTAACTCTTTAGGAAACATCTTGAAGACCTTGGGCAGCAATTAAAAAGACCAAAGAGCCCCCACTTGCCCCCCATCACATGCATCTCGTTTTTGCCTTCACCTATGCACAAAGAAGGCACATATGGGACCAAGGGCACTTTGGACAGCCTCTAAAAGTCTCCTGGACTTCTATGAAACCCTAGGCAGCCTCTCAAGACTTATTTAAAGGCCTCAAGAAGACAAGAAAGGCAGCTTTTCCTCCTCAGAATTCGGCAGCCTCGCCAAGGCTCTCTCTTCACCTAGTTCTTCATCTTCTTGCTTTCTTTTCATCTATTTTCTGTTTTGGTTTAGCCATGAGTGGCTGAAACCTTCTTTCTAGTTGAATTTTGGTTGAAACTAAGGTTGTTTAAAGGGTTGTGAGATCTGAACAGAAACTTTTGTCTTTGATTTTATTCAATATTCATGCAATTGTGCTTAATTCTAAGATTGCTTTGTTGTTTTGATCAAATTGGCCACTTGATTCTTAATTGCAAAGTTAATTGATTGTTGGATTAGGATATTTGTTAGTCCGTAATTGCTGGAAATATTCTGTCCATTGAACACTTGGTGTAAAAACTCAAGGAATTGTATGATCTAACATCATCTCATGCATTTGAGTAGTTAGGGTTTGGATCTTTCTTGTTCTTCATGCAATTGGCAATTGTTTTGATGCCTAAGGCCCAAGGACGTTCCTTGGCAATTTGTTGATTAGTAATTGGTTAGAGGACATTCCCTAATCAATTTGTTCATAAGGAAAGACATGGTGGTGAGAATCGTCTTCCACTCCCATAACCAACCTATTGAATCAATCAAGATAACCATGTTTCAATGATCAACCCAAACAACCAAAGTGGATCCATATCTTCAACTAGACCTTTCTCATATTGATTTCTTGTTTTATTTTGATTACTTGCTGTTTTAATTGCTTTCAATAGTTGTTAGACAAATCAATCTCAAAACCCCCCTTTTTACTTTTCTTGCACTTGTTTCTATTTCTCTTTGATTACTTGCTTTCACTTGTGCTTTTAAGTAGTTCTATTGGTCTTGATTGAGATAAATAAATAGGTAATCAATTCTCTGTGGATACGATCCTTCACCACTGTCTACAGTTGTAAATTGTAGGTAACCAAGAAGGTTATTTTTGACCGGCTTCGACAACCGCTCCTGTCAGTTGCATTGCATATTATGTTGTTGATGTTGATGAATATTGTGATCCATTAGTCCTCGTATGATATAGTATGATGTGATGATGATGATATGGTATGGAAGTCCAGGAAGACCCATTCTACGTCCCTGGCACAATGTAAGAGAAAGTCCAGGAAGACCCATTCTACGTCCCTGGCACATTGGAATGTTATGATATGTTATGTAAGAGGAAGTCCAGGAAGACCCATTCTACGTCCCTGGCACTATTGGATATGTAGAAGACTATTGGTGACAAGTTCATCCTTAATGTGATTTGTTTGTGTTGTGATGCATTTCATGAGAGCATGAACTATAAATATAATGTTTTATTATTCTGCCCACTAGGCTCTAGTAGCTCACCCTATTTCCCTAATCCCCCAGGTTTGCAGGTACGGGATAGGCCAGGAGGTCAAGAAGAGTAAAGTTATGGTTATGTAATAGTTAGATATGGACATGATGAATTGTAAAGCATTTAATAGTCATGTAATAATGATATTGAGGATTAGAATTGTGCTTGACCCTATGTGTATGGTTATCCCCTTTGATACATGATCTATAAAATGTTTTTATGATGTTTATGTTTAACCAAGCTTAATGTATGTTTGATACCCCATTGGAGCATTGGATGAGAGCTCCAGTGTGTGGTTTATGTTTATGGTTATGTGCATGCACAGGTTAAGCTTGGTAAAGGAAAGAAAAAGTTTACAGTTTTATGTATATGTATGATCATGTATGGGATTAAACAGGTATTCAGGTTGTATGTTAGGCTTGCTACGAGTCCCGGCGGCCTTAAGCCGATCTGGATCCTAGCGCCGGTAACTGTCCGATTTTCGGGTCGTTACAGAGGAAATCTAGGTTCGGCCGCCGAACCTCATGTTCGGCCGCCGAACATGGTAGAATTTTGGAGTCACCTTTGGCTTCCAAAGGTGGTCTAGCCAGCCACCTATAAAAGGCCCCATGTCCGAAAATGGGCGAGTTTTCTTCCTCATTTTTGGGCAAAGGTGAGTTCATGCCCTTCCATGATTGGTTTTGAGGTCTTTCTTCAAATTTTTCATGTTTTAACAAGTTTTAACTTGGTATTTGAAGTTTTTGAGCTAAAGATCAAGTTTTGGAGCTTGGAGACCCCAGAGCTCAAATCCTTTTAATCTCCAAGTTTGGACTGTCTCTCCTCTCGATCTTCAAGAGATAAGAGTAGATCCTACCCTTCTTTTATGTTTTATGAAAGTTTTGAGGGGTTTTAGAGAGTTTTATGCATGATTAGGTTAGTTGTTAAAAGGTTAAGGTTTATGGGAGTTTAAGGAGGAAATGTATGTTATATGTGTTGCTAGTTGTGTTGTTGTTAGGGTATAGGCTAGTTTGAGACCTCTATATGCTTATGAATGTGTTTATGCATGTTTGGGAGTGTTGTGCATGGTTTGGTTTGAGTTTGGGAGGTAAAATGTGCATGTGAGGCTGAATTCTGCCATTCTGAAAGAACTCAGGTTCGGCAGCCGAAGCCATGTTCGGCTGCCGAACCTGCTTGTGGTGGTATATTTTGGCTGTCGAACCCTGCCCCCGAAAGTTGGACTTTCAGCTCTGGAAGGGAGTTTCGGCTGCCGAACATGCATGAGTTTCGGCTCTGGAACCACTTTCGGCCGCCGAAGGTGCCGCCGAAAGTGGCTGAGTTTCGGCTCTGGAGGGACTTTCGACCGCCGAACCTGCCGCCGAAAGTGCCCTGTTCAGCCCTCCTTTGCATGTTTTCTATGATTGTTTTATGGTGTTTTAGGGGATTTTTGGGGAGTTGTTTAGAGTTATGATTAGTGTATGTTTGGTCCCTCATTTGAGTCCACTTGTGTAGGTTCGGACCCGAGGAACCGAGGACCCCAGCAGTGAGATAGCTACTTTCAGTCTATTCAGAGTCAGCCTGAGGTGAGTAGAATGGATCTTTATGTTTTAAAGTAAATAAATTTCGAGCATGTTCATGCATCACGAATGTCATGATATATACCAGGGTGTTTGCATTAGAAATCACGAATATGTTGCATTGCATATTATGATGTTGATGTGGATGGATGTTGGATGACCCATTAGCCCTCGGTATGATATGATGATGATGATACGGTATGGAAGTCCAGTGAGGCCCATTCTACGCCCCTGGCACCATTGGAATGTGTAGAGGGCTATTGGTGATAAGTCCATCCTTGATGTGATTTGTTTGTGATGTGATGCATTCCATGAAAGCATATGTTTTATAAACTGTTTTACTATTCTGCTCACTGGACTCTAGTAGCTCACCCCCTTTCCCTTAACCCCCAGGTTTGCAAGTTCGGGATAGATCAGAAGGTCAGCAAGAGTAAAGGTGTCATGTTTGTAATAGTTAGTTGTGGACATGAAAAATAATATAATGTAATGTAATGTAAAGTATTGTATAAAAATGTTATGAGGTTTAGTATTGTGCTTGGCCCTAGTGTTATGCTAATTCCTTTTTGTACATGATCGTTATAAAATGTTTAATGTTATGAAATGTGATAAACCAAGCTTGATGTATATTATGTGACCCAACCAGAGCATTTGATGAGGGCTCTAGTCTGGGGTTTGTATGTTTAATGTTATGGTGCATGCACAGGTCGAGCTTGGTAGATGAAAAGGTTAAATTTTTTATGTAAATGTGTGATCATGTATGGGATTATCAGGTATAACAGGTTGTATGTTAGGCTTGCTACGGGTCCCGGCGACCTTAAGTCGATCTGGATCCTAGCGCCGGTAGCGGTCCGATTTCGGGTCGTTACAGTGAGGTTATTTGCTTCGATTCTTTTCATCATATTTCTATTTTCTGTTAATTTCTGAATTCGAGGAACACCACCTCCATTGTTGTTTTCTTGAGAATTCAAGGAGCCCATTGAATCTTTTGGAAAGACTGCATATTGCTAATTAATTTAATTAAATCTGTAATTGTTTAATTGAGTTAATAACAAGTAGCAATTAACATATTAGTTTATGTTAAGGAATTAGTAGATTTGATTTAAATTAAACGCGTATTTTTATTGATCAAGTTTTGGTTCTTCTCTGTTAATGCAGTTGATTAATTAAATCTACACACGTGTTAATGTTGTTAGTTAACTAGAAATTAATTTAAGCACGAAGCAAATTAATTTAAGCACGAAGCGGATTAATTTATTTATAAGAAAGACTTGGTGGGATTCGTGTGTTTGACCATTATAACCAAACAATAGATAATAACATGAATTATTTTTCTAATCAATGATCAACTGCAAAACACCTCAATTTGATTACCTTTAGCTAAAAATTTTAATTAATTATTTGTTTCTCAAATTTCAATTTGCATTATTTATTATTTTTTTAAGTTTATTTTTCTTGACTTGCCCAAGGCAAAACCACTTTCATAAAAATACTCTCTTCTTCTCACTTTTTGTATTAAACTATTCTTCTATTTCAAGTTGATCATCTAAATTAAACAGGATTAAGGTCTCTGTGGGATCGATACTCACTTACCCTATCTACAAGTTCTTATCAATCAAGAAAAAGGAAGTAAATTTTAAATTGACAAATTTGACACTCGTCAAATTTTGGCGCCATTGCCGGGGACCTTTAACAATTTGTTTTTGTTTTTATGACCATATCTGAGAATAGCATAATTCAGTTTGATCCAGAAATCGAGAAGACTGCAAAAAGGTTGAGAAAAGCAACCAAGTTGCAAAAACAGGCCAATTCGGGAGTCTCTCAACCATCTGTCCAATCCCCTTTGCGAACCGAAGAGACATCATCTTCAACACCAACCGAGCCTCCAATTGATACAATCCAAAGAGACAATATGGCCACAGTTGCTGCCGCTGAAGAGCAACCCCTTTGCATCACATACCCAGTATTGAATGCACCCTTAGAATTGCGAACAGGTATGATTTATATGTTACCAAAATTCCAAGGTTTGGAGAATGAAGGCCCCATCATCATCTAAAGGAGTTTTATGTGGTTTATTCAAGTATGAGACCCACAAGGTATAACTAATAAATAAATAAGGTTGGTAGCTTTTCCGTTCACTTAAATTGAATCCACTAAGGATTGGCTCTACTATTTGCCCCTAGGATCAATCACCACTTGGGCGCAAATTAGAGACTTATTCTTAGAAAGATTTTTTCCAGCAACCAAAGCATCATCAATAAGAAAGGAAATAAGTGGAATCAAACAAAGAAAAAATGAAACTTTACATGAATATTGAGAACGTTATAAGAAATTAATTGCAAATTGTCCAAAATATGGAATCACTCCAAAACAGCTTAACCTTCACTTCTATGAAGGACTTTTACCATTAGAACGAAGAATAATAGATGCTGCTAGTGGAGGAGCCATTGCGGAAATGAAACCTGAAGAAGGTAAAACTTTATTCTCCAAATTAGTCGCCAATTCTATATAGTATGGCCAAGAAGAGGACATTTCAAGAAATACTAATGAGGTAAGTATTGTATCTTTAGATTCTAAAATTTCAAAACTAACAGCTGCAATTCAACAATTGGCTGCAGGGAATAATGTACGAACTTGTGGTATTTGCAAACAAGCCGACCATTCCACAAATATGTGTCCTATCCTTCAGGAAGGAGAGCAACAAGTAAATGCCATTGGAGGGTTCAACGAACAACAAAGGAAGTATGACTCATTTTCAAACACTTGCGATTCGGGGTGGAGAGATCATCCAAATCTTAGATATGAGAATAGACAATAGAACTTCCAGCCAAGAGCAAACTATCAAGCTGCAAATTCAGGTATGTCTCTAGAAGACATTGTTTAATCCCTTGCTAATAGCACTCTTACTTTTCAACAAGAAACGAAATCGAGCATACAAAATTTGGAGAATCAAATGCGCCAACTTGCTACATCAGTGAGCAAGCTGGAATCTCAAGGAAAACTACCTTCCCAAACCATGCGAAATCCAAAACAGAATGCAAGTGCAATTACGCTGCGAAGTGGGAAGGAGTTGGAATCTGCCAGCCCAAAGAGGCTTGCCCAAGGCAGTACGGCAGACCAGAAGGCAGAAGCAGAAATAGAGATTTTAGAAGACAAACAAACCCAAAAATCTGAGGAAGAACAATTCCCAATGCAGGTAATATGTCCACCTTTTCCCGAAAGACTTGCATAAACAAAGAGAGAAAAGGAAGAAAAAGAGATCTTGGAGATTTTTCACAAAGTCCAGGTAAACATACCCATTCTTGAAACCATAAAGCAAATACCTAGGTACGCGAAATTTCTAAAAGACCATTGCACTAATAAAAGAAAATTGTATGGGCACAAAAAATTAAAGTAGGGGAGAATATATCAGCTGTACTTCAAAGAAAGTTTTCCACAAAAATATAAAGATAAAGACATGTTTGCAATATCATGTAAAGTTGAAAACCTTTGTTGAATCCCACATCGGTTGTGGAAAGGGGTAATGTGCCCCTTATATGGGCTATAGGCACTCCTCCCCCTCGAGCTAGCTTTTGGGGTGAGTTAGGCCTGACCCAAAATTTAACATGGTATCAGAGCCTCCCCATCCGATGTTGGGCACCCCATAATGTGCCACGCACCAGTAAAAATTCTGGGCATGAGGGGGTGTGTTGAATCCCACATCAGTTGTGGAAAGGGGTAATGTGCCCCTTATATGGGCTATAAGCACTCCTCCGCCTTGAGCTAGCTTTTGGGGTGAGTTAGGCCTGGCCCAAATTTAACAACCTTGAAATCAAGAAGGCAATGTGTGATTTAGGAGCTTCCATAAATGTTATGCCTCTGTCAATTTATTTGTCTTCGGATGCAGGTCATTTGAAACAAACAGGAGTCACACTCCAACTCGCCGATAGATCAATAGTTTATCCTAAAGGTGTGTTGGAGGATGTTTTGGTCCAAGTGAGGAAATTAATTTTTCCAGCAGAATTCTTTGTCTTGGATATGGAAGATGACAGTTTATCCAACTCTACAGATTTGTTGCTAGGAAGATCATTCCCTAGCACAACTAGAATGAAGATTGACGTGCATGAAGGCGCACTCACAATGGTCTATGATGCAATAAAGTATTCTGATGATAATTTTTCTCTTTGCAGCATAGATGTAGTTGATCCTCTTGCTCAAGAAGCATTTAAATTAAGCAAAGAAGACAAGTTGGAGGTAGTTTTAACTGAAAACATGACAATGGACTGCCTTAACAATAGCACATCGCAATTCAGTGAAAAGAAATCATAGAAATAATCCGTTCATTGGACACTTTAAGCCATAAGACACCAGAATTTGAGTTAAAAAATGCTTCCAGCTCATTTGAAATATGCATTTTTGGGAAGTAATAACACACTTTCAATCATAATCACCTTCAAGTTGAATCCTTTAAAAGCAATGAAGTTGATTTGGGTACTGAATGAATATGAAGATGGAAGTGGAGTAAGGTTAACATGCCACTGAAGTCTAGCCTAAGACAATAAATAAGGGCTCTGCTTAGCAGGCAACCCAAGGTTACAGGCTTGCCCAAGCCTGTAGAGTCACAAGTAAATTTCCTTTTAATTTTTTAGTTTTAATTAATTTATTTGTTATTTTTGGAGTAGATTGAATCTTCTGGGCAATTCGGGACTTTAGGGAACCTTTTTGGAGGTAAGTGGTTATTTTTAAAATTGCTCCGAAAGAAAGGTAAATTTTGTTCTACTTGATCTTATTTTTCCATTCATAAAAAAATATAATAATAATAATAATAATAAAAATAATAAATATATATATATATATATATATATATATATATATATCAACAAACACTGAGGATCGAACACACGGTGATTCAGATAAATATAACTTCAAAATCATATAACTTTAATGGTACGTGACTTTGTAACCCAAGTTTTTTCTACAGCACAACAATTTGCCGGATCGAAGAGGTCTGATTTTCCAGTCTATATAAAAAAAGTATAAGTTTAATGGCCTCTCAAAGTCATTGGCCTTCAAGCTATAAATTATAACAGAAAATTTATAACATTTTTCTGATGTGGAAGATCGAACTAAGCTGCAACCACAGAGCATACTTATGAGGTTTTAATTTTTTAACGACAGCTAGGGTTCCTGCAACCTTAACCTGAAATCTCCAGAGTTAAGTCAGATTGTGGAGGGAGAAGAGAAAGGTGTCGTCAATACAGACTTATAAAGTAACAGTATATAATATGAGAAATAAGAAACTTACTATATATATTTTTTTTAAAATTAAGAACTGATATAGAATTCTGGAAATTGAGAGAGAATACACAAAGGAAATGTAAAGAGAAACTAGAGAGAGAGAGAGAGAGAGAGGGATTACAATGGTCTCCCTTCACAAGGGGAGAGGCTCCCTTTATATAGAAATTTTCTAGCCTTTACTGTTGAGCCACGTGAGATTTATTGTTGATTCACGCGGACTTTTACTGTTCATGAATAGTAACTTGTCTGTCACTATTTTTGTCTTTTACTGCTCCTTTTTACTGTTGGTGAATAGTCTGTCTGCCACCTCTATTCCTTTTTACTGTAGATCAATAGTTTGTCTGCTAATCCTTTTACTGTTTCTGTCCTTATTCTGATTATGCTGATGAGGACGAGGATGAGGTGTCCTTCTTTTTCTTGCCCTTTTTCTTTAATTTTTCTTTCTTTTCTTTTTTCACCTTTGATTCCTTTTTCTCTTTTCTTTTACCCGTTTTACTTTTGATTTTTACTAGTGGGAGAATTCCATAACAGTCGTCTTCATTACTATCACAGTATGAAGATGTCTGGTTTTTACTGGAGGATGACGTCTGGGATGACACTGTCGACTCCGATTCAGAACTGGACTGCTTTTTAATTTTTCTCCTTGACTGCTTCTTTGAAACTTTTTTACTAAAAGACTTTCTTGATGATTCTTTATCAGTGGATTCCTTGGACGATTCTTTATCACAGGATTGCTTTACTTTTTCTTTCTCTTCTGGAGTAAGCTGATTGAACATCTGCTAACAAATTATTTTGAACTCTTCAGGGGTTTTAGCTGCTGCTAATAAGGCCTGACATTGGGCTTTCTGGGCTCCAAATGATGGCTCTCCTTGTTGCAGTGTTAGTTTACCAGCATAAGACACAGTAGGGAACTGTGCATTTTTAAGTATCTATTCCTTAACAACCATTTCTGTGGTGGTATTTCTGAATGATCCCCACCATTTAATTTTATGCTTTTTTACTATGGCTGGAATAGAAGTTCCCACCATATACTGAAAATCAAAAAACCATTAGTATACCTAAGGAATAAAAAAGTTTATACAGAAATACATTAAAGGGGGTATATAGGTTTCATTCAAGTTGGGTTTATAATTGCTTTTAAAATACTGATATAATTGGGATACTTCAGACGAAAGAATTTCTTCAGAAATACCCCTGTACTGCCACCACTTTAAAAACCAGTTTGGAAATCTGGTGGTTTCTTTAATTTTTGACTGATCAAAATATATTAGTCATGAGTGAGTGTGGTTTGGATTTTGGATACTGAAAACATTTTTCCAAGCGTCTATATAATCAAAATAGTTATATGAAGTAAAATGCTTTTTTAGAGTTTTAAATGTTAGACCAGTATACAAATTCGGGGTTGGCCAATCATTGGGATGGATAACCCGTTTTATCTGTATGGAAGAGTAGGCTATTATATTTCTATCATTTTTATCAAAATTATGTTTTATTTTTATTGACTCAGTATCTTCCAAAATACTATGATAGTATTCATGAGATTTTGAAAAATCTTTAGGTGTAAAATGCCAATTATCAGGATAATATTTTTTAATAACTCTCCAAGGGTTTACATCATTATAACCATTTTCAACAACAATTTCAAAATCAGATACATTTTTTATAATCCATTTAGGAAAACTTATATTATACCCCTGAGTAGATTGGATTTTTGGCAAACTCACAGCCATCAACGGATTTGAGATGTCTTTACTGTCTACCGTTTGAGACAGACTAGCCGTACCATGAATGGGTACGATCACTTTAGTTTTAGAGGCCATACCTGATTCTCCTGGGGAGGAGGCTATATTTTGCAAGGCTTTAATTACCTCTGGTGACTGACTTAATTCTTCAATCCATCTTTTTAAATCTGATGGGCTTGATTTTATATTTGATGGGCTTGGGTTTTTTACTTGTGGTCTTACAGTTTTATCCAGGTCCTCCGAATGTTCTGATAGGGCTTTAGGAGTAGGACTTGGGCTGGATTTTACTTCCTTTTGTTTATTCTTCTTTCTTCCCATTGTTCTGTAAGAATTCTCGAGTTAGAAAATCAAAATAAAAAATACTTAAGATTGCTTGCCATCTAGCAAAAATTTGTTTAGAGGCAAGATTTTTAACATCTTTTTTCAAAACATCCTTTGCTGATTTACAATCGATTCTGACTAAAAACTTTTGATTTAATAAAACAGATTGAAATTTATTTATGTAAATTACAATACTTAGAATTTCCTTTTTAATGGTAGAATAATTTATCTGGGCTGAATTCCAGTGTCCTGATGTAAACTAGATTATCCTTTCTTTATCAACTATTCTCTATTTTAGAATTCCTCCATATCCTATATATGAAGCATCAGTTTCTACAATTTTAAATGCATTCGGATTTGGGATATACAGGTAGGGAATTTCCTTTACTAAAGATTTTATATGTCTTATAATGCCGGTATGCTCTTCAGTTCATGGGCCAGCATTTTTCTTAAGTTTATCATGCAATGGTTTGATCATTCTATTTAAATTTGGATAAAAATCTATAATATAATTTAGGCAACCTAAAAATCTTTGTCATTGTGTTTTATTAGTTATTTCATCTGGAAACTTATCTCCAAATATCATTGTTCTTTCTATGGGTTGAATTATACCTTGTTCTATATAGTGTCCTAAGAACCTGATTTTAGTCTGAAATAGATTCATTTTAGTTTTACTTAGAGCTAATCCATTCTTTTTTATTATCATACAAAATGTCCTTAAATGTTTAAAATGTTCTTCTATACTCTGGCTGAATATTAAGACATCATCTATATAAACTATGCAGAATTTTGAATAAGGATTAAAAATATCATTTATTATTCTTTGAAATTCTGAAGGTGCATTCTTTAATCCAAAAGGCATTACGTTTCATTCATATTGTCCAAAGGGAACTGTAAATGCCGTTTTATATCTATCTTTAGGGTCTATTTGAATCTGCCAATATCCTGACTTCATATCAAATTTATTGAATATATTTGCATTATATAACCTATTTAAAAGATCCTTTTTATTAGGTATATGATACCTAATCTATTTTAATGCTGTATTTAATTAGTTATAATTTATAACTAACCTTGGTGTTCCTCTTTCGATTTCTGCATTTTTATTAACATAAAAGGCTGCACACGACCAAGGGCTTCTCGATTTACTAATTAATTTTTTATCTTCTAATTCTTTAATTTCTTTTTTACAATGTTCTAATAATTTTGGTGCCATTTGAATTGGTCTAGCCTTGGTTGAGATTGATTTTTCATTAAATCCTTCTTCATATGGCAAATCTACTATATGCTGTTTTCTTTTCCAAAAAGCATTAGGATGATCTGCACATAATTCTTTTTCCATAGAATTTTTTAATTTCTCTATCTTGGTTTTTATAAACTTACTTTCTAATTGATTTCTAATTCTAGTTAGATGTACATTATTCTTTAAATCTTTTAAATCCTCTGTTTTTGATTTATTATTGAATTTATTTTCATTATCCTAATGGAATGTGCTTTTATTAAATTTAGATTTTTTGTTTTAGGTTTTTCTGTAAAATCCATTCTAATCTTTTTATTCTTGGTTTTAATTTCTATACAGTCATCTTTTACTAAATAAGGTGTTATTAGGTTTATAAAGGGGTTCCTAATATTACCATATGATTTATCTGTTGGGATAATAAAAATACAGTTTTTATTTTTAAATCCTGATTTATTATTAATGCTTCTGTTTTTCCTAGAATATTTAAATTAGTTTTATTTGCTGTTTATAATTTTTTTAGTCTCCTGTCAATCTTTTAGGTACCAAACTTGATTTTATGCAATTTAAATCTGCTCCTGTGTCAAATAATGCTATAGTATCTATCCTGAAATCCTCTGATAATTTAATAGTTAATTTTACTAAGTATTTTCTAGAAGTTATTTCTTGTAATAACAAAATAAAATTATTATCTATTTCTTCATTGTATAATTGACTAATTTTATAATGTTCATTTTCTTCCTCTTCTACTTCTTCAGATGAGGAGGATCATCCAGAAATTAATTGTTCTTCTAGGAATTTTATTCTTTTTGAATCTTTTTGAAGCTGATGTTTCAAATCTTTTACTTCAGCTTTTACCATTCTGATTTCCTTTTGTAATTCTTCTATAGTTATTGTCTCTTTAGGTTTTTTTATTTTTGCTTAATATGTCAAATTAGGGACGGTATTTTTAACTTCTTCTGTTTCATCAAAACTTTTAATTAATTTTTTAAGAAATTTTTCTTTAGTATTATTATCTTCTATATTATTAATTAGTTCCAATAATGAGCCTTGCTCTTTAGTTAGAACACTTATTGATTTTTCTGACCAGCTAGCTCCTAACTCATCTATCTGGTTTTCACTTTCTATTACTTCTGATCCTGAGCTTTCCGAATCTATATATAATTCCTAAATTTTATTTACTATTTCTTCATTTAATTCTAATTCATTTAATTTTTTATTAAACCTACAAAATTTAGATGTATGACCCTTTTGCCCACAATTAAAACATATTAAATCTTTAAATGATTTTTTATTCTGGGTCTTATTTACTGGAGTTCTCTTCCTGTACCTTTTATAGGGTTTATAATCTTTCTTTTTATAATACTCTTCCTTACTTGGTTTTGCTATGTATTTTTTCTTGTAATATTTTTCTCTTTTATAATATTTTCTTGGTTTAGATTTAGAACATTGACCATTACAACTTTTATCTTGGGTTATTCTATAATCAAATTGTTTACATAAAGATCCTAGTTCTTGCTTAGTCCTATGCATTTCATATTTTAAGGTTCTTTGTAACTTTAAATCCTGACAAATTTTTAATATTCTTTCTAAATTATACTTACCAGTTGGCCATATGTTAATCTTTTATATGGTATGTAATACCCGGCTAGACTCCGATATCGGAATTCCTACCGTCCGGTGGAATCTCGGATGTCGGAAGCCTCTAGTAGGGTAGAATCATGTTTTCATAAAATGTTTTAAGGTATTTCATGGTTTTAAGTAAAATGAAAATGAGTTTTTGCATAAAAACAACCTTGGAGGAAAGCTCAGGTTCGGCCGCCGAAACTCAAAGATCGGCCGCCGAACATGCATGCCTTCGGGAGCGCCTTTAGGCCCCCGAAAGCATAAGTGAGGAAAGTCCAGGTTCGGCCGCCGAACCTCAAGTTCGGCCGCCGAACATGGCATGCATGCGGAGGCGCGTTCGGCCCCCGAACGTGGCCTGGCTAGCCACTATAAAAGGGTCCCTTAGCCGAAAATGGGCAAGCTTTCTCCCCATTTCCGGCCAAGGTGAGCTCTCCGCCGCCCCTTACCGATCTTGAGTTCTTTCCTTCCCATCTTACTCGATTTTCATGAGTTTTTACTTGGTTTTGAAGATTTTCAAGCTTTGAGCAAAGTTTTGGAGCTTTGAGGTTCAAGAACTCAAAACCTCCCACCTCCGAGTTTAGGACGTCTCTCCCTCGATCTACAAGAGGTAAGAGCCGATCTTAAGCTCATTTTATGTTTAAAGTAAGTTTTATGCTAGATCTATGGGGTTAAATGCATGTTTAGCTCATAGTTAGGTTTATGGGTTTTATATGTGTTTTTGAGCAATGTGAGTTGCTTGTGTGTTGTAGTTGGGGTTTTTGATGGTTTGATGCCCCTAGGAACTTGTATGTTTGCTTGTGAATGCTTGGAAATGTTGTAGAATAGGTTTATGCATGATTGGTTAGTTTTGGAGGCATAAATGCGTAAGGGAGCCAAGTTTCTGCCCTTTGGCAGAAACCAGGTTCGGCAGCCGAAGGAACTTTCGGCCGCCAAACATGGCTGGGGAGGCAGGCCTTTCGGCTGCCGAAGTTGCCCTCGAAAGGAGACTTTCGTCTCTGTCTGGGACTTTCGGCCGCCGAAGGTGCCGCCGAACATGCATGAGTTTTGCCTCTATTTGGGAGTTTCGGCCACCGAAGGTGCCGCCGAACCTGCCTGACTTTCGGCTCTGGAGGGACTTTCGGCCGCCGAACCTGCCGCCGAAAGTGCCCTGTTCAGCCATCTCTTGCATGTTTTTCTATGATTATTCCATGATGTTTTAGGGGGTTTTTGGGGAATAGTTTAGAGTTATGTTCTTGTATGTTTGGTCCCTCATTTGAGTCCACCTGTGTAGGTTCGGACCCGAGGAACCGAGGACCCCAGCAGTGAATCTGTTGCCCCAGTGTCTGGTCAGAGCTATCCAGAGGTGAGTGGAATAACTTATTATGTTTTAAAGAAAATGATGAACTTTTTAGCATGATTCACGCATCATGAATGCCATGTAATGAATTAGGTTGCTTGCATTAGAATTCACGAATATGTTGCATTGCATATGTTAAATGTTGATGTGGATGAATGTTGGATGATCCATAGCCCTCGATCTATGATATGATGATACGATATGTACGGTACGGAAAGTAAGACCAGTGGGACCCATTCTACGTTCGCTGGCACTATGTAAGGGAAAGACCAGGACCCATTCTACGTTCTGGCACAGTTGGACACTGTTATGTTATGATATGTAAGGGAAAGACCAGGACCCATTCTACGTTCTGGCACAGTTGGACCATGTAGGGGGCTATTGGTGACAGGTTCATCCTTGATGTGATTAGCTGTGATGTGATGCATTTCATGTTATCATATGTTTTAAGTGTTTTATTATTCTGCTCACTGGGCTCTAGTAGCTCACCCCTCTCCCAATTTCCCCAGGATTGCAGGTACAGGGTAGACCAGGAAGTTTACAAGAGTAATAAAGTCTGATGTATGTAATAGATAGTGTGGACATGATAAATGTATTAATGTTATGTAAAAGTACAGTTTCAGTCATGTATTGATATTGAGGATTAGATATTGTGCTTGACATTATGTTTGAGGTATCCCTTTTATTACATGATCAAAAATGTTTTATAAGGTTTAGGAAAGCCAACTCATCTCATGTTGTATCGCCCGTTGGGGCATTGATGAGATCCCACAGAGGGATCATGATTATGATCATGACTATGTACATGTATGTTCAGGTTGAGTTGGATGTTTGAGGGAAAAGTTTTAAATTTTTATGCATGTTGTTGATCATGTATGGGATTATACAGGTTTACAGGTTATATGTCAGGCTTGCTACGGGTCCCGGCGGCCTTAAGCCGATCTGGATCCTAGCGCCGGTAGCGGTCCGATTTTCGGGTCGTTACATGGTATTGGGTTACCAAATTGTTATTTTATATTGTTCCTGACCTTTTCTCCTAAGAAATAAAAAAGTCCTATGCCAAGAATTTTTCTTTCCAAAAATCTTGATTTGAATCTTCCCTTAACATCAATCTGGTTAGAAAAGTGGTTTTATAATACTGGAAGTAACTTAATTTTTTACATTTTAAATTGCTTAATAGTTCCGTATTTTTATCTTTTAAAAGAGATGGGTCTCCTATAAAATGTAATGAAATTATTAGAATTAAGGTCGATACTGCATCTTGTATAGTTTCTCCTAATTCATTGTATATAGGTTCACCTTCGCTATTTACTTGGATTGAGTTTAAAATTTCTAATTGTTGCATTTCTGTTAGGTGGTAATCCCACCATCCTTTTAACTGTCCTGTAAAACCTGCTATAATTATTTCAGCTATTGCTCTGTCTGAAGCAAAAGACTGGGTTTTATATGCATTGGCTGCCATAGTCATTTGTTGGAGTACACTTAAAATATTATATTCAGACAGTCCATCTATGTTCCATTCATATACTGTTGAAGCATTATATTTAAACTGAGATGTAATATTTGGCTTTTCCATTAATCTTAAATCTGGTGCTCTACTTACTATTTCTCTATGTGATATAGGATTTATTTCAAATTGTTTTATATCTTCTGAATCTGGCTGACTTTGCTCAGTTTCAGATTCTGACTCTTCTTCTAATGCATTTATATTTCTAGATTGAGGGGTTTTTGGAATTATATTTTTACTAGATTCTGAAGTTTCTATTTTACTTAACTGGTCTTTTAGACTTTGCAAAAATTCATTTTTATTGGCTTTTAATTCTTTTTGACTCGAACTAGATACCTGATAAGGTTTAAATATATGTGGTTTTATTTCTTTTTTCTCTTCTATTTCTACCTCTTTTTCTTTTAAAATTTTTTCTATCTTCTTTAATTGAGTACCTATACATATTAAACTTGCATTACTGAAATTATTTTGTTCTATTACCTTTTTATCTGTATCATTTTCTTTAGCTATTTTATATGGTGCATAAATTATTTCATTTTCTCCATGTTTTATTTTACTAATCGTCTTAGGTGGAAAATCACTTTGAATTACTTTATTATTTACAATCCATTCTGGCCTCTTATCTCTTACTGTTATTGAATTCATGCTTTTTATCTTTCTTAATTCAAACCATTCAAAGAATTTTATTTTTCTGATTTTACTAACATATTCAAAATATTCTTCTTTTAATTTTTCAAAATTATTTTCTTTAATAATTTTATTTAATTTACTTAAATTTTTTGTCTTAGTTATTTCTTTTAAAAATTTCTTTTCAATCTTCTCTTTACTAAGAACATTTAATTCTCTATTTATATTATTTATGTTTTCTGTTATAGCAGAAGCTGATGGTGGTTCTGGTGAGGAGGGTGCTATTTCAGCCTGTTGATTTAAATAATTTTCTATAGGGTTATATACTGCCTGGGGTATTGAAAAACTATAATCTACTCCTTTCATTTTAAGCTGTCTATCTGGGATATCTGATGTAGAAAACCTGGGTTTTACTATGGTCTGGATTACCGGTTTAGGTTCATCTCCTTTATATGTAGCATATATAATTGAGGGGAGGTTTGAGACTCTACCTATATCTTCTGTTACTTCTGAAGATGAAGATCCTGTATACCTAGTACTTGCACTTCTATTAAATTTTAATGATACTTTACCATCCTCGAACTGCTCAATTTTACTTAGATTTGTATTTGGTTTTACCTTTTCTAGTTCCGGTGGAGGTACTACTCCTTCTAAGATCCATTCATCTGGCAAGGTTATGTCTTTCCATTGAATTATTTTAGGAATTACTGTATTTGTTTTAGTTAAATCTGTTTGTAAGAATCTTGTTTCTCCCCTTTTTGGTTGTAATTTATACTTTGTTCCAAAGGCTGAATTCATCGCTTTATAATGAATTTTATATATTAATGCTATCGGAATAGATCCTTGTTTCATCTTATAATTATGGATTTTTATTTCTAAAACTATACTATCTAAAATATTTAAGTCATTTAAAGATATTGTCATATCAGGGTAGACTTTAAAAGATATTGGTCCTTCACTTAGACTGGTTTCTATGGATCCTAATAAAGAATCCTAGAACCTAAAACCTTTATGTTATTTTGTTACATAAGTATGCTCTGTGGTTGCAGCTCAGGCTGAACTTCCACATCAAAAATCTGTATTATTTGTTTGTGCTTGTTATGAATTTTATAGATTAAAAGCCAATGACTTTGTGAGGCCAGAAATTTTACTCTTATTTAGGCCAGTGACCTTTTGAGGCCAGAGTAATATTTCTCTTATTAAACTTTCTTGGTATATAGATTGGAAAACCAGACCTCTTCAATCCGGCAAATTGTTGTGTCGTAGAAGAAACTTAGGTTACAATGTCACGTACCATTGAAAGTTATAATCTAATAAATTTAAAACCTCTAAAAACATCCTGTAAATTTTGGTGTATGTTTCGATCCAAGTTTTTGTTGTTATAATCTGATAAATTTAAAACCTCTAAAAACATCCTGTAAATTTTGGTGTATGTTTCGATCCAAGTTTTTGTTGGTATCAGAGCCTGAGGTTTTTGGTGTATGAGTATGTTTACATGATAAAGAATTCATTCTGAAAAATTTTGAAAAGATATGTTTTGGGTATGCCGACTGAACCCAGTTTTAGCCAATTATGTTAGGCGTTTTTAGGGTATAACAGGCAGTGGCCGCAACATAATTCAAAATTTTAAGAATGGATCCTTTTTTGTGTAAATCAGCAAGTACAGTAAAATCAGATGACTCTGAATCTTCAGAAATTAAAAGAATAATAAATAAAAATGAGTTAATTTTGGAAGACTTTGTAAAGGCCATAGATGAGTGGGAAATTCCTAAAGTAGATAAAAAACAGACTTATAAAATCCCAAAATTTAATGTTTTTAAAACTGATTATGTAATAAAAACTGAGGAAAGAGATTTTCAGTTAAGTAAACCTTTTGAAAGAATAACTCTTTTATCAGCTAAGACATTAAATCATCACAGAAGTAAAAGGTATAAGTATATTCATATAGGATTAATCCAAGTAGGAATAAAGCCTTTAACTAGGGAAGGATTAAATACTAGTATATTGGCAGTAGTAAGAGATGCAAGATTTCTAAATTTCCAGGATTCTCTATTAGGATCTGTTGAGACAAGTCTCAGCGAAGGACTCATATCCTTTGAAATTTATCCAGATATGACTATCTCATTAAATGATTTAAACATTTTAGAAAGTATTATTTTAGAAGTAAAAACTCATAATTATAGGATGAAACAAGGTTTCATCCCGATAGCATTAATATATAAAATACATTATAAAGCTATGAATTCAGCCTTTGAAACTAAATATAAGTTACAGCCTAAATTAGGAGAGACAAGATTTTTACAGACAGATTTAACTAAAACTAATACGGTAATTCCTAAAATAATTCAATGGAAAGACATAACCTTGCCAGATGAATGGATCTTGGGAGTAGTACCTCCACCAAAACCAGAAAAGGTAAAACCAAATACAAATCTAAGTAAAATTGAGCAGTTCGAGGATGGTAAAGTATCATTAAAATTTAATAGAAGTGCAAGTACTAGGTATACAGGATCTTCATCTTCAGAAGTAACATAAGATATAGGTAGAGTCTCAAACCTACTGTAATGACCCGGAAACCGGACCGCTACCGGCGCTAGGATCCAGATTGACTTAAGGTCGCCGGGACCCGTAGCAAGCCAAACCTACATCCTGAATACCTGTTAAATCCCATACATGATCATACATATCCATAAACATGAGAACTTTTTCTTTTCCTTTTACCAAGCTCAACCTGTGCATGCACATAAACATAAACATAAACCACACACTGGAGCCTCATCACATACTCCAATGGGGTATCTCATCAGACATCAGGCTTGGTTGAACATAAACATCATAAAACATAGATCATGTATATACATGGGATTATTCAAACATACTATGGTCAAGCACAATTCTAATCCTCAATACCAATATTACATAACATGACTGATCATAACCTTACTTCATTTTACAAATCATCATGTCCACATCTAACTATTACAAATCACATGACTTTACTCTTCTGGATTTCCTGATCTAGCCCGTACCTGCAACCCTGGAGGATATAAGGAAAGGGGTGAGCTACTAGAGCCCAGTGAGCAGAATATTAAAATATTTAAAACATATGCCATCATGTAATGCATCATATCACAGACAATTCACATCAAGGGTAAACCTGTCACGAAATAGTCCCAGCATCATATCCGTGCCAGGTCGTAGAATGGGGTCCTGGTCTTCCTGTCATATCATAACATTACTTACCATTGCCCCAGGGCCTCATCTAGGCACCTGGTCTTCGCGTTCCATACCGTGCCAAGCCGTAGAATGGGGTCCTGGTCTTTCATACCATGCCAGGCCGTAGAATGGGGTCCTGGTCTTTCCTCAGGGACTAATTGGGTCATACAGCATTCACCCACATTCACAACAAAGAATGCAGTGCAACATATTTGTGGATTCTAATGCAATAACCTATTATATCACATGGCATTCGTGATGCATGATTCATGCTAAAACTTGCATTAATTTAAAACATAAGGTTTATTCTACTCACCTCAGGCTAACTCTAACAATGAACTGAAGCAGCTGACTCACTGCTGGGGTCCTCGACTCCTTGGGTCCGAACCTACATAGGTGGACTCAAATAAGGGACCAAACATACTAGAATATGACTCTAAAAAATATCCCCCAAAAACCCCCTAAAACACCTCAAAACAATCAAAGAATTCATGCAAAGGAGGGCTGAACAGGGCACTTTCGGCGGCAGGTTCGGCGGCCGAAAGTCCCTCCAGAGCCGAAAGTCATGCACCTTCGGCGGCACTTTCGGCGGCCGAAGGTTCTCTCCAGAGGCGAAACTCATGCATGTTCGGCGGCACCTTCGGCGGCCGAAAGTCTCCTCCAGAGACGAAAGTCCACTTTCGGGGGCAGGCTTCGGCAGCCGAAAGCTTGCCTCCACAGGCAGGTTTGGCGGCCGAAAGTCCCTTCGGCTGCCGAACCTGAGTTTCTGCCAAAGTGGCAGAAACTCGGCTCCTATGCACATTTGCCTCCTAAAACCTTCAATCATGCATACAACTCAACCCAAAACATGCATAAATACATACATAAGCTCCTAGGGGCTTCAAACTATTCTAAACCCCAACTACAACACATCAAAAGCAACTCAGCAACCTACATTATCCATAAACATAACACAAAACCTAACAAAGCTCAACTAACCTAAGCATGCATTTCTACCCCAAGAATCAACTTGTAACTTGTTTAAAACATATGATGAGCTCAAGATCGGCTCTTACCTCTTGAAGATCGAGAGGAAAAATGATCCTAGCTCGGAGATGGGAGAGATCGAGTTCTTTGAACCTCCAAGCTCCAAAACTTGCTATTTGCTTAAAAAATCTTCAAAACAAAGGTGAAAACTCATAAAAATCATGGAAGATTTGAAGGAAGAACTCAAGATCGGCATGAGGGCGGCGGAGACTCACCTTGGCCGAAAATGGGGAGAAAAAGCTCACCCGTTCGGACATGGAGACCCCTTTATAGGTGGCTGGCTAGGCCACTTTCGGGGGCCTAACGTGCCTCCGCATGCATGCCATGTTCGGCGGCCGAACATAAGATTCGGCGGCCGAACCTGGACTTCCCTCACTTATGCCTTCGGGAGCCTAAAGCATTCCCGAAGCACATGTATGTTCGGCGGCCGAACCCGAGTTTTCCTCCAATGGCATTTTTATGCAAAAACTCATTTTTCTTTCTTGCTTAAAAACATAAATGCATTAAAACATTTTATAAAAACATGGTTTTACCCTTCTAGAAGTCTCCGACACCCGAGATTCCACCGGACGGTAGGATTTCGATACCGGAGTCTAGCCGGGTATTACATTCTCCCCCCCTTAAGAACATTCGTCCCCGAATGTTCCTCAACTAGCACAAACAAGGCATATAACACATCATACACATAAAACACATGAAATACACAAGAAACTAACCTTAGAAAATATAAGGGTATTGCTGGAGCATGGACTCCCGTGTCTCCCAGGTGCATTCTTCCATATTATGGTGGTTCAAAAGGACTTCCACCATCGGGATTTCCTTGTTTCTCAGTTTCCTGATCTGGGTGTCAAGAATCCACACTGGCTGCTCAACATAGGTGAAATCTTCTTGGATCTCCACATCAGGCTCACTAAGAACCTTGCCCGGATCTGACACGAACTTTTTCAACATGGAAACATGGAAAACCGGATGGATTCTTTCCATTGAAGCAGGTAAATCCAGCTTGTACGACACATTCCCAATCTTCTGCAAGATTTCAAAGGGTCCGATGTATCGCGGGGCTAGCTTACCTTTCTTCCCAAAACGAACCACTCCTTTCATAGGAGACACTTTGAGCAATACCAGATCTCCCTCCTGAAATTCTACCTGTCTCCTGCGGATGTCTGCATAACTCTTTTGTCTGCTCACAGCAGTTCTAATCCTCTCTCTGATAATGGGCACCACCCTGCTGATGATCTCAACAAGCTCAGGGTCTGCCAAGGCCTTTTCCCCCACTTCTTCCCAGCAAACAGGTGACCTGCACTTCCTCCCATATAAAGCTTCATATGGAGCCATCCCTATGCTAGCATTATAGCTGTTATTGTAGGCAAACTCCACCAAGGGTAGATGCTACCTCCAAGAACCGCCAAAATCTAGCACACACATTCTGAGCATATCTTCTATAGTCTGGATGGTCCTCTCTGACTGTCCATCAGTCTGGGGATGGAAGGCAGTACTGAAATCCAACCTGGTACCCATAGCATTCTGCAGACTCCGCCAAAATCTTGAGGTGAACTGGGGCCCTCTATCAGACACTATCGAAATAGGAACCCCATGCAGCCTTACCACTTCATCCACATACACCTGCGCTAACTTATCCACTGAGTAGTTGCTCCTGACAGGGATGAAGTGAGCAGATTTGGTCAGTCTGTCCACAATCACCCATATGGAGTCTAACCTGTTGGACGCTGCCGGTAACCCCACTACGAAGTCCATAGCTATATTCTCCCATTTCAACTCTGGAATAGGTAGTGGGTTGAGCATTCCAGCCGGCTTCTAATGTTCCAGCTTCACCCTCTGACATACCTCGCAGGCTGACACAAACTGTGCCACTTCTCTCTTCATAGCTGGCCACCAATAAACTCTTTTCAGATCCTGGTACATTTTGGTGGCTCCAGGGTGAACACTGTATCTGGCATTATGAGCTTCCCTCATTATGTCTCCCTTCAGCCCTACGTCATCTGGTACACACAATCTGTTTCGATAGCGGAGGATCCCCTTGCTGTCGAATCTGAACTCACTATGCTTGCCTGACTGAACAATCCTGGCAATCTTCACTAACTCTGGGTCCTCATGCTGTTTCTGAGCCACCTGCTCCAGAAACACGGGTGCCACTCTCATCTGGGCAACTAAAGCACCTGTACCAGACAACTCCAACTGTAGACCTTCATTCATGAGCTCCAAAAACTACCTCACTACTGGCCTCCTCTCTGCTAAAATATGGGACAAACTGCCAAGTGATTTCCGGCTTAAGGCGTCTGCTACCACATTCGCCTTACCCGGATGGTACTGAATCTTGCAATCATAGTCACTGAGCAGTTCTACCCATCTTCTCTGCCTCAAATTCAAATCTCTCTGACTCAGGATGTACTGCAGGCTTTTATGATCTGTGAAGATCTCACATTTTACCCCATAAAGGTAATGCCTCCACATCTTGAGTGCAAAGATTACCGCTGCCATCTCTAGGTCATGTGTAGGGTAATTCAACTCGTGCTTCTTTAGCTGTCTAGAAGCATAAGCAATCACCCTTTCATTCTGCATTAGCACATAACCCAGTCCCACATGGGACGCATTGCAAAAGACTGTGAAGTCCTCATCACTAGTCGGCAGAGCTAACACCGGTGCTGAAGTCAACCTCTTCTTGAGCTCCTCAAAGCTTTCTTTACACTGGTCGGTCCACACAAACCTCTGGTTCTTCTTAGTCAGTCTGGTCATGGGAGCTACAATCTTAGAGAAGTCCTGGACGAACCTCCTGTAGTAACCTGCCAAACCCAAGAAACTCTTGATCTCTGTCACCGTAGTGGGTCTAGGCCAGTTAGCTACAGCTTCCACTTTCTTGGGATCTATCTCGATTCCATTTTCTGACACCACATGCCCCAAGAAAGAGATGCTCCTCAGCCAGAACTCACACTTGGAGAACTTGGCATACAAGCCATGTTCCCTCAAGGTCTGCAAAACCAACCTCAGATGATGGGCATGCTCCTCTGCATTCCTGGAATACACTAAGATATCATCTATGAAGACAATAACAAAGTGATCCAGGTACTGGCTAAACACTCTGTTCATGAGATCCATGAATGCTGCAGGGGCGTTGGTTAACCCGAACGGCATCACAAGGAACTCATAATGCCCATATCTGGTCCTGAATGCTGTATTTGGCACATCCTCTTCTCTTATCCTCAGCTGATGGTACCCCGATCTCATATCTATTTTGGAGAAACAACATGCTCCTGCTAGCTGGTCGAATAGATCGTCGATCCTTGGCAACGGGTACTTATTCTTGGTAGTGACCTTGATCAACTGCCTATAGTCGATACAAAGTCTGAGAGATCCTTCCTTCTTTTTCACAAATAGCACTGGAGCACCCCAAGGTGAGGTACTCGGTCGAATGAATCCTCTATCTACCAACTCTTGCAACTGCTCCTTAAGCTCCTTCAATTCTGCTGGTGCCATCCTGTAGGGAGGAATAGAGATCGGTCTGGTTCCAAGCATCAATTCAATTTCAAACTCTATCTCCCTAGCAGGTGGTAAACCTGGCAGCTCGTCTGGGAAAACATCTAAGAACTCTCTGACCACTGGCACTGAGGCGGGCTCTCTGACATGACTATCCAGCTCTCTCACATGAGCTAGAAAACCCTGACAACCCCTCCTGAGTAGCCTACGAGCCTGAAGGGCTGATATCAAACCTCTAGGTGTACTCCCCCTGTCTCCTCTGAAGACAACCTCTGACCCATCCTGACATCTGAACCTGACTACCTTGTCTCTACAATCCAAGGTAGCACCATGGGTAGATAGCCAATCCATCCCTAGAATGACGTCAAAATCTGTCAAATCTAGAACCACAAGGTCAGCGGATAGGCATCTTCCCTCCACAAAAACTAGACTATACTGGCAGACTGACTCTGCCATAGACGGGTCACACTTGGGTCCACTGACCCATAGGGGACACTCTAACCCAGAGACCATCAATCCCAACATCTCGACGGCCCTCGGAGCAATGAAAGAATGAGATGCACCAGGGTCCAATAATGCATACACATCTGAACAACCAATGATGAGATTACTTGACACCACAGTGTTGGATGTGTTTGCCTCCTGCTGAGTCATGGTGAAGATCCGTGCTGGAGCTGATGGACCCTCACCCCTGAAACCCGCTGAAGAAGAGGCTGCCCCTCTCCCTCTGCCTCTGCCACTAGCCTGAGTCGCGGCTGGAGCTACTGGCTGTGCCACACTACCTGAAGCTATCTGCTGAGACTGTGCCACAAAAGCTACCCTAGGACACTCCCGTGCCATGTGTCCCTCCTGCCCACATCTGAAGCAGGCTGTCGTCCCAACCAGACATACTCCTTTGTGCGGCTTCCCACACCTTGCACATACTGCATTATCTGCACCAGAGTTTGAGCCACTACCCAATGCCAGACCTGACTTGATCTTGCTCCAGAACTTGTTCTTCTTAGACTTGGCTTTACCCCATCTCTTACTGCCTGAACTCAGAGAAGAAGGGTCTAACTTTCCCCCACCCGGGGTCTTGGAACCAGAAGACTGTGCCACTGACTGCTTGACTTTCCCCTCGATTATTGCACTAGCCTCCATCCTCCGAGCCATATCCACTATGGCATGGAAACTCTCCCTCTCTGCTGACTGAATCAAGGAGGAATACCTGGAATGGAGCTTCATGATATACCTCCTTGACTTTTTCTGATCTGTATCCAAATTCTGCCCAGCAAACGGCAACAGCTCCAAGAATCTGTCTGTATACTCATCCACACTCATCTCATCCGTCTGCCTCAGCTACTCGAACTCAATCATCTTCAATTCTCTTGAACTGTCAGGGAAAGCCCATCCTGCAAATTCATTTGCAAACTCCTCCCATGATAGGCTGTCCAACCTCGGGTTCACATAGTTCTTAAACCACTCTCGAGCCTTCTTGCATTTTAGTGTGAACCCAGCCATCTGAATGGCTCTACTGTCATCAGCTCCTATCTCATCTGTAATTACCTTGACCCTCTCAAGATACATAAACGGGTCATCACCGGTTTCAAACTGGGGAGCACCCAGCTTCATGTAATCGGTCATCTTGACCTTGCTCCCCTCAGATGAGCTAGGTTTAGGCATTTGGGTTTCTGGGACAGTAGGTGCTGCTGGTGGTGGAGGAGGTGCAGCATCCACTGGGGTAGGGTTTACTGTACCTGGATGGTAGGGTGGGGGTGGATACATAGGGTACTGTGGGTATGGTGGGTAGAAAGGTGGGTATGGCATCTGAGAGTGATAAGGGTTAAAACTGGGGTAATCCGATGTACCTCCCATCGAATACCCGGGATTATGTGAAAAGGGTGGGTAGTAAGGTGGTTGAACAAATCCCGAGGCCTGAGTGCCTCCTTGGGACTCTCCCATCCCCTCTTCCGACATACTTACTCCGAGACTGCCATCCCTCCTCTGATCCACATCCATCTGATCCCCCACATCCTCTGACATATCCCCTTGCACTGTTCCCCTCACTAATCTGCTTCTACCCAGATCCAAAGACCTTCTAGGGTCTCTTACTGCTCTTTCTCTGCTGAACCTACTTGACATTGCCCTAGGCAATGCAGGAGGACGGGCATCAGTGCCCTCGTCCTGGGGTGGTACTCCAGTCAATCGTGCAGATCGACGAGTTCCTCTCATCCTGTTTTCTAAAAAACAGCACACATCACATAGAACATTAGCATCAAATGGTTCATGTGCAAACACATGAACCCGCATCACATGCATCACATACATAGCATATCATTAATGCACATGCATAAAATCATGGCATTTCACATCATCATACAAGACAGGACTCCACATCCTATCCTAGTGGACATGATCTTCTTATTGTGCTTGACCTTCTATGACACCTATGAGCCTGACACACTATAGGTCCGACCATATGAACCTAGGGCTCTGATACCACTCTGTAATGGCCTGGAAACCGGACCGCTACCGGCGCTAGGATCCAGATCGACTTAAGGTCGCCAGGACCCATACCAAGCCAAACCTACATCCTGAACACCTGTTAAATCCCATACATGATCATACATATCCATAAACATGAGAACTTTTTCTTTTCCTTTTACCAAGCTCAACCTGTGCATGCACATAAACATAAACATAAACCACACACTGGAGCCTCATCACATACTCCAATGGGGTATCTCATCAGACATCAGGCTTGGTTGAACATAAACGTCATAAAACATAGATCATGTATATACATGGGATTATTCAAACATACTATGGTCAAGCACAATTCTAATCCTCAATACCAATATTACATAACATGACTGATCATAACCTTACTTCATTTTACAAATCATCATGTCCACATCTAACTATTACAAATCACATGACTTTACTCTTCTGGATTTCCTGATCTAGCCTGTACCTGCAACCCTGGGGGATATAGGGAAAGGGGTGAGCTACTAGAGCCCAGTGAGCAGAATACTAAAATATTTAAAACATATGCCATCATGTAATGCATCATATCACAGACAATTCACATCAAGGGTAAACCTGTCACGAAATAGTCCCAGCATCATATTCGTGCCAGGCCGTAGAATGGGGTCCTGGTCTTCCTGTCATATCATAACATTACTTACCATTGCCCCAGGGCCTCATCTAGGCACCTGGTCTTCGCGTTCCATACCGTGCCAGGCCGTAGAATGCCTGGTCTTTCCTCAGGGACTAATTGGGTCATACAGCATTCACCCACATCCACAACAAAGAATGCAGTGCAACATATTCGTGGATTCTAATGCAACAACCTATTATATCACATGGCATTCGTGATGCATGATTCATGCTAAAATTTGCATTAATTTAAAACATAAGGTTTATTCTACTCACCTCAGGCTAACTCTGACAATGAACTGAAGCAGCTGACTCACTGCTAGGGTCCTCGGTTCCTTGGGTCCGAACCTACACAAGTGGACTCAAATAAGGGACCAAACATACTAGAACATGACTCTAAAAAATATCCCCCAAAAACCCCCTAAAACACCTCAAAACAATCAAAGAATTCATGCAAAGGAGGGCTGAACAGGGCACTTTCGGCGGCAGGTTCGGCGGCCGAAAGTCCCTCCAGAGCTGAAAGTCATGCACCTTCGGCGGCACTTTCGGCGGCCGAAGGTTCTCTCCAGAGGCGAAACTCATGCATGTTCGGTGGCACCTTCGGCGGCACCTTCGGCGGCCGAAAGTCTCCTCTAGAGACGAAAGTCCACTTTCGGGGGCAGGCTTCGGCAGCCGAAAGCTTGCCTCCACAGGCAGGTTCGGCGGCCGAAAGTCCCTTCGGCGGCCGAAAGTCCCTTCGGCTGCCGAACCTGAGTTTCTCCCAAAGTGGCAGAAACTCGGCTCCTATGCACATTTGCCTCCTAAAACCTTCAATCATGCATACAACTCAACCCAAAACATGCATAAATACATACATAAGCTCCTAGGGGCTTCAAACTATCCTAAACCCCAACTACAACACATCAAAAGCAACTCAGCAACCTACATTATCCATAAACATAACACAAAACCTAACAAAGCTCAACTAACCTAAGCATGCATTTCTACCCCAAGAATCAACTTGAAATTTGTTTAAAACATATGATGAGCTCAAGATCGGCTCTTGCCTCTTGAAGATCGAGAGGAAAAATGATCCTAGCTCGGAGATGGGAGAGATCGAGTTCCTTGAACCTCCAAAACTTGCTATTTGCTTAAAAAAACTTCAAAACAAAGGTGAAAACTCATAAAAATCATGGAAGATTTGAAGGAAGAACTCAAGATCGGCATGAGGGCGGCGGAGACTCACCTTGGCCGAAAATGGAGAGAAAAAGCTCACCCGTTCGGACATGGGGACCCCTTTATAGGTGGCTGGCCAGGCCACTTTCGGGGGCCTAACGTGCCTCCGCATGCATGCCATGTTTGACGGCCGAACCTGGACTTCCCTCACTTATGCCTTCAGGGGCCTAAAGCACTCCCAAAGCGCATGCATGTTCGGATGCCGAACTTGAGGTTCGGCGGCCGAACCCGACTTTTCCTCCAATGGCATTTTTATGCAAAAACTCATTTTTCTTTCTTGCTTAAAAACATAAAATGCATTAAAACATTTTATAAAAACATGGTTTTACCCTTCTAGAAGTCTCCGACACCCGAGATTCCATCGGACGATAGGAATTCCGATACCGGAGTCTAGCCGGGTATTACACCTACCCTCAATTATATATGCTACATATAAAGGAGATGAACCTAAACCGGTAATCCAGACCATAGTAAAACCCAGGTTTTCTACATCAGATATCTCAGATAGACAGCTTAAAATGAAAGGAGTACATTATAGTTCATCAGTTCCCCAGGCAGTATATAATCCGGTAGAAAATTATCTAAATCAGTAGGCTGAGATAGCTCCTTCATCCCCATCATCACCTTCAGCATCTGCTATTACAGAAAATGTAAACAATATAAATAGGGAATTGAATGCTCTTAGTAAAGAAAAAATTGAAAAGAAATTTCTAAAAGAAATAACAAAGACAAAAAATTTAAGTAAACTAAATAAAATAGTTAAAAGATATAAGTTTGAAGACTTAAAAGAAGAATATCTTGATTATATTAGTCAGAATAAGAAAGAAATAGGATTTTTTGAATGGTTTAACATAACTAAAAAGAAGAGTATAAATCTGATAACAGAAAGAGATAAGAGAGAATGGCTTGTAAATGATAAGGTAATTCATAGTGACTTTCCACCTAAAATGATTAGTAAAATAAAACATGAAGATAATGAAGTAATATGTGCACCATATAAGATAGCTAAAGAAAATGACACAGACAAAAAAGTCATAGAACAGAATAATTAGTAATGCAAGCCTAATATATATAGGTACTCAATTAAAAAAGATAGAAAGAATATTAAAAGAAAAAGATGTAGAGATAGGAGAGAAAAAAGAGATAAAGCCATATATATTTAAACCATATCAGATATATAGTTCAAGTCAAAAGGAATTAAAGAGTAATAAAAATGAATTTTTACAAAGTTTGAAAGATCAGTTAAGTAAGATAGAGTCTTCAGAATCTACCAAAAATATAGCTCCAGAGACACCCCAGTCTAGGAATATAAACGTTATAGAAGAAGAAGAGTCAGACTCAAACAATGATAATAGTTCAAGCCAACCAGAGTCAGAAGACATAAAGCAATTTGAAATAAATCCTATATCACACAGGGAAATAGTAAGTAGAGCACCAGACTTAGGACTATTAGATAAACCAATTAGTACCTCCCAGTTCAAATATAATGCTTCGACAGTCTATGAGTGGAATATAGATAGATTGTCTGAGTATAATATTCTAAGTTTATTACAACAAATGACTATGGCAGCTAATGCATATAAAACCCAGTCTTTTGCTTCAGATAGGGCAATAGCTGAGATATTAGTAGCAGGTTTTATAGGACAATTAAAAGGATGGTGGGATTATCATCTAACTGACATGCAGCAGTTAGAAATTTTAAATTCAGTTCAAGTAGATAGTGAAGGAGAACCTATATATAATGAATTAGGAGAAGCTATCCAGGATGCAGTATCCACATTAATTTTAACAATCTCATTACATTTTATAGGAGACCCATCCCTCTTAAAAGATAAAAATACTGAATTATTAAGTAATTTAAAATGTAAAAAGTTAAGTGATTTTCAGTATTACAAAACCACATTTCTAACAAGACTAATGTTAAGAGAAGACTCAAATCAAGATTTTTGGAAGGAAAAATTTCTAGCAGGACTTCCTTATTTCTTAGGAGAGAAAGTAAAAAATCATATAAAGAACGAATATGGAAATCCAATACCTTATAGTAAGTTAACGTATGGACAGATAGTAAGTATAATTCAAAAAAAAGAATTGCAGATATGTCATGATTTAAAATTGTAAAGAACTTTAAAATATGAGATGCATAAAAATAGGAAGGAGTTAGGATCTTTCAGTAAACAGTTTGATTATGGGATAAGTCAGGATAAAATCTGTAATGGTCAGTATTCTAAATCTAAACCTAGAAAATATTATAAGAAGGATCAGTATTATAAGAAGAGATATATAGCAAGGCCTAGTAAAGAAGAATACTATAAAAAGAAAAATTATAAACCCTATAAAAAATATAGAAGGAAAGCACCAGTAGATAAAACTCAAAACAAAAAATTGTTTAAAGTTTTAATATGCTATAATTGTAATAGAAAAGGTCATACATCTAAGTTTTGTAAGTTTAATAAAAAATTAAATGAGTTAGGTTTAGATGAAGAAATAATAAATAAAGTTCAGGAATTATATATAGACTCAGAAACTACAAAGTCAGATCTTTCAGAAAATGAGAACCAGATTGATAAGTTAGAAACCAGCTCGTCAGAAAATTCAATAAATATTTTAACTAAAGAACAGAGTTCATTATTGGAATTAGTAAATAATATAGAGGATAGTACCACTAAAGAAAAATTTCTTAAAAAATTAATTAAAAGTTTTGATAAATCGGAAGAAGTTAAAAACACCATTCCTAAAATAGAAAAACGGACTTATGATCTAACTAAAATATTAAGTAAAAACAAAAAACCAAAGGAGACAGCATCTATAGAAGATTTACAAAAGGAAATTAGGATAATAAAAAGTGAAGTAAAAGAATTAAGGAATCAACTTCAGAAGGATTCAAAGAAAATAAAATTTTTAGAAGAACAATTAATTTCTGAATCATCTTCGACTAATGAGGAAAATGAGGATGAGGAAGAAGATGATAAAATAAACCAGTTGGAGAGTGAAGAAGAGATAGATAATAATTTTATATTATTACTACAGGAAATAACTTCTAGAAAATATTTGATAAAATTAACAATTAGATTATCGGAAGACTTTAATATAGATACTATAGCACTGTTTGATACATGAGCATACCTAAATTGTATAAAGTCAAGTTTAGTACCTAAAAGGTTTTGGCAGGAGACTAAAGAAAAATTAAAAACAGCAAATAAGACTAGTCTAAATATCTTAGGAAAGATAGAAGCATTAATAATAAATTAGGATTTAGAAATAAAAACTGTATTTTTATTATCACAATAGATAAATCACACAGTAATACTAGGAACCCCATTTATAAATCTGATAACACCCTATTTGGTAAAGGAGGATTGTATAGAAGTTAAAACAAATAGTAAAAGGATTAAAATGGACTTCATAGAAAAACCTAAGAGAAAAAATTTAAATCTGATCAAGGCACATTCCATTAGGACAATGGAAATAAATTCCATAATAAAATCTAAATCAGAAGATTTAAAGGATTTAAAGAATAGTATACATTTTAATAGGATTAAAACTCAGCTAGAAAAAGAAAATATAAAAGAGAAGATAAAGAATTTAAAAGAGCATATGGAAAAGGAATTATGTGCAGATCACCCTAATGCTTTCTGGAATAGGAGACAACATATAGTAGATCTACCTTATGAAGAAGGTTTTGATGAAAAAACTATTTCAACTAAGGCTAGACCCATCCAGATGGCACCAGGATTAATGGAACATTGTAAAAAAGAAATAAAAGAGTTGGAGGATAAAAAATTAATAAGTAAATCAAGAAGTCCCTGGTCATGTGTAGCTTTTTATGTTAATAAAAGTGCAGAAATAGAAAGAGGAACACCAAGGTTAGTTATGAACTATAAACCATTAAATACAACATTAAAATGGATTAGGTACCCAATTCCTAATAAAAAAGATCTTTTAAATAGGTTATTTAATGCAAATATTTTTAGTAAATTTGATATGAAATCAGGCTATTGACAGATTCAGATTCACCCTAACGATAGATATAAAACGACATTCACAGTCCCTTTTGGACAATATGAATGGAATGTGATGCATTTTGGATTAAAGAATGCTCCTTCAGAATTTCAGAGAATTATGAATGATATATTTAATTCTTATTCAAAATTCTGTATAGTTTATATAGATGATGTATTGATATTTAGCCAGACAATAGAAGAACATTTTAAACATCTAAGGACATTCTGTATGGTAATAAGAAAAAATGGATTAGCCCTGAGTAAAACTAAAATGAATTTATTACAGACTAAAATTAGATTTTTAGGACACTATATAGAACAAGGTAAAATCCAACCCATTGAAAGGACAATGGCATTTGGAGATAAATTCCCAGATGAAATAACCAATAAAACTCAGTTACAAAGATTTTTGGGATGTTTAAATTATGTCATAGATTTTTATCCTAATCTAAACAGAATGATAAAACCATTACATAATAGACTTAACAAAAATGCTGGACCATGGATTGAAGAACATACCAGCATTATAAGACACATAAAATCATTAGTAAAAGAAATCCCATGTTTATACCTTCCTAATCCAGAAGCCTTTAAAATAGTAGAGATAGATGCTTCAGAAGTAGGATATGGAGGAATTTTAAAACAAAAAATAAATGATAAAGAAAATATAATTCAATTTACGTCAGGACATTGGAATTCAACCCAGTTAAATTATTCTACTATTAAAAAAGAAATTTTGAGTATTGTGATTTGTATAAATAAATTTCAGTCTAATTTATTAAATCAATAGTTTTTAGTTAGGATTGATTGTAAATCGGCAAAAGATGTTTTAAAGAAAGATGTTAAAAACCTTGCCTCTAAACAGATTTTTGCTAGATGGCAAGCGATTTTAAGTATCTTTGATTTTGAAATTGAGTACATTAAAGGAAGCAGTAATAATATACCAGATTTTCTAACTCGAGAATTTTTACAGAATAATGGGAAGGAAGAAAAATAAGCAGAAGGAAGTAAAATCTAGCCCAAGCCCAAGCTCTACTTCTAAAGCCCTCTCTGAACATTCAGAAGACCTAAATAAAACCCAAAAAGCCCAAGATAAAAACCCAGAAGATTTAAAGAGATGGATAGAAGAATTAAGTAAATCGCCAGAAGTTATTAAAGCTCTACAAAATATGGCATCCTCTTCGGGGGACTCAGGTATGGCTTCTAAATCTAAAGCGATCATACCCGCTTATGGTACGGATAGTCTGTCTCAAACGGTAGACAATAAAGACTTATCAAATCCGTTGAAGGCTGTGGATTTGCCAAAAATCCAATCTTCTCAAGGTTATAACTCTGGTGTTTATAAATGGTTTTTAAAGAATATTTCAGAATTTGAAATAGAGATAGAACATGGTTTTAATGACATAAATCCTTGGGAAGTAGTTAGAAAAAATTATCCTGAGAATTAGTTTTTCAGGCCAAAAGATATTGCAAAGCCTCAGGAGTATTATCAAAGTATTTTGGAAGAAACCAGTTCAGCCCGGATAAAACACAATTTTGATAAACATCATAAAGGAGTAATAACATATTCTTCCATTCAAATAAAACGGGTCGTCCATCCAAAAGATTGGCCGATCTCGAGTTTATACACTGCAATACAGTTTAAAACCTTAAAAAAGTATTCTACTTTGTATAACTATTTTGATTATATAGATGCATGGACAAATGTTTTTTGTATTCAAAACCCAACCACTACTCATTCGTGGTTGATATATTTTGACCAACAAAGTATTAAGACCACCACTAAATTTCCTAATTGGTTTTTAAAATGGTGGCAATATAGGGGTATTACTGATGAGGTCCTATCACCAGAAGTACTCCAAGTATATCAGTATTTTAAAACTCACTATAAACCTCACCCAAGTGAAAAATATATACCCCCTTGATGTATTTTTGTACCCAATTTTTTATTCCATGGGTATACCAATGGTATTTTAATTTTCAGTATACAACAGAATTAAATATTCCGGCCATAGTAAAAAAGCACAAAGGAAAATGGTGGGGATCATTCAAAAATTCCACCACTGAAATTGTGGTAAAAAATTGGATTCTTAAAAAAGCCCAATTTCCTGCAATATCTTATGCTAGTAAATTGGCCCTGCAAGGAGAGTCTTCATTTGGGGCTCAAAAGGCCCAGTGCCAAGCTATGCTCACAACAGCTAAAACTCCTGAAGAATATAAAATGATATGTCAACAGATGTTTAGCCAATTGGGCTCAGGAGAAACAGTAAAGTCTGAGAAACTAAAAGAAAGAAAGTCCAGTAGTAAAGAATCGTCAAAACACTTTTCCAGTAAAAAAGCTCCAAAGAAAAAGTCTAGCTGAAGAAAGCCTAAAAGACAGTCAAGTTCGGAATCGGAGTCGACAGCGTCAAGTACGTCATCCTTCAGTAAAAATCCGGCATCTTCTCACTGTGACAGCAATGAAGATGACTGTTATGGGATATTACCAGCAATAAAAATTAAAAGCAAGACTGACAAAGTAAAAGAAAAAGGGAAGAAAAAGAAAGAAAAGGTAAAGAGAAAAGGAAAAGGAAGGAAGAAACGGGACACCTCATCGTCCTCATCATCATCTTCAGAGTCAGAGTAAAAATAAATACGGAATAATAATGACAGACACATCACTATTCATCTACAGTAAAAGCAGGTGGCAGACATACTATTCATCTACAGTAAAAGCAGGTGGCAGACATACTATTCATCTACAGTAAAAGCAGGTAGCAGACATACTATTCATCAACAGTACAAGTTACTATTCATGAACAGTAAAAGCCGCGTGGATCAACAGTAAAAATCTAAAAAATTTTCTATAAAAAGGGAGCCTCTCCCCTTATGAAGGCACGCATATATGTCCTCTCTCTATTTTCTCTATCTTCACACTTCTCTGTAAAATTTCTATATCAGTTTTCAGAAACTTTGTAAAACCTTCAAGTATAAATAAAATCATAGTAAGTTTTATGTTATTTACTTTCTGCATATTTTATATCTGCTACTTAAATAAGCCCGTGTTGACGGCACCTTTCTCTTCTCCCTCCTCATTCAGACTTAATTATAGGGATCCTAAGTTAAGGTTGCTGGAACCTAAAACCTTTATGTTATTTTGTTATATAAGTATGCTCTGTGGTTGCAGCTCAGGTTGAACTTCCACATCAGAAATCTATATTTTTTGTTTGTGCTTGTTATGAATTTTATAGATTAAAAGCTAATGACTTTGTGAGGCCATAAATTTTACTCTTATTTAGGCCAGTGACCTTTTGAGGCTAGTGACCTTTTAAGGCCAGAGTAATATTTCTCTTATTAAACTTTCTTGGTATATAGACTGGAAAACAAGACCTCTTCAATCCGGCAAATTGTTGTGCCGTAGAAGAAACTTGGGTTACAACGTCACGTACCATTGAAAACATCCTGTAAATTTTGGTGTATGTTTCGATCCAAGTTTTTGTTGTTATAATCTGATAAATTTAAAACCCACACGGTAACGTCTCCACATTAGTTCCGCATTTTTGGGAAGGCCCGATCACACGACCAGATGGCCCAGGCCCGGTCAAAGACCAGACGACCCATTAGGATAAGTATATTAAATCCCTCCCCCCCCCCCCGAGGCTCGAACCCGCGACCTGGCTCTGATACCATTAGGGCGCATACCATTCTACCAAAAGCTTAAGCTATTAGTAGATGCGCTACTTTAATCCTATATAGCCCAGGAACCCTGCACACGGTAACGTCTCCATGTTAGTGTCCCATTTTTGGGAAGGCCCGATCACACGACCAGACGGCCCATTAGGAGAAGTATATTAAATCTCTCTCTATATATATATATATATATATATATATATATATATATATATATAAATTAAAACCTAACTTCTTTCTCTCTCCTCATTTTTCTTCTTCCTCTCCCGCTCCTTTCAATCTGCAGGATGGTGAAGACCGTCGACACTGCTGCCCCCGAGACCGCCGACGCCACCACTCCGACTGAAGGGCGTCACTCATCGCGTCGCCGCCAGACCGCACCGAGGACCCCAGTAGCTGCGGCGATCAGATCTCGCGCGCATCATAGACCCACGATCATACTCCATTCTCGTCGGTCGCTCAGCCTTCCTCGTTGGTCGCCCATCTCTCTTTGCCGGTTGCACGTCCTTCCGCACCATCCTTGCCGGTCACGTGTCCATCCTCACAGTCATAGCTTCTTCCGCGCTGACACTGCCGCTCCACCACCGTCAGCCTCCTTGCCGGTTGCAGCCACGCGCCAGCATTTGCAGAGGAAAGGTAAGACTCTTGTCTATGACTTGATGAGTTATGACGAGGATGTGGTGAAACCTGAGATCCTGAAGCAACTCCAAGACCCAAAACCACCACCAGCTTGAGTTCTATGTGACTTACTCCTCAGGGAAGTTCTCTTTGACTTACTTTGATTTTATTTTATGAACTTTTCCCGTTTGATTGAATTTTTTTCCACATTGAGGATAATCTGAGGAGTAAGTATGAGGGGAGATATGGAATAGAAATAGAAGTGTTTTTGTGATTGATGAGATTGATTGATTCTGATTATATTTTTGTTGTGTTTTGAAAAATTTTTTGAAAATTTTTAATTCTTCTTTGCGTTTTTGCTATTTGAGCTAGAGGCTTGCCCAAGCATCTGTTTTTATGATTCTTAGCACTTGCATTTGCTAAATTGTTTCTCAGATTTAATTTATTATGATTTCCAGTATTAGCATCATTTTATTCAAAAAAATAATAAAAATAAAAAAATAAATAATAAATAATAATAATAATAATAAATAAATATTTTTTTTTACAGCTCCTGACTTGCCATAAGAAATTGATATGTCCTTTATCATAGAATTCAAGTTCTTATGCCATTTGTATGCTAACTTAAATAGAATAAATTGATCATTGTTCATTTTATTAGTCTTGTTTTAAAACTTGTTTTGAAAACTCATGGAGTATGCTCCTTATTAAATAGTTGGGTAATGAATACATGTTATTTTAAATGAGTTGCTGCCCTTTGTTAAGAATGATTTAAAGGACATTATTTAGACTATATATTTAAGGGATAATAGCAAAAGCAAAAAAATTAAAAATTAATGCACTCCTATGACTCATTCCTCTAGTTGCTTGATTAATTGGTTACCAACCCGATGGTCCAAGCAGTGCGGTACTTAGTGACCCCTTAAGGTGATTCCGTATGAAAAAATTGATGTTTGGGAGAGTATCATCCCTTTTGAGCCGTTTAAAAACTCGCCCCATGTCTTTTAATTAGGTAACCATGAGTGGAGCTAGTAGCCACCTGAGCTGAATAACCTAAGGCAAGTGGCTCAGTAACCATTTATTTCACGTTTATTTTATCGGTTTCAGGCAAGATATAGTAGGAAATATAATAAAATAATAAACTCCCAAGTCTTTAAATTTTTTATGGTCTAGTCAAAAGAGTTCCTAAGATTCCGTTCTTTCAAAAGGGCAGTTTAATATTATATGGCATTCTAATATTTTATGTGCTTGAAATTGAATTGAGGACCAACTTTATGTCTTGAGAAATAAACTTTAAACATGAAACTTATTGAAGTGAACTTTGGTGAAATTAAGCTATTTCTGCTATCATCCTATTTTCATGACAATTTAGTTCTTTATTTTGGATAAATTAAATTTCAGATTAGTTGAGGACATGAATGTATTTTATTGTTTTTATTATTTTGAATTTTTATGCTTGAGGACAAACAAAGGCGTAAGTGTGGGGGAATTTGACGAGTTGCAAAGCTCACAACTTTTTTCTTATTTAATTCCATAATTTTGCTATGATTTTGGTATAAATATTCATTTTTATTTGGAATTTAATTTTGGACAGGTTTTTTGAACGAAAATTGAGAAAAGGAACGAAAAGAGACTGAATTGAAGAATTCTTGGACTGAAATGTTGCAACCTTAGCCAAACCTGTAGCCCATGGTGATGAGAAGTTTTAGAAAGCGCTACCTCAGCAGATTTTGCCATCTAAGCAAGGATGAGATAAGCTTCAAGTTGAATCAAACTCAATCAGATTAGGATAGAGATAAGATAGGAGTGGTAGAGTTTATTTTAAACTATTTAATTTTATCTTTTTGTGCCTATATAAAGGCTCCTAGAACACATCTTATTCCTTCCTCTCCTCTTATTGCTGTCCCCCATCTTCTTCTCCATCTTCTTCTTTTCCTTAGTTGTTACAATTTTATTATGGCCTTAAGAGGCTAAACAATTATTTTCAGTTGAAAGTTAATTTAAATTGAGGTTTTATTCAAGTTGTGAGGTTATGTACTTCAATTCTTTTCATCTTATTTCTATTTTTTGTTAATTTCTGAATTCGAGGAATACCACCTCCATTGTTATTTTCTTGAGAATTCAAGGGGTTTATTGAATCTCTTGGGAAGACAGCATATTGCTAATTAATTTATTTAAATCCATAATTGTTTAATTGGGTTAATAACAAGTAGCAATTAACATATTAGTTTATGTTAAGAAATTAGTAGATTTGATTTAAATAAAACACGTGGTTTTATTGATCAAGTTTGGGTTCTTCTCTCTTAATACAGTTGACTAATTAAATCTACACACGTGTTGGGGTTGTTAGTTAATTAGAAATTAATTTAAGCGCGAAGCAGATTAATTTATTAATAAGAAAGAATTGGTGGGATTCACGTGTTTGACCACTATAACTAAATAATAGATAATAACATGAATTATTTTTCTAACCGATAATCAACTGCAAAATATCTCAATTTAATTACCTTCAGCTGAAAGTTTTAATTAATTATTTGTTTCTCAAATTTCAATTTGTATTTTTTTTTTTAAGTTTATTTTTCTGGGCTTGTCTAAGATAAAACCACTTTCATAAAAAAAACTCTCTTCTTCTCACTTTTTATATTAAACTATTCTTCTATTTCAAATTGGTCATCTAAATGAAACAGGATTAAGGTTTCTGTGGAATTGATACTCACTTACCCTATCTAGAGGTTCTTATCAATCAAGAAAGTGGAAGTAAATTTTAAATTGACGAATTCGACACTCGTCAGTTCCGCATCAGTTTGCATCAGAGCTCGGTAATCGATAAATTTCTATTTATCTATATTTATTTGTTTCATAAGTATTTTTTATTATTTATTTTTTTCAGTTTATTTTATTTTTTTATTTCAGTTTATCTTATAGTTTCTCTCAAAAAAAAAAAAAGAAAAATTTTCAGTTATATTTATATAAAAAAAAAAAGAAAAATTTATTTTTTATTTGAATAGTGTGATTTTTTTTTTAAAAAAAGTGAGATAAAAAAAAGAAAAGAAGAAAAAAAAATCATTTCAGTTGTTTAATTTAAAAAAAGAAAAAAGAAAAAAAAAAGCAGAGATGTCAAAGTTTGGTGCTTTATTCGCAAAATGTCATATTGAATTCAAAAAGGATACTATATATGTCAATTCTTTTCTTGTCATTATGGTTGAAGATTTGAGAACAAAAATCTTTTCAAAGAATAAGAGAATAATATGAGTAAAGAAATAACACAATACTTCAAAGATTTAAAATAGAAAACTCCAAATCATGACAAATCAAGTTACCATTACTTAATTCAAAACTTACGAGATGAGAACTATATTTGGGAAGCATTGGAGAATAAGGAAATAAGCCACACTCTCTTCAAAAAATGTGAATACATAACACAATCTTAAATCGCGTGATGTATGTATAGCCAAATTCCATTTAGCCCAGTTTTATTATTTTAGTATTTTAGTATTTTATGAAATTTATTTTAAATTAATTTGGCCCATATTATAAGCTAAATTCGTGTAGCCCATTTAGGAAGGAGATTTCTCAAAGTTAATTTAGAAAAATGATCTTTAATGTAATTTAAGTTTGACTATTTGACTAGATATTCTTCCTATATTATAATTACACCTTTATACAATAAAATTAGGGTTTGAAGGCTATAAAAACACTCTTTAGGTGGCAGCCACAATTAGCCAATGAATAAAGATGATTTTATGAACAATATTTGGTTCTTCTCCATTATTTAGCAATTTATCAAGATTTAATCTTGTGGCGTTTTAATATGGATCTCCTCCATGCTTAGTTAACTTATCAAGAATTTTTTGTGGCGTTCTCAAAGTTGGAATCGCTTGATTATTTATGTTTCTAATCACATTAGTTGGTTAGTAGTGTAGTAGAGCAATCTTCGCTCATTATCTATGTTTCTAATCATATTCATTGGTTAGGAGTGTCGTACAACAACCTTCTGAAAGATATCTTTGTCTTGTTCTTTGGCAAGTTGTGTGACGGAGTTTTTTTATCACATGTTGATTCTGAGTTCCGCATCATAAAGTTTCTGAAGATAAAAGCTTGTCAACAAAATTTCTAAGCTCATTTTTGCTTCACCAGTCCCTGATCATACACAAGTGATCTCTTTTCTTTTTCCCAAAAGCTATAAACGTTTGGTCCAATTCAAGTAAAAAATCGAGACTTAAAAACTTTTGTCAAAAACCTCATCTTAATTGGATTAAATGGAATATTGATGGCTCTTTCATTGCTAAACCTAGTCCCTATGCTATTATGGGAGTCTTAAAAGACAATAATGGTTTGCTTCTCTGTATCTTTCATGTTCAATAGGATCTCATGACTCCACTACTGAACTTTTGGCATTGACAAAGCACCAAGTATCCTTGCTTCTAAACCCGATATTTGACAATCAAAATAAGTTATAATATAATTAGATTCTCAAGTTGTTGTTTCTTGGGCGCTCTCGAATTGCAACTACCTGTAGTATCTTTCTTCTACCCATTATTATTTTTCTATTTTTTCAAACTTTTCCCTTCTCTTCTAATTTATCATGTTCTCAGGGAAGCAAACTGGACAGCTAATGCACTTGCAAAGCAAGGTATTCATAGCAAACAGGACATGATTGCTTGGTTGTAATTTTTTTGCTATGGGATTCTAGTTGCTTATCTAATTTTTATTGGATTTGGAGGGAGAAAAGAAAACTAAGAAAGAGAAAAAGAGTTGTTGGAATAAGATCTCTTTTTTTACTTCTTCTTTTTATACATATTTTCAGTAATACAATTCTATTTATAAAGCAAAATATCACATGGTTTCTACCTATTTAGCTAGGAAAGCAATGAAACACCTTACTTAGAAGATTAGTCTTGCAAGTAAACTATCATATCTACTTTTGCACTAGATTTCAAAATTAAATACAAACAAAATACATGAACTAAAATCTTGGAACTTGTAGAAAATTTAGAGTTTGAAGCTAAAGTATCACTTCAATACTCCTCCTTGATACTTTTGCTAAAAACTCCAAATTAAATTAGCTTGAGCACATCTCTCTAATTTTTTGTTTTCTTTGCATATTTATGAAGGAAATCTCTCCAATTTTCTGTTTTGATTTGTTGTTGGTGGAGCACTTCTCTCCAACTCTTTGATGGAGCACTTTTTTCCAATTCTTGATTAATTTATAGTGCACTTTCTCACCATTGCTGGATTTTTTGGGTGCACCTCTCACCATTGCTTTTCTCCTTTTTGGTGCACTTCTCACCATCCAATTTTTTTTTTTTAAATTATTCTTCTTCTTTTTCTTATTCCATATTTGATGTATTTGATGTGCTTTCTTCTTTGAATCTACAACTTTTTGCACATGCCCTAACCTTTTACATTTGAAACATTATGGATTTCTTTTATGTCAATAATCTTTTTCTTTATAGCTGGTTTTCCTACATATGCCACATGGAGGATACTTTCTTGGTTGGAGTTTACTTCCTTTGAAGGATGAGGTTTTGAAGTTGTGACTTGCTTGAAATGCACCTTCAATAGATTTTTAGACTTAGGTTGAATCTTTGCTCTTAAGCTTGTAGAGATCCAATGAGTTCATTAACAATAAGTTTGTTAAGATCTTTTGATTCCTCAATGCTGCAATTCTTGACTCAAAATTTTTAAGTATACTTATTAAAACTTTATTCACAATTTTTTGATATGAAATATCATCTCCATAAATGTTCATTTCATTAACAACCTTAACTAGCTTTAAAACATAATCTTTAATGCTCTCTTCTTCATTCAGCTTTAATGACTCAAACTCTCTTCTCAAATTTAACAATTTAATAACCCTTATCTTTTCTAAATCTTGAAACTCCTCCTGAAGAGTATACCAAGCTGATTTTGCTGTTGTTACTCCCATAATTCTTGAAAATATTGAATCATCTACTGCTGAATGGAGAAATGAGAGTGCTTTGAATTTTTTTGTTGATTCTTCTCTCTGTTTCTTCCTTTCAGTAATATTAGGATTGTCAGGAGGTATTGTTGGTGCATAACCCTTCTCAACTATCTTCCATAGATCATAAGCCATGAGAAAATCTTTCATTTTGATAGACCAAAAATTATAGTTCTCTCCTTTGAAAACTGGTGGTACTGGAAGTGATGCCTTCCTATCCATATTTCTTCACCAAGAATGAAATCAGATTTGGCCCTTTAAGATCAGGGAAGTTCTAATACCATTTGTTAGATTTGGAGGGAGAAAAAAAAATACTAAGAAAGAGAGGAGTTGCTGGAACAAGATTTGATTTTTTGCTTCTTCTTTTCACATATATTTTTAGCAATAGAAGTCTATTTATAAAGTAAAATATCACATAGCTTCTACCTATCAGCTAAGAGAGCAATGGAATACCTAACTTAGAAGATTAGTCTTGCAAATAAATTATCACATCTACTTTTACAGTTAGATTTTAGAATTAAATACAAACAAAATACATAAACTTAAATATTTGAACTTGTAGAAGTTTAGGAGTTTGAAGCTAAAGTATCACTTCAATTTATGGAGCTCAGATTCTACATGATTTTCTCTTGCCATGAGTTTATCTAAGTTATGCTATTCAAGAGCAATCTATGTTTGGAACATTTGAACAATAATATTCATCCAATTCAAGATAATTTGATCATTTTTTGTAGGATAAGTAGACAAGATTTGGAATAATACAACTGATAATTTATGATAGTGGAAAAGAACTAGGATTGATACGATCTTGAAGATCACAAATTTCTATATCAGGACCAAAAACATTTTGACCAAATCAATAATTGTTCATATTAATTTTTTATGAATATAATCATAGATAATAATTACATAGGCATTGGTAAATATATTTTGAGAATTTTTAGATGATAGAAGCCGTCATGGCTAAACCTTAAAGCTTCGATACAATAAAAGTTATTATTATATAAAATAACACATCAATTCATTGCATCTATTAAGAGAAACAAAACATTTTCTCTCAAATTTTAAACATTTTTTATATTCAAGATTTTAAATTTGAAACCGTCGATTAATAGAGAATAAATCATGACATCTTATTTTACTTATTAAAATTTAAAATAATTAAAAAAAATAATTTTTCACAAAATATAGTGTTCAGTTAATGTATCATATTTTATATATTGATAAAATATGCTATTTATCACCTCCAAATAAAAAAGATAATTGGAAATTCAACCAATAACATGATTTTTAATTTTAAATTAAAAATCTTAAATACTTAAAATATTAAGTAAGTATAAAATCATGTATTATCAAAATCGAGACATGTAATTAATGTCAATTTATTTTTATTATCTTTTTTTTTTTATTTTGAATTAGATACATGATATATTTATTCCACAAATTTAGATTTTATGATTTAGTCAATATATAAGGATTTTAATGCATAAATGACAAAAATAATTTAGAAGACATTAAAAATAATTAAATTGTGAAATATGTATAAATAAAAAAATACATATGAGTTTAGATAATAATGATTAATTTTTTTAGTATTTGTCTGTTGTCTTTTTAATTAAAAGTCAGAAAATTTCATATAATAATAATACATAAAAGAGAAATTTATTAAAAAAATTGCATTGATGTAAAAAAATTTATAAACAAAAATTCACATAAATATTTAACTAAATAAATCATATATCCTACTTATTATTATATATTACCACTAAATTAAATTTTAATAATTCATTAAATAAAAAGACCAATACAAAATTGGGTGAAAAATAATAGGATTACAAAAAATACCAACAAATTGCTAATTTTATTTATTTTTAATTGATTAATAAAATTAAAATTCTTCAAAAAATTTTGGAAATTTTCAATTACAAAATTCTCATGAAGCTTGGGATAATGTGATTGTTAAAAATATTTGTGATAAATTAATAATAGGAGAACAAAGCATTAGTTTTTCTTTTTAATTAGCAAATAAAATTAAACTAATCAATATTTTGAATAAAATTCTAATAAAAAATAAGAATCCTAATAAAATTTTAAAGTTGGATTTTTAGTAAAATTGATCCTATATGATTTATATATAATCATTTTAATTTATTGGAAGCAAACAACAATTTTAATTGTTTGAAGTAAAATAATAATTTGATTGGTTTAGGAATCTAATGGAATTTCAAAGAAAAGAAATAATTTTAATTAGTTGAAACCCATAAATTTATTGTAAACCATTATTAATAAAGAGTAAATTATAATCATAAATTTATTTTATTATAATAATAGTAATACTGATATATTATGTATAAAATTAATCAAAAGTATATACATAAATTACGAAATATATAAAATGAGTTAAATAAAGTGAAATGCACATTAAAAATAAATTAGTATAAAAAAAGTAAAAAATGAGTTTAATAAATTTAAATGAAATACATATATATATAATCTAAAGACTATAGAATTTTATATTTTATTTTATAAAATTATGTAAAGTGATGTATTTTTATAAATTAACTCATTAAAATTTAACTAGATTAATAGAACATGACATTTCAAATTAAAAATATAATATGTTTTTAAATAATAGAATAAGAAATTATATTATTTAATTAATATAAAGTATGAAAATTTTAATTATAATATTTTATTTTATTACCTATTAAAACTATATCTTAATTTTTTTAAGTCTCACCAATGTTTTCTAATTACTGATATGGTTTTCTTTAGAAATAATTACTTTATGAAAAAACATATACATAAATTTCATTAACTTTAAAATCTTTGTATAAATTTGTAAAAATATTATATGTATATTTTTTAATAATAATATTATTATTCTGTAATAATTAGAGTGATTATTTCACCGGACAAATACCGTACAAAAAGTTTGAAACATTATATTATTTTGAAAAAGAAATATCTTAATAGTTTGGTAAAATCTTAAATTACTTATAAAATTATTTTTTTTAATAAGATATTTTTTGTAATACCCGGCTAGACTCTAGTGTCGGAATTCCAAACTTTCGACGGAATCTCTGTTGGAACCTGAAATCTCGAATCTGGAATCTCCTTAGGAGGGGTAAAATAAGGTTTTTATTAAATGAATTTGAAAATTTTAAGGTTTTAAGTTAAAAGGAAAGAAAATAGTTTTAGAAGGGAAAAACCAGATTCGGCCGCCGAACCTTCAAGTTTGGCCGCCGAAGGTGGTGCCGCCGCAGGACCTCCCCTTTCAGCCCCTGAAAGTGGTTTAACCAGCCACCTATAAGAGGGCTTCAACCCGAAAAATGAGAGAGCTTTCTCTCCATTTTCGGACAGAGGTGAGTCTTTGCCATCCTTTGATGATTTTGTTGTTTTTTCTTCAAATCTCTTAAGAAATTCATGAGTTTGCCTTGTTTTTGAAGATTTGAGCTTGAATCCAAGTTTTTAAACCTTGGAGACCTCCGGAGACCGTTTTACCTCATCTCCACGTTGGGGTTGCTGTCACCTTCAGATCTCCAAGTGGTAAGCCTAGATCCTTACCTTTCCTATATTTTAATCAAGTTTTAAGAAAGGGTTAAGGGTTAATAATGCATGAAATGGTTAGATCTAAGGTTTTAGGGTTTGAGTTGGGTTATTAATGAATATTTGCTCTTGTATTGTTTTGTTATTGCTTGTTAGGGATTAGGCTAGTTTTTATGCGCCTCTTGTGTTGTTTTGTTGTTGCTTGTTAGGGATTAGGCTAGTTTTTATGCCTCTTATGCATGATGAGTGAGTATGCATATTTTTGAGTTGTTGGGTGTGAGGATTGGAGAGTTGGGTGGCTGTGTACATAGGGCATAATCGGGTTCTACCTTGCTGGAGAACCCAAGTTCGGCCGCCGAAGCAAGGTTTGGCCGCTGAACCTGCTTGTGAAGGCAGCCTTTTGGCCGCCGAAAGCATGGATTTTCGGATCTATGAAGGGGTTTAGGCCGCCGAACCTGCCGCCGAAAGTCCCCTGCCCAGCCTTCCTCTACTTGTTTTATGTGCATGTTTTGGTATGTTTTAGGGAGTTTTTGGAAAGTTGTTTAGGGTCATGTAATAGTTTTGGTTGGTCCCTCATTGGAGTCCATCTGTGTAGGATCGAACCTGGGAGACCGTAGAGGCCTGCAGTAAGATAACTGCACTAGTTTTAGGTGAGTGACTCGCGGTTGTCGAAGCCGGTAAAAAATAACCTTTCTGGTTATCAACAATATTACAACTGTAGATAGTGGTGAAAGGATCGAATTCACAGGGAATTGAAAACTTACCTATCTTCCTTCTCAAGACCAAGAGAATTAACTGAAAGCAAAGAAACTGAAAGCAAAATAAAAATAAAGTGTAAGTAAAGTAAAAAGGGGGGTTTTGAGATTGATTGAATTGATCTAAACCTGAAAGCAATAAAAGAAAGCGAATAATAAAAGTAAAGAGATTTCAATAATGAGAAAGATCTAGTTGAAGAATTGGATCCACTTCAGTTGTTATAGGATTGATCATTGACACTTAGTTTCCCTTGATAGATTCAATAGATTAGTTATGGAGATGGAAGACGCTTCTCACCACCATGTCTCTCCTTAATCGTAAACCAATTAGGGAATATCCTCTAATTAATCACTAATCAACAAGTTGCCAAGAAATGTCCTTGGACCTTAGGCATCAAAACAACTGTCAATTGCATTAAGAAATAGAGAGATATAATCCTAGCTATCCAAACGCATGGTGATATTGCTAGATTATGCAACTTCCTTAGTTTTTACACCAAGTGTTCTTATGTTTGAACAATCCAAGCAATTACGGACTCAAAATTATTCAAACTAACAATATATTACCTTGCAATCAAGAATCAAGTGGCCACATTGATCATAATAACAAAGTAATAATGGAATCAAGCATGAAATTGAACAAATATTGAATAACCAAAAGATAAATAACTTATGTTCAGATCTCACAATCCATAAAAAAACCAAAGTATCTCCTAATCTTCAACTAGAATAAAAGGTTTCAGCCACTCATGGCTGAAACAAAACAAGAAAATAAAGAAAGGAAGAAGAAAAGATGGTGCCACTTGCAATCCCGTATGTGTGTCCAAGGGAGAGTAGAAAAAGTATGGGGAGACTCTTTATGTGTCTTTTTATAGTTGAAAGTGTTACCCTAGGTCCTTACTTGCTGCCTTGGCTGCCCAAGTGCTGCCTATGCTGCCCATATCTTGCATTGATGAGGTGGAGCCTCTCTTTTGAATTTTGAATTTTGAATGTACAAGACTTTGGCTTCTTTGGCAAGCTGAATTTGAATTTCAAATTTGAATGTGCATCTTCTAAAGATTTGGCTTCTTCAATAAGGAAAAGGATTCTTGAAGATCTTGAATTTCAAATTGCTATGCACTTTTCTTGTTTGCAACTTTCCTTATTTAGCACTTTCCTTAATGAGCTGAATCTAGATTTTGAATTTTGAATTATCTTAAGGATTTGAATTTCAAAATACTTTCCTTATTTGGCTCCTTTCAAGTTGCATTTGGCATGCTTGCTCTCCTTTGCTCCATTTTAGGCAGTTTAGGGGCATTTTCCCAAATTCTCTTTACACCATTTTCTGCAAAATAAGATCAAAATCACAAAATTAGGCAGAAAAAGTGTAAATTAACATCAATATCATCATGATAAAATGGTCTAAATTATGCTCTATCAGCGAGCGTGAGCCAGAGGTGAGTAGAACTGAACTAATCTATTATTTTAAAGTAATCAAACTTTTAAGCATGTTCATGCATCACGAATGCCATGTTTATATATTAGGATGTTTGCATTAAAATTCACGAATATGATGCATTGCATAATTTACTGTTGATATGGATGGATGTTGGATGACCCACTAGCCCTCTAGTATGATATGTTATGACGGATACGGAAAGACCAGGACTTGCCCATTCTACGCTCCTGCCATTATGTAAGCGAAAGACCAGGACTGCCCATTCTACGCCCTTGGCATTATGGATATGTTATGTTATGTTTAAGCGAAAGTCCTGAGGATCTCCGTCGAGAGCTGGGCACATTGGAATATGTAGAGGGTTACTGGTGACAAGTCCATCTTGATGTGAATTTTTTGTGCTGTGATGCATTTCATACGAGCATATATTTATTAAACTGTTTTTATGTTCTGCTCACTAGGCTCTTATAGCTTATCCCTTTCCTCTAATCCCAGGTTTGCAGGGTCAAGGATAGCTCGAGGAAGCCAGCATAGTAGCTGGTATTGTCTGATGTAATAGAATAGTTATGGACATATATTGTTTAATGGAATAGAATTGTGCTTTGCCCTATTTTTTATTTTGTAATCCCTGTTAACATAATCATCATGTAAAAGTTTTTAATTATGAGTTATGTTTGAACCAAGCTTGAGGCATGTGATGTTAACCATACTAGAGCATTTGATGAGGGCTCTAGCATGGGTTTTATGTTTACAGTTTTGATACATGCACAGGTCGAGCTATGGTTCATGAAATGTTTAAGTTTTTGTTAAAATGTATGATCATGTATGGGATTTTATTAGGTACACAGGATGTATAGTAGGCTTGCTACGGGCTCCAGCGACCTTAAGTCGATCTAAACCCTAGCGCCGATAGCGGTCCGGTTTCCGGGTCGTTACAGAGTGGTATCAGAGCTCTAGGTTCATATGGTCGGACCTAGAGTGTTGGGCTTATAGATGTCATAGAAGGGCAAGCACATTAGAAAAAATCATGTCCACTAGGATGGGATGTAGAGTCCTGTCTTGACGAATGTATGATGATGTGTAATGCCATGATATTATGCATGTGCATTAATGATATGTTATGTATATGTTGTGGGTTCATGTGTGTCCATATGAATCATGTGATGCTAATGTTTATGTGATATATGTTGTCTTTCAGAAGACAGGATGCGAGGCTCACGTCGATCTGCACGATTGATCGGAGTTCCACCTGAAAATGAGGGCATGGATGCCCTTCCTCCTACTGCTCTGTCAAGAGCACGGTTAAGTAGGACCAATAGAGATGAAACGTCAAGGGACCCTAGAAGGTCTTTTGATGTAAACATAAGAAGAACAGATCCGGGAAGGATGTTTGCGGATATTAGGGAAACAATGGAGGATGATCAAAGAAGAGACAGAAGTATGGGTGTGAGTTTTTCAGGAGAGGGTTTGGGAGAATCTGAAGGAGGCGCTCAGGCCTCGGGTTTTGCTTACCCACCTCAGTACCAACCCTACCCACAGGGACCCAGGTATCCGATAGGAGGTCCATCGGATTTCTCTAGCTACCACCCGTACCCCTCACATATGCCCTATCCTCCCTACTACCCACCATATCCACCATATCCCATGTTTTCACCTCCACCCTTTTATTACCAGAATCCAGCAAACCCTAATCCAGGGAATGCTGCACCACCTCCTCCCCCAGCAGAACCAGAAATTTCTGAAACCCAACCACCCAAACCTAACCCATCAGTAGGGAGCAAGGTGAAAATGACGGACTATCTGAAGTTGGATGCTCCTAAGTATAAAACAGGTGATGATCCGTTTGAGTACCTCAAGACAGTGAAAATGATAGCTGATGAGTTAGGGGCCAGTGACAGCAGAGCCATACAGATGGTTGGGTTCACTTTAAAATGCAAGAAGGCAAAGGAATGGTTCAAGAACTATGTGGACCCGAATCTGGATAGCCTATCTTGGGAACAGTTTGCAAATGAGTTTGCAGGGTGGGCTTTTCCAGATAGTTCGAGGGAGTTAAAGGTGATAGAATTTGAGCGATTGAGACAGACTGAAGATATGAGCGTAGATGAGTATACAGACAAGTTTCTGAAGTTGCTTCAGTTTGTGGGTCAGGCTTATAACACTAACCAGAAGAAGGCTAGGAGGTATATCATGAGACTCCACTCTAGGTACTCCTCCTTGATTTTAGCAGCAGAGAGAGAGAGCTTCCATACTATTGTGGATGCAGCCAGGAAAATGGAGGCTAGTGCCATCATTCAGGGAACAGTTAAGCAACAGGTGGCATAGTCCTCGAGTTCCAAAACCTCGAGTACAGGGAAATTTGATCTCTCCTCTCTGAGTGCAGCCGCCATAGGAAGTAAAAAAGTGGAATAGATCCACTAAGAAGCCGAAGAAGAACAAGTTTTGGAGCATATTGAAGTCCGGTATGGGAATGGGTAGTGGTTCAAGCTCTGGTTCGGACAGCTCTGGATGTGTGAGGTGCAGTAAGCCGCACAAAGGGCTTTGTCGATTTGGGACTACAGCTTGTTTCAGATGCAGATAGGAGGGGCACATGGCACGTGAGTGTCCCAATGCAGCTATGATAGCACAGTCCTAGCAGACAGCTTCTGGCAGTGTGGCTCAGCCAGCAGTTTAGCCACATCTTAGGGTAGAGGGCGAGGTCGAGGGAGAGGGATAACCTCTTCTTCAGCAGGTTCCCAAAGGGAAAGTCCTTCAGCTCCAGCACAGATCTTCACTATGACACAATAGGAGGCCAACACATCGAACACGGTGGTGTTAGGTAAACTCACTATTGGGTATTCTGATGTGTATGCTCTTATGGACATTGGTGCCTCTCATTCTTTTGTTTCTCCAGGAGCCGTAGAGAGTTTGGGTTTGATAGCTTCCAGGCTAGAGTGTCCTCTTTGGGTTAGTGGGCCCAAGTGTGATCCATCTGTGGCAGAGTCAGTCTGCCGGTTCAGTCCAGTCGTCGTTGAGGATAAATGTCTTCCAGCTGACCTTGTGGTTCTAGATTTGACTGATTTTGACGTCATTCTAAGGATGGATTGGCTCTCTACTTATGGTGCTACCTTGGACTGCAGAGACAAGGTAGTTAGGTTCAGAGAACAAGATGGATCAAAGGTCGTCTTCAGATGAGACAAGATAGGTTTGCCTAGAGGTTTGATATCTGCCCTGCAAGTGTAATACCCGGCTAGACCCCGATATCGGAATTCCTATTGGAAGTCGGGATTCGAGGATGTCGGAGCTTGCCCTAAGGGTATAAGAAAGGTTTTTAAGATGTTTTTTAAGTGTTTTTATCATGTTTGCATGTTTTGAGTTAAGAAAAGTGAGTTTTGAAATGAAAAGGCCAAGGGGACAAAAGCCAGGTTCGGCCGCCGAAGGTGAAGTTCGGCCGCCGAAAGTTGCATGGTTTTGCATGCACGTTAGGCCGCCGAAGGAAGAGTCGGTTGGCCACTACAAAAGCCCCTTTGCCCGAGACTTGAGTGTTAAACACTCTGTTTTTGGGTCAAAGGTAGGTTCAAGCTCTCCTTGGTGTGATTTCTCATGTTTTCCTCAAATCTTGCATGTTTTCACTTGATTTGAGCTTTGTTTTAGAGATTTGAGCAAAAGGAAGCAAAGTTGAGCACTTGGAGATTTTGATTGAGTTTTTCCCCATCTCCAAGCTTGGATCATCAATCCTCTAGTTCTTCAAGAGGTAAGCATGGATCCTCACCTCCCTTTATGTTTAAAGTATGTTTTAAGAGTTTTTAGAGAGTTTTATGGCCTGTTTTGGGGTATAAGCATGAGTTTGAGCATATGTTGATCATATGCGTTTTGTTGTTGTTTTTGGGGCTTGAACTAGTTTTTAGGCCTCTATATGCATGAGATATGTTATATGTTAGTTCAGAAGTGTTGGTATGCATGTTATGGGTGTTTGATAGGATTTGGAGGCTGAGAGCATGAGTTGTGCTCGGATTCTGCCTTTCTGGAGAATCCAGGTTCGGACGCCGAAGTAAGGTTCGGCCGCCGAACCCCTTGTGGAGGCAGTTTCGGCTGCCAAACCTTGCCCCCGAAAGCTAGGCTTTTGGGTGAGAAAGGGGCTTTCGGCCGCCGAAAGAGGGAGTTCGGCCGCCGAAAGTGCATGAGTTTCGTCTCTGGACGAGACTTTCGGCCGCCGAAGGTGCCGCCAAACATGCATGAGTTTCGTCTCTGGAGAGGGGTTTCGGCCGCCGAAAGTGCCGCCGAAAGTGCCCAGTCCAGCCTTCTTTTGCCCATTTTTCCATGCATGCCTATGATGTTTTAGAGGGGTTTTGGGGAGATAGTAGGAGTTATGTTTAAGTAAGTTTGGTCCTCATTTGAGTCCACCTGTGTAGGTACGGACCCGAGAGACCAAGGAGGCCCACAGAGTTAGAGTTACAGAGACTGCTCAGCCGTTGACAGAGGTGAGTGGAACAGAACGTTATTTTAAAAGTTAAGAACTGTTTTAGCATGATTCATGCATCATTAATGCCATGTTTATGTAGGATGCTTTGCATTAGTATTCACCAAGTTGATGCATTGCATTATTACTTGTATATGTGGAGTGGACCGAGGCGATCTCAATAGCCCATAAGTCTGTCATTATTGTATGTCCTGTGTGAGCTCCTTTGGGGCCGGGCATTTACCTTGGATGAGTCCTGTGAGAGCCCTTATAGGGTCGGGCACCATGAGTAGTTAGTGAAAGACCTGTGTGAGCTCCTTTGGGGGCCGGGCACTGACAGAGGGAGTTTTGGGATCATGTCCAATCCGAGATGTGAAATGTTTGTGCCGTGATGCATCATATGATAGCATGTTTTAAATGTGATTTTTTTTTTATAGATTCCGCTCACTGGGCTTTAGCAGCTCATCCCTCTCCCTAACCCCATTTTTCAGGGCCTCAGAGAAGAGAAAGAGAAAGAGATAGCAAGGGTAAAAGGCATATGTAATAGTATAGAATAGTGGACATGATAATGATGTACAGTACAAAGTTTATGTAATGTATAGAAATGATGTAATAGCAAGTTATGTATTGAGTTATAGAATTGTGCTTGGCCCTAGTGTATGTTTATCCCTTTGCACATGATCATTTTCTGATTGAGATAATGTTGTTATGATGCGCTAGGCTTGGTGCATGGTAGTCTTTCTATCTCTGTAATTACTGTATGGTACCATAGCAGGTATCACTCTTCGAGTGCATACAGACAGAGCATGCATAGTCCAGGCTTAGTTGATGAGAAAAGTTTCAAGAAAAGAAAAGATAGTCAAGCAAAGAAAAAAAAAAAAAAGAAGAGTAAGTAACAGTTTTAAGCTTAAGTATGATCATGTATGGGATTTATCAGGTACACAGAGTTGACAGTAGGCTTACTACGGGTCCCGGCGGCCTTAAGCCGATCTGGATCCTAGTGCCGGTGATGGTCCGGTAAGCGGGCTGTTACAGATTGGTATCAGAGCATAGGGCCTCTAGAGTACGGTGTGCTGAGCTAAGATGCTCAGGGATTAGAGATATCTCACATCGGAAAGAGGTTGTTTTTGAGGGCAAGCACAATAGGAAGATCATGTCCACTAGGATAGGATGTTGAGTCCTGTCTTGATGTGTAATGCCGTGATTTTATGCATGTGCATTTAATGATATGCTATGATATGCTATGCTATGAGTTGAGGGTTCATGTTGTTACATGGATCCTATGATGCTAAAGTTCATGTTATGTGTTCAGAAGCTAAGATGAGAGGAACCCGTCGATCAGCTAGATTGACTGGAGCTCCGCCCGAGAATGAGGGTATGGAAGGGCGTCCCCCTGCTTTGCCAAGAGCTATGTCCCAAAGGGCAGGCAGAGAAAGATCATCAAGGGACCCTAGAAGGTCTTTTGATGAAAGCAGGAGGGAGACAGAACAGAGAAGAAGATCTAGTGATACAAGGGAAGAGATGGATGTGGATCCAAGAAGGGATGGAGGGTTAGGTGTTGGCACTACGGAGGAGGATGTGGGATCATCACAGGGAGGCGGTCAGGCCTCGGGGTATGGTTATCCACCCCACTATCAGCCCTACCCACAGGGCCCAGGATATTCGATGGGAGGTACATCGGATTATCCTAGTTTTCACCCATATCCCACATATATGCCTTATCCACCGTATTACCCCCCATATCCACCATATCCCATGTATCCACCCTCACCTTTTTACCCCAGTCTAGCATACTCTACACCAGAAAGTTCTGCACCTCCCCCACCACCACCAGTGGTACAACCAGAAGCCCCAGTTATCCAAACACCTCAACCTCGCCCATCTGTGAGGAGCAAGGTAAAGATGACTGATTACCTAAAGTTAGATGCTCCTAAGTATCAATCAGGAGATGATCCGTTTGAGTACATTAAAGCAGTCAAGATGATAGCAGATGAGTTAGGGGCAGATGATACCAGAGCCATTCAGATGGCAGGGTTCACTTTAAAATGTAAGAAGGCGAAGGAATGGTTTGGCGTCTATGTGGACCCTAGGTTGGATAACATGTCTTGGGAGGAGTTTGCTAATGAGTTTGCCGGATGGGCATTCCCAGATAGTTCGAAAGAGCTAAAGATGATAGAGTTTGAGCAGCTCAAGCAGACAGAGGATATGAGTATTGATGAGTTTACTGACAGGTTTCTGGAGTTGCTGCGGTATGCAGGACAGGCCTATGATACGGAACAGAAAAAGGCTAGGAGGTATGCTATGAAACTTCATTCCAGGTATTCCTCTTTGATCCATGCAGCCGAGAGGGAGAGTTTCCTCACCGTGGTGGATTTAGCACGGAGGATGGAGGCTAGTGCCATTATACAGGGTACAGTGAAACAGCAGCCGGCACAGTCTTCAGGTTCTAAGACCCCAGGTAGGGGTAAGTCAGATCCCTCTTCACAGGGTGCAGCAACTTCCAGTGGTAAGAAGTGGAGTGGTTCCACGCAGAAGTCGAGGAAGAATAAGTTCTGGAATAAGATTAAAGCAGGTCTGGGATTAGGCAGTGGCATGAGTTCAGGCTCAGAGGTGCCAGTGTGTGGTAGGTGCGGTAAAGCGCACAGAGGAGTTTGTCGTTTGGGGATTACAGGATGTTACAGGTGCGGCCAGGAGGGACACATGGCTCGTGAGTGCCCTCAGGCATCTTTCACGGCACCATCCCATCAGACAGCTCCAGCTAGCATGCCACAGCCACCAGTTTCAGTTATGACACAGGGCAGAGGCAGAGGGAGAGGGTCAGCCTCTTCATCTGCGGGTCCCCGAGGTGGAGGTCCGTCAGCTCCGGCGCGGATTTTCACGATGACACAGCAGGAGGCAAACACTTCTAACACCGTGGTGTCAGGTAATCTCCTCATTGGGTGTTCTGAGGTGTATGCTTTGTTAGACCCTGGTGCTTCGCATTCCTTTGTTGCTCCCAGAGCCATAGAGAGAGTGGGTTTGATGACGTCTGGGTTAGAGTGTCCCCTATGGGTCAGTGGCCCTAAGTGTGATCCATCGTTGGCAGAGACAGTCTGTCGACATAGTCCAGTGTTTTTAGATGGTAGATGCCTTCCAGCTGACCTTGTGGTTCTAGAGTTGACAGATTTTGACGTCATTCTAGGGATGGATTGGCTATCTGCATATGGTGCTACCTTGGACTGCAGAGACAAGGTAGTTAAGTTCAGAGATGAGGATGGATCTGAGTTTGCCTTCAGAGGAGACAGGAGGGGCACGCCTAGAGGTCTGATATCAGCCCTACAGGCTCGTAGGTTGCTCAGGAGGGGATGTCAGGGGTATCTAGCTCATGTGAGAGAGCTAGACAGTCAGGTTAGGGACCCCAGTTCAGTGCCCGTAGTCAGAGAGTTCCCAGATGTGTTTCCAGATGAGCTTCCAGGACTACCACCTGATAGGGAAATAGAGTTCGAGATAGAGTTAGTGCCTGGTACCAGACCGATCTCTATTCCTCCCTACAGGATGGCACCAGCAGAGCTGAAAGAGTTGAAAGAGCAGCTACAGGAGTTGGTAGATAAGGGTTTCATCCGTCCAAGTACCTCACCCTGGGGTGCTCCAGTGTTGTTTGTCAAGAAAAAGGATGGATCCCTTAGACTTTGTATCGACTACAGGCAGTTGAACAAAGTCACTACCAAGAATAAGTATCCTCTACCCAGGATCGATGATCTATTCGACCAGCTAGCAGGAGCAGGTTGTTTTTCTAAGATAGATCTGAGATCGGGCTATCATCAGCTGAGAATCAGGGAAGAGGATGTACCTAAGACAGCTTTCAGGACCAGATATGGGCATTATGAGTTCTTAGTGATGCCGTTCGGGTTGACTAACGCCCCTGCAGCATTCATGGATCTCATGAACCGAGTTTTTAGAGAGTACCTGGATCACTTTGTTATTGTCTTCATCGATGATATCTTGGTGTATTCCAGGAATGCAGAGGAGCATGCCCATCATCTGAGGATAGTCCTGCAGACCTTGAGAGAGCATGGTTTATATGCCAAGTTCTCCAAGTGTGAGTTCTGGCTAAGGAGCATTTCATTCTTGGGGCATGTGGTGTCAGATCAAGGTATAGCAGTGGACCCCAAGAAGATAGAAGCTGTAGCCAAGTGGCCTAGACCCACCACAGTGACAGAGGTCAAGAGTTTCTTGGGTTTGGCAGGCTACTACAGGAGGTTCGTTCAGGACTTCTCCAAGATAGCGGCTCCTATGACCAGATTAACCAGAAAGAACCAGAGATTCACATGGTCGGACCAATGTGAAGCGAGCTTTGAAGAGTTAAAGAGAAGATTAACTTCAGCACCGGTGTTAGCCCTGCCTATTAGTGATGACGACTTCACAGTGTTCTGTGATGCGTCCCGAGTGGGATTGGGTTGTGTGTTAATGCAGAATGACAGAGTAATAGCTTATGCTTCTAGACAGCTGAAGAAGCACGAGCTGAACTATCCAACACACGATCTTGAGATGGCAGCTGTTATCTTTGCACTCAAGATGTGGATGCATTACCTCTATGGGGTGAAATGTGAGATCTTTACAGATCATAAGAGCCTACAGCACATCCTGAGTCAGAGGGAGTTAAATTTGAGGCAGAGACGGTGGGTGGAATTGCTTAGTGATTATGATTGCAAGATCCAGTATCATCCGGGAAAGGCAAATGTTGTAGCCGATGCCTTGAGCCGGAAATCATTAGGCAGTTTATCCCACATTACAGCAGAAAGGAGGCCGGTGGTGAAGGACTTCTACAGGTTAGTTGAGGAAGGGCTACAGTTAGAGTTAACTGGTACAGGTGCTTTGATTGCACAGATGAAAGTTACACCCGTGTTTCTGGAGCAGGTGGCTCAGAAACAACATGAGGATCCAGAGTTGATCAAGATTGCCAGGACTGTTCAGTCAGGCAAGAGCGAAGAGTTCAGATTCGACAACCAAGGGATTCTCCGCTACGGGCATAGACTATGTGTACCAGACGACATCAGTTTGAAAGGAGACATTATGAGGGAAGCTCATAATGCGAGATATAGCATTCACCCTGGAGCCACCAAGATGTATCAAGATCTGAAGAGAGTGTATTGGTGGCCAGCAATGAAGAGAGAAGTGGCACAGTTTGTGTCAGCCTGCGAGATATGTCAAAGGGTGAAGCTAGAGCATCAGAAGCCGGCTGGAATGCTTAACCCACTGCCGATTCCAGAATGGAAATGGGAGAATATAGCCATGGATTTTGTAGTGGGGTTACCGGCGACGTCCAACAGACTAGACTCCATATGGGTGATTGTGGATAGACTGACTAAATCTGCTCACTTCATTCCTGTCAGGAGTGGCTACTCTGTGGACAAGCTAGCGCAGGTATATGTTGAGGAAGTTGTGAGGTTACATGGGGCTCCTATTTCTATAGTGTCTGACAGAGGACCCCAGTTTACCTCCAGGTTTTGGCGAAGTCTGCAAGAGGCTATGGGCACAAGATTAGACTTCAGCACTGCTTTCCATCCACAGACTGACGGACAGTCAGAGAGGACCATCCAGACCATAGAAGATATGCTTCGAATGTGTGTGCTAGATTTTGGCGGATCTTGGAGGCAGCATCTACCCTTAGTGGAGTTTGCCTACAACAATAGCCATCATGCTAGCATAGGGATGGCCCCATATGAAGCTCTGTATGGGAGGAAGTGCAGGTCACCAGTTTGTTGGGAAGAGGTTGGAGAAAGGTCACAAGCAGGGCCTGAGTTAGTAGAGATCACGAACAGGGTGGTGCCCATCATCAGAGAGAGGCTCAAGACTGCTGTTAGTCGGCAGAAGAGCTATGCAGACGTTCGCAGAAAGCACATAGAGTTTGAGGAGGGGGATCTGGTCTTGTTGAAGGTGTCTCCAATGAAAGGGGTGGTTCGTTTTGGGAGGAAAGGTAAGCTGGCTCCGCGGTACATTGGACCTTTTGAGATTTTGCAGAAGGTCGGAAATGTGTCGTATAAGCTTGATTTGCCTATGTCTATGGAAAGAATCCATCCAGTCTTCCATGTTTCGATGCTAAGGAAGTTTGTGTCAGATCCGAGTAAGGTTCTCAGCGAACCAGATGTGGAGATCCTAGGTGATCTCACGTATGTAGAACAACCAGTGCGGATCATTGACACCCAGATCAGAAAGCTAAGGAACAAGGAGATCCCGATGGTGAAAGTCCTCTGGAACCACCATAACATCGAAGAGTGCACCTGGGAGACACGGGAGTCTATGCTCCAACAGTACCCCCATCTCTTTTGAGGTTAGTGTTAGCTTCTTTTGTTCTTTATGTGCTTTATGTTATGTTTTTACTCTGTTTTGAGTTAGAGAGGAACATTCGGGGACGAATGTTCTTAAGGGGGGAAGAATGTAATACCCGGCTAGACCCCGGTATCGGAATTCCTATTGGAAGTCGGGATTCGAGGATGTCGGAGCTTGCCCTAAGGGTATAAGAAAGGTTTTTAAGATGTTTTTTAAGTGTTTTTATCATGTTTGCATGTTTTGAGTTAAGAAAAGTGAGTTTTGAAATGAAAAGGCCAAGGGGACAAAAGCCAGGTTCGGCCGCCGAAGGTGAAGTTCGGCCGCCGAAAGTTGCATGGTTTCGTATGCACGTTAGGCCGCCGAAGGAAGAGTCGGTTGGCCACTACAAAAGCCCCTTTGCCCGAGACTTGAGTGTTAAACACTCTGTTTTTGGGTCAAAGGTAGGTTCAAGCTCTCCTTGGTGTGATTTCTCATGTTTTCCTCAAATCTTGCATGTTTTCACTTGATTTGAGCTTTGTTTTAGAGATTTGAGCAAAAGGAAGCAAAGTTGAGCACTTGGAGATTTTGATTGAGTTTTTCCCCATCTCCAAGCTTGGATCATCAATCCTCTAGTTCTTCAAGAGGTAAGCATGGATCCTCACCTCCCTTTATGTTTAAAGTATGTTTTAAGAGTTTTTAGAGAGTTTTATGGCCTGTTTTGGGGTATAAGCATGAGTTTGAGCATATGTTGATCATATGCGTTTTGTTGTTGTTTTTGGGGCTTGAACTAGTTTTTAGGCCTCTATATGCATGAGATATGTTATATGTTAGTTCAGAAGTGTTGGTATGCATGTTATGGGTGTTTGATAGGATTTGGAGGCTGAGAGCATGAGTTGTGCTCGGATTCTGCCTTTCTGGAGAATCCAGGTTCGGACGCCGAAGTAAGGTTCGGCCGCCGAACCCCTTGTGGAGGCAGTTTCGGCTGCCAAACCTTGCCCCCGAAAGCTAGGCTTTTGGGTGAGAAAGGGGCTTTCGGCCGCCGAAAGAGGGAGTTCGGCCGCCGAAAGTGCATGAGTTTCGTCTCTGGACGAGACTTTCGGCCGCCGAAGGTGCCGCCGAACATGCATGAGTTTCGTCTCTGGAGAGGGGTTTCGGCCGCCGAAAGTGCCGCCGAAAGTGCCCAGTCCAGCCTTCTTTTGCCCATTTTTCCATGCATGCCTATGATGTTTTAGAGGGGTTTTGGGGAGATAGTAGGAGTTATGTTTAAGTAAGTTTGGTCCTCATTTGAGTCCACCTGTGTAGGTACGGACCCGAGAGACCAAGGAGGCCCACAGAGTTAGAGTTACAGAGACTGCTCAGCCGTTGACAGAGGTGAGTGGAACAGAACGTTATTTTAAAAGTTAAGAACTGTTTTAGCATGATTCATGCATCATTAATGCCATGTTTATGTAGGATGCTTTGCATTAGTATTCACCAAGTTGATGCATTGCATTATTACTTGTATATGTGGAGTGGACCGAGGCGATCTCAATAGCCCATAAGTCTGTCATTATTGTATGTCCTGTGTGAGCTCCTTTGGGGCCGGACATTTACCTTGGATGAGTCCTGTGAGAGCCCTTATAGGGTCGGGCACCATGAGTAGTTAGTGAAAGACCTGTGTGAGCTCCTTTGGGGGCCGGGCACTGACAGAGGGAGTTTTGGGATCATGTCCAATCCGAGATGTGAAATGTTTGTGCCGTGATGCATCATATGATAGCATGTTTTAAATGTGATTTTTTTTTATAGATTCCGCTCACTGGGCTTTAGCAGCTCATCCCTCTCCCTAACCCCATTTTTCAGGGCCTCAGAGAAGAGAAAGAGAAAGAGATTGCAAGGGTAAAAGGCATATGTAATAGTATAGAATAGTGGACATGATAATGATGTACAGTACAGAGTTTATGTAATGTATAGAAATGATGTAATAGCAAGTTATGTATTGAGTTATAGAATTGTGCTTGGCCCTAGTGTATGTTTATCCCTTTGCACATGATCATTTTCTGATTGAGATAATGTTGTTATGATGCGCTAGGCTTGGTGCATGGTAGTCTTTCTATCTCTGTAATTACTGTATGGTACCATAGCAGGTATCACTCTTCGAGTGCATACAGACAGAGCATGCATAGTCCAGGCTTAGTTGATGAGAAAAGTTTCAAGAAAAGAAAAGATAGTCAAGCAAAGAAAAAAAAAAAAAGAAGAGTAAGTAACAGTTTTAAGCTTAAGTATGATCATGTATGGGATTTATCAGGTACACAGAGTTGACAGTAGGCTTACTACGGGTCCCGGCGGCCTTAAGCCGATCTGGATCCTAGTGCCGGTGATGGTCCGGTAAGCGGGCTGTTACAGCAAGCTTATAAGTTGCTTAGGAGGAGTTGTAGGGGTTTTCTTGCTCATGTCAAAGAGGTTAATGGTCAGGTTAGGGAACCAGTTTTAGTGCAAGTAGTCAGAGAGTTTCTTGACGTTTTTTCAGACGAGTTACTAGGTTTACCACCTGCTAGAAAAATATAGTTTGAAATTGAAGTAATGCCCGGAACGAGACCCATCTCTATTCCTCCCTATAGGATGGCACCTGTCGAGTTGAAGAAGTTAAAAGAACAGTTGCAAGAATTGGTAGATAAGGGTTTCATCCGACCCTCCGGTTTTGTTTGTGAAAAAGAAGGATGGATCCCTAAGGCTTTGTATCGACTACAGATAGTTGAACAAAGTCACTACCAAGAACAAATATCCGTTACCTAGGATCAATGATCTGTTTGACCAGCTAGCAGGAGCCGGTTGCTTTTCCAAAATAGATTTGAGATCCGGGTATCATCAGCTGAGAGTCAGAGAAGTAGACGTACCCAAGACAGCCTTCAAGACCATATATGGGCATTATGAGTTCCTAGTGATGCCGTTCGGGCTGACCAATGCCTCTGCAGCATTCATGGACCTCATGAATAGAGTTTTTAGTCAGTTTCTGGATCACTTCTTTATTATCTTCATTGACGATATCTTAGTGTATTCTAGAAATGTAGAGGAGCATGCCCATCATCTGAGGACAGTGTTGCAGACCCTGAGAGAACATGGCTTGTATGCCAAGTTCTCTAAATGTGAGTTCTGGTTGAGGAGTATCTCTTTCTTGGGGCATGAGGTATCAAAAAAGGGAATCGAGGTGGACCCTAAAAAAGTAAAACCTATAACTAACTGGCCCAGACCCACTACAGTGACTGAGATCAAAAGCTTTTTGGGTTTGGCAAGTTACTACAGGAGATTTGTCCAGAACTTCTCCAAAATTATCACTCCTATGACCAGATTGACCAAAAAGAATCAAAGGTTTATTTGGTCAGAACAGTGTGAAGAAAGTTTTGAAGAGCTAAAGAGAAGACTGACTTTTGCACCGGTGTTAGCTGTGCCTACAAGTGATGAAGATTTCACAGTGTTTTGTGATGCATCCCAAGTGGGACTAGGTTGTGTGCTAATGCAGAATGAGAGGGTAATTGCTTATGCTTCTAGACAGCTGAAGAAGCATGAGTTAAATTATCCTACACACGATCTAGAGATGGCAGCTGTGATTTTTGCACTCAAGATGTGGAGGCATTACCTGTATGGGGTAAAATGTGAGATCTTTACAGATCATAAAAGTTTGCAATACATCTTGAGTCAAAAGGAGTTGAATCTGAGGCATAGAAGATGGGTAGAGCTGCTTAGTGGTTATGATTGCAAGATCCAGTATCATCCGGGTAAGGCAAATGTAGTAGCAGATGCTCTCAGCCGAAAATCACTTGGCAGTTTATCCCATATTACAGCAGAGAGAAGACCGATAGTGAGGGAATTTTACAGGCTCATTAATGACGGTTTACAACTGGAGTTGTCTAGTACAGGTGCATTAGTAGCTCAGATGAGAGTGACACATGTGTTTCTGGAACAAGTGGCACAGAAACAGCATGAGGACCCCGAGTTGGTGAAAATAGCAAGAACTATTCAGACAGGCAAGAACAGTGAGTTTAGATTCGACAACAAAGGGATCCTCCGGTACTGAAACATATTATGTGTACCAGATGACGTAAGTCTTAAGGGAGACATTATGAGAGAGGCTCATAATGCTAGGTACAGTGTTCACCCTGGGCCACCAAAATGTATCAGGATCTGAAGAAAGTTTATTGGTGGCCAGCTATGAAGAGGGAAGTGGCGCAGTTTGTGTTCGCTTGTGAAATATGTTAGACGGTGAAGCTGGAACATCAGAAGCCAGCTGGGATGCTCAACCCACTACCGATTCCAGAGTGGAAATGGGAAAATGAGGCGAAGGATTTCGTGGTGTGATTACCAGCAACGTCCAACAGAATAGACTCTATATGGGTAATAGTGGATAGACTGACCAAATCTGCTCACTTTATTACTGTCAGGAGTGGCTATTCTGTGGATAAATTGGCGCAGGTGTATGTAGAAGAGATTGTCAAACTACATGGGGCTCCAGTTTCAACAGTGTCAGATAGGAGACCCCAATTTACTTTCAGGTTTTGGCGGAGTCTGTAGAATGCGATGGGTACAAGGTTGGACTTTAGCACTGCTTTCCATCCACAAACTGACGGACAGTCGGAGAGGACCATCCAAACAATAGAAGATATGTTAAGAATGTGTGTGCTAGATTTTGGCGGTTATTGGAGGTAACATCTACCATTGGTGGAGTTTGCCTACAATAACAGTTATCATGCTAGCATAGGGATGGCTCCTTATAAAGCTCTATATGGGAGGAAGTGTAGGTCACCCGTCTGCTGGGAAGAAGTAGGAGAAAGGGCCTTGGCAAGGCCAGAATTAGTTGAGATCACCAGTAGGGTAGTGCCTATTATCAGAGAAAGAATCAGAACTGCTGTGAGTCAGCAGAAGAGCTATGCAGATGTTCGCAGAAAACATGTTGTGTTCCAGGAGGGAGATAAGATGTTGCTCAAGGTGTCTCCTATGAAAGGGGTGATTCGTTTTGGGAAGAAAGGTAAACTAGCTCCAAGGTACATCGAACCCTTTGAAATCTTATAAAAGATTGGGAATGTATCTTATAAGTTAGATTTGCCTGCTTCTATTGTAATACCCTGCTAGAGTCCGGCGTCGGAATTCTACTTTCCGGTGGCGTCCGGGATGTCAGAAGTCTCTAGCAGGGTTCGATTGATGTTTTTCTAACATGTTTTACTATGTTTTATCATTTTCAAGCATAAGGAACTGAGTTTTTGAGTGAAATGAACCAAGGCAGAAAAGCCAGGTTCGGCCGCCGAAGTTGAGGTTCGGCCGCCGAACATGCATGGCTTTCGGTTTCACGTGTGGCCGCCGAAGGTGGTCTGGCCAGCCACCTATAAATGGCCCTCAGTCGGTTGAAGCGGTAAGAGCACCATTTCTTTTGTCTTCTGAGGTGAGACCCTGTCCTTTGTGAGTGTTCTTTCATGTTTTCATTAAATCTTGCAAAGATTTGATTAGTTTTTATGGTATTTTGAAGGTTTTAAGCTAAAAACTCAAAGTTGTGAAGTTTGGAGAGTTTGAAGGAGAATTGCTCCAAAACACCACGTGAGGATCATTCATCTTCTTGGTTTCAAGAGGTAAGTGAGGATCCTGAGCTTGTTTTTATATTTTCTGAAGGTTTTATGGGGTTTGTAGAGAGAGTTGCATGAATAGGTTAAAAAGAGAGGTTTTGATGATTTTGTGCATAGAGCTTGTTTCTGTGTTGTTTGTGTTGTATGTTTGGGGTTTTTAGCTAGTTTTTGACCCCTTTGAGCATATACATGAGTATATGCAAGTTGAGGATTGAGGTGGGTGAAGTTGGAGAGGAGTTTGGTGCATTTGGCGAGAGGCAGGGCAAGTTTCTGCCCTGCTGATGAACTCAGGTTCGGCCGCCGAAGGTACATTCGGCCGCCGAACCCAGGAGGAGGTGGCTTCGGCTGCCCAAGCTTGCCCCCGAGCTTTTGGACTTTCGGCTCTGGAGGGAAGTTCGGCCGCCGAAGGTGCTGTCGAAGGTTAGAGACTTTCGTCTCTAGAGTGCCTTTTGGCCTCCGAAACTTGCCCCCGAAAGGGTTCGGCAGCCGAAAGTGGAAGTTCGGCCGCCGAAGGTGCTTGAGTTTCATCTCTGGAGAGGACTTTCGGCCGCCGAACCTGCCGCCGAAAGTTTCCTGTCCAGCTTTCCTTTGCATGCTTTGCATGGATGTTAGCGTGAGTTTAAGGGGATTCTTGGGGAGTTTCATAGAGTTGTTCATAAGCTAGTTTGGTCCCTCATTTGAGTCCATCTGTATAGGTACAAACCAGAGGAACCAGAGAGAGCAGTAGTGAGTACTGCTCCAGAGTGTTCAGAGCCTGCAGAGTCAGTCAGTCCAGAGCCAGAGGTGAGTGGAACTAAACTTAATACTGTTAATTGAAACATAAACTGCTTTCAGCATAGTTCATGCATCATGAGTATACAGCAGGTTGTTTGCATTAGCATTCACGAATATGTTTCATTGCATAGTTATTTGATGATGTGAGTGAATGCTGAATGATCCAATAGTCTCAGACAGGAAGTCCAAGAGCCTTTGACTACGCCCTGGCAGGTATAGTAAAGACCAGGAGCCTTTGACTACGCCCTGGCAGTTATAGTAAAGACCAGGAGCCTTTGACTACGCCCTGGCAATGGTAAGTACAGAGGTGTTATATACACATATACATATATGACAGGAAGACCAGGTGCTCGATTCTACGCCCTGGCACAGAGTTACTGGGACTATGTGGTGACAGGTTTACTCTTGATGTGATTTGTCTGTGTTATGACGCATTCCATGAGATCATATTTTAATGAGATGTTTTCCTGTTCTACTCACTGGGCTATAGAGCTCATCCCACTCCCTTAACCCCAGTTTTGCAGGTTCAGTGTATAGTATAGAAAGGAGAGTAGCAGAATGCCAAAAGAGTAAAGAGTACAGAGACTTGTAATAGCTTAGAGTGGACATGTAATATGAAAAAGATGTAATAGCTGTGTATACAGGTAGAGATGTGCTTGACTTAGTGATGATGTTCATAACATGATCTGTATATGTATATCTGTTTTACTGTATGTGAAAAACCGGGCTTAACGGGTATGAGTTAACCCAGCTAGAGCAAGCTCTAGTCAGGGGTACAGAGTACAGAGTACAGAGTACAGAGTATAGAGTACAGAGTACAGAGTCCAGAGATAGTGCATGCACAGGTTAAGCCTTGGTTCAGAGCAAAGAGTTTTTATTTTCACAGAAAATATATGATTATGTATGAGTTTTATAGGTACACAGAGAGTAGAGCAGGCTTGCTACGGGTTCTGGCGGCCTTAAGCCGACCTGAATCCTAGCGCCGGTGACGGTCCATTTTGGGGTCGTTACAGATTGGTATCAGAGCCCTAGGTTCACATGATCGGACCTATAGAGACAGTGTTGGGCTCATTCAGGTTAGAGTTGTCAAGCACAATAGGAAATCATGTCCACTAGGATAGGGTTTTGAGTCCTATCTATGATATGCCATGAGTTATGCATGTGCTTTATTGATGTTTATATGCTTAAGTGCTATGTTATGTGTTGTTTTTCAGAGAGTAAAGATGAGAGGAACTCGTCGATCAGCTCGATTGACTGGAGTCCCACCAGAGAGTGAGAGACCAATTGCTCGTCCTCCTGCATTGCCAAGGGCAAGGTCTCAGAGATCTAGCAGGGAAGGTACGTCAATAGACCCTAGAAGGTCTGTAGACGAGAGCAAAAGGGGAACAGCGAGAGGAGAAAGATCAGAGGAAAGGAGGGAGGCAATGGAGATTGATCAGTCGAGAGATGACAGCATGGGTATAGGCCGATTTGAGGAAGGTATGGGAGAGTCGCAGGGAGGTGCTCAGGCCTCAGGTTTTGGCTATCCAGCCTTTCCGCAGAATCCAGAGTATCCGATGGGAGGTATGTCGGAGTACTCTAGTTTTGTCCCATATCCTCCTTACATGCCATATATGCCTTATCCTCCTTACTATCCATCATATCCTATGTATCCACCTTCTCCTACTCATCCAAGTGCAGCACACCCAGAGCTAAATGACCCAGTACCCCCACCACCAGAACCAGTAGCCCCTGTTGTTGACAGACATCAACCTAGCTCATCTGGAGGTAAGGTACACATGACGGAGTACTTGAAATTGGATGCTCCTAAATATAACACGGGAGATGATCCATTTGAATACCTCCGATCAGTTAGGATGATAACCAGTGAATTGGGAGCTGATGATAGTAGAGCCATTGAGATGGCAGGATTTACACTTAAATGCAAGAAAGCCAGAGAATGGTTCAAGAATTATGTGGAACCCAAGATGACCAGTATGTCTTGGGGAGAGTTCGCCAATGAGTTTGCAGGGTGGGCTTTTCCTGACAGTTCTAGGGAGATGAAAGTCATAGAGTTTGAACAGTTGCGACAAACAGACGAAATGATTGTTGATGAATTCACAGATAAGTTCCTGGATTTGCTTCAGTACGTGGGTCAAGCCTATGATACTGATCAGAAGAAGGCAAGGAGATATACTATGAGATTGCATCCCAGGTATTCTTCCTTGATTCTTCCAGCAGAAAAGGAGAGTTTCCACACGATAGTGGACGCAGCCAGGAAAATGGAAGCTAGTGCCAATATTCAGAAACAGTCAAAGGCACAGGCTTCGGGTTCTAAGGCCCCCAGTGCAGGCACTTCAGGCAGCAAGAGATGGGATAGAGCAAAAGGAACAAAGAGTAAGTTCTGGAATAAAGTTAAGTCAGGTCTGGGAATTGGTAGTGGCTCAAGCTCTGGCACAGCTCCAGTATGTAGAAGATGCGGAAAACCACATGGAGGAGTTTGTCGGTTGGGATCTACAGCTTGTTTTAGATGTGGACAGGAAGGGCATATTGCTCGGGATTGTCCTCAGGTGACTTTTGCACCATCCCAGCAAATGAGTTCAGGCAGTGTGGTGCAGCCAGCAGCTCCAGTCATGCCTCAGAGTAGTGGCAGAGGTAGAGGGCGAGGGGCAGCCTCTACTTCAGCAGCAGGTTCCCGAGGTGGAAATCCGGTAGCCCCAGCACGGATTTTCACTGTGACACAGGAGGAGGCTAACGTGTCGAACACAGTGGTGTCAGGTAATCTCATCATTGGGTGTTCAGATGTGTATGCTTTGATGGACCCCGGTGCTTCTCATTCCTTTATTGCTTCGAGAGCCATAGAGAGATTGGGTTTGATCAGTTCTGAGTTAGAGTATCCTCTCTGGGTCAGTGGACCTAAATGTGACCCATCAGTGGCAGTGTCAGTCTGTCATTTCAGTCCAGTGTTCATAGAGGGTAGATGCCTTCCAGCTGACCTTGTGGTTCTAGACTTGATAGATTTTGATGTCATTCTAGGGATGGATTGGCTATCTGCATATAGTGCTACTTTGGACTGTAGAGAGAAGATAGTTAGTTTCAGAAACCAGGATGGGTCAGAGTGTGTCTTCAGAGGAGACAGGAGAGGTACACCCAGAGGTATGATTTTAGCCCTTCAGGCTCGTCGTTTGCTTAGGAGGGGTTGTCAGGGGTTTCTAGCTCATGTGAGAGAGCTAGACAGTCAGGTTAGGGAACCAGCCACAATACCAGTAGTCCGAGAGTTTCTCGATGTGTTCCCAGACGAACTTCCAGGACTACCACCTGGTAGGGAGATAGAGTTTGAAATAGAATTACTGCTTGATACCAGACCTATCTCCATTCCTCCCTACAGGATGGCGCCAGCAGAGTTAAAAGAGTTGAAAGACCAGTTATAGGACTTGGTAGATAAGGGTTTCATCCGCCCTAGTACCTCACCTTGGGGTGCTCCAGTGCTTTTTGTTAGAAAGAAGGATGGATCCCTCAGACTTTGTATTGACTACAGACAGTTGAACAAGGTCACTACCAAGAATAGGTATCCTCTACCTAGGATTGATGATCTATTTGACCAGCTAGCTGGAGCAGGTTGTTTCTCGAAAATAGATCTGAGATCCGGGTATCATCAGTTGAGAGCCAGAGAGGCAGATGTGCCAAAGACAGCTTTCAGGACCAGATATGGGCATTATGAGTTCTTAGTGATGCCGTTCGGGTTGACTAACGCCCCTGCAGCATTCATGGATCTCATGAACAGAGTTTTCAGTGAGTTTCTGGATCACTTTGTCATTGTTTTCATCGATGATATTTTAGTGTATTCCAGAGATGCAGAGGAGCATGCCCAGCATCTGAGGATAGTTTTGCAGACACTGAGAGAGCATGGTTTATATGCCAAGTTCTCGAAGTGTGAGTTTTGGTTGAGAAGCATTTCCTTCTTGGGACATGTGGTATCAGCAGAGGGTATTGAGGTAGACCCCAAGAAGATAGAGGCTGTAGCTAACTGGCCCAGACCCACTACAGTGACTGAGATTAAAAGCTTTCTGGGACTGGCAGGTTACTACAGGAGGTTCGTTCAAAACTTCTCAAAGATAGCAGCTCCTATGACCAAACTGACTCAAAAGAACCAGAAGTTTGTCTGGTTAGACCAGTGCAAAGAGAGCTTTGAGGAGCTCAAGCGGAGATTGACAACAGCACCAGTGTTAGCTCTGCCTGTAAGTAATGAGGATTTCACAGTGTTCTGTGATGCATCTCGAGTGGGATTGGGCTGTGTTTTGATGCAGAGTGATAGGGTGATAGCTTATGCTTCTAGACAGTTGAAGAAGCACGAGTTGAATTACCCTACCCATGACCTAGAGATGGCAGCAGTTATTTTTTCACTCAAGATGTGGCAGCATTACCTCTATAGAGTTAAATGCGAGATCTTCACCGATCACAAGAGTTTACAGTATATCTTGAGTCAAAGAGAGCTGAATTTGAGGCAGAGAAGATGGGTAGAATTGCTTAGTGATTATGATTGTAAGATCCTGTATCATCCGGGTAAGGCGAATGTTGTGGCAGACGCCCTAAGCCGGAAGTCACTAGGCAGTTTATCCCATCTAGCAGCAGAGCGGAGACCAGTAGTGAGGGAGCTTTACAAGCTCTTAGAAGAGGGGTTACAGCTAGAGTTGTCTGGTACAGGTGCGTTGATAGCACAGATGAGAGTGACACCTGTGTTTCTGGAGCAGATAGCTCAGAGATACCACGAGGACCCAGAGTTGATGAAAATTGCCAGGACTGTTCAGTTAGGCAACAATGCAGAGTTCAGATTTGACAGCAAAGGGATCCTCCGTTATGGAAGTCGACTTTGTGTACCAGATAGGAGCAGTGTAAAGGAAGACATTATGAGGGAAGCTCATAATGAGATATAGTGTTCACCCAGGAGCCACCAAGATGTATCAGGATTTGAAAAGGGTCTATTGGTGGCCAGCCATGAAGAAAGAAGTGGCGCAGTTTGTGACAGCCTGTGAGGTTTGCCAAAGGGTGAAACTAGAGCATCAGAAACCAGCCGGAATGCTTAACCCATTGCCGATTCCAGAATGAAAATGGGAGAACATAGCCATGGATTTTGTAGTGGTTTACCAGCAACGTCCAACAGGATAGACTCTATATGGGTGATTGTGGACTAGGGGTGTGCATCGGTCGGTTCGGTTCGGTACCGAATTGAACCGGTAAAAACCGATTTAACCGAATTCTTTTAAATTGTAAACCGAACCGAACCAAATAAGATATAAAACCGAATCGAACCGAACCGAATTGGTTCGGTTCGGTTCGGTTCGAAATCGGTTTTTGATCTTTTCAGTTAGCTTAATTTCGAAGCAAATTCTTTTGTTCACAAATTTGAAACTAACAGATCATCTGCTTCATATACAGGCTTCAAATTTCAGAGCAAAAGCCGAGATGAGATTCAATCAGCTTTAACTGAACATCAAAAGCCAACAATTTTACTCAGGAAATATAAAGTTCAAAATTTCCCCCAAATGTAGAGGAAATTTAGGAGGCGAAGAAATTGATTTAAACATACATCAAAAGGAGAATGGTGAACAATGAGAATCCACACCAGCAACAAATTTTCTTTAAAACCATTAGAAAAACAAAAGAATGGAATCAATTGAATTTACCTTGTAAGGATCAATAGTTTTCGCCTCTCCAAATAACAGAACCAAAGATAAAACGACAGTCAATGACAATGTAAAGGGCTTGTTCATCTTCTGAAAATCTGCAGTGCGAAAGGGAATATCCCACTGGGTGGGTGGATGGCCGTGGCTGCGGGACTGAAGACGCGAAGGATGGAGAGAAAGACTCTGGCTGGCTTTCGCGAGTGGGTGAGTCCGTGGGTGGGTGGCTGCGGGACTGGCGACTGGGTGGGTGGGTGGCCGTGGCTGCGGGACTGAAGGACGAGAACGGAGAAGGGACGAGAAAGGTGAGGAGACTCTCGCTGCCGTCAGCGTGCTTCAACTGAGATTGAGGTTTGAGAGAGAGGGAGGTAGGTAGGTGGCTGCCTGTATGCGGGAGCGGGATGGGAACTTGGGAAAGTGACGAAGTTAAGTGATATAACCCTATCATAAAACGCAACGTTTAAGGCTGATTCGGTCGGTTCGGTTCGACCGAATTATTTTGTCTCTAAAACCGAACCGAACCGATCAACCCGAAATTTTCAAAAATTAAAACCGAACCGAACCGATTTTATTTTAAAACCGAACCAAATTATTAAATCAAATCGGTTCGGTCGGTTATTTCGGTTCTGACCGAACAGTGCTCACCCCTATTGTGGACAGACTCACGAAATCTGCTCATTTTCTTCCAGTTCGGAGTACCTATTCTGTGGATAAGTTGGCACAGGTCTATCTGGATGAGATAGCGAGATTACATGGAGTGCCAGTGTCTATAGTTTCAGACAGAGGACCTCAGTTCACCTCCAGATTTTGGCGAAGTCTGCAGAGTGCGATGGGCACGAGGTTAGATTTTAGCACTGCTTTCCACCAGCAGACTGATGGACAGTCAGAAAGGACCATCCAGACCATAGAGGATATGCTTCGACTGTGTGTGTTAGACTTTGGCGGTTCTTGGCGGCAGTATCTACCTTTGGTGGAGTTTGCCTACAATAACAGCCATCATGCTAGCATAGGGATGGCTTCTTATGAAGCTTTGTATGGGAGAAAGTGCAGATCCCCTGTTTGCTGGGAAGAGATAGGAGAGAAGGTCTTGCAGGGCCAGAGTTAGTAGAGATTACCAGTAGAGTGGTGCCCATGATCAGAGAGAGAATCAGAACAGCGCAGAGTAGACAGAAAAGTTATGCAGACGTTCGCAGGAAGCAGTTAGAGTTCCAAGAGGGTAATTGGGTATTGCTTAAAGTGTCTCCAATGAAAGGAGTGGTTCGTTTTGGGAAGAAGGGTAAATTAGCTCCACGGTACATTGGACCCTTTGAGGTTTTGCAGAGGATCGGAAATGTGTCGTATAAGCTGGATTTACCTGCTTCTATGGAGAGAATTCACCCGGTATTTTATGTTTCTATGCTCCGACAATTTGTGTCAGATCCGAATCAGGTTCTGAGTGAGCCTGAGGTGGAGATTCTTATCGATCTCACCTATATAGAGTAGCCAGTGCGGATTCTGGACACATAGATCAGACAACTAAGGAACAAAGAGATCCCAATGGTGAAAGTTCTGTGGAACCACCATAATCTAGAAGAGTGCACCTGGGAGACGCGGGAGTCGATGCTCCAGCAGTATCCATATTTGTTTTGAGGTTAGTTTCCTCCTTTTTTATGTGTTACTTGTTTGTTTTAGGACATTCGAGGATGAATGTTCTTAAGGGGGGGATAATGTAATACCCGGCTAGAGTCCGGCATCGGAATTCTACTTTCCGGTGGCGTCCAGGATGTCGGAAGTCTCTAGCAAGGTTCGATTGATGTTTTTCTAACATGTTTTACTATGTTTCATCATTTTCAAGCATAAGGAACTGAGTTTTTGAGTGAAATGAACCAAGGCAGAAAAGCCAGGTTCGGCCGCCGAAGTTGAGGTTCGGCCGCCGAACATGCATGGCTTTCGGTTTCACGTGTGGCCGCCGAAGGTGGTCTGGCCAGCCACCTATAAATGGCCCTCAGTCGGTTGAAGCGGTAAGAGCACTGTTTCTTTTGTCTTCTGAGGTGAGACCCTGTCCTTTGTGAGTGTTCTTTCATGTTTTCATTAAATCGTGCAAAGATTTGATTAGTTTTTATGGTATTTTGAAGGTTTTAAGCTAAAAACTCAAAGTTGTGAAGTTTGGAGAGTTTGAAGGAGAGTTGCTCCAAAACTCCACGTGAGGATCGTTCATCTTCTTGGTTTCAAGAGGTAAGTGAGGATCCTGAGCTTGTTTTTATGTTTTCTGAAGGTTTTATGGGGTTTGTAGAGAGAGTTGCATGAATAGGTTAAAAAGAGAGGTTTTGATGATGTTGTGCATAGAGCTTGTTTCTGTGTTGTTTGTGTTGTATGTTTGGGGTTTTTAGCTAGTTTTTGACCCCTTTGAGCATATACATGAGTATATGCAAGTTGAGGATTGAGGTGGGTGAAGTTGGAGAGGAGTTTGGTGCATTTGGCGAGAGGCAGGGCAAGTTTCTGCCCTGCTGATGAACTCAGGTTCGGCCGCCGAAGGTACATTCGGCCGCCAAACCCAGGAGGAGGTGGCTTCGGCTGCCCAAGCTTGCCCCCGAGCTTTTGGACTTTCGGCTCTGGAGGGAAGTTCGGCCGCCGAAGGTGCTGCCGAAGGTTAGAGACTTTCGTCTCTGGAGTGCCTTTTGGCCTCCGAAACTTGCCCCCGAAAGGGTTCGGCAGCCGAAAGTGGAAGTTCGGCCGCTGCCGCTGAAAGTGTCCTGTCCAGCTTTCCTTTGCATGCTTTGCATGGATGTTAGCGTGAGTTTAAGGGGATTCTTGGGGAGTTTCATAGAGTTGTTCATAAGCTAGTTTGGTCCCTCATTTGAGTCCATCTGTATAGGTACAGACCAGAGGAACCAGAGGAACCAGAGAGAGCAGCAGTGAGTACTGCTCCAGAGTGTTCAGAGTCTGCAGAGTCAGTCAGTCCAGAGCCAGAGGTGAGTGGAACTAAACTTAATACTGTTAATTGAAACATAAACTGCTTTCAGCATAGTTCATGCATCATGAGTATACAGCAGGTTGTTTGCATTAGCATTCACGAATATGTTGCATTGCATAGTTATTTGATGATGTGAGTGAATGCTGAATGATCCAATAGTCTCAGACAGGAAGTCCAGGAGCCTTTGACTACGCCCTGGCAGGTATAGTAAAGACCAGGAGCCTTTGACTACGCCCTGGCAGTTATAGTAAAGACTAGGAGCCTTTGACTACGCCCTGGCAATGGTAAGTACAGAGGTGTTATCTACACATATACATATATGACAGGAAGACCAGGTGCTCGATTCTACGCCCTGGCACAGAGTTACTGGGACTATGTGGTGACAGGTTTACTCTTGATGTGATTTGTCTGTGTTATGACGCATTCCATGAGATCATATTTTAATGAGATGTTTTCTTGTTCTACTCACTGGGCTATAGAGCTCATCCCACTCCCTTAACCCCAGTTTTGCAGGTTCAGTGTACAGTATAGAAAGGAGAGCAGCAGAATGCCAAAAGAGTAAAGAGTACAGAGACTTGTAATAGCTTAGAGTGGACATGTAATATGAAAAAGATGTAATAGTTGTGTATACAGGTAGAGATGTGCTTGACTTAGTGATGATGTTCATAACATGATCTGTATATGTATATCTGTTTTACTGTATGTGAAAAACCGGGCTTAACAGGTATGAGTTAACCCAGCTAGAGCAAGCTCTAGTCAGGGGTACAGAGTACAGAGTACAGAGTACAGAGTACAGAGTCCAGAGATAGTGCATGCACAGGTTAAGCCTTGGTTCAGAGCAAAGAGTTTTTATTTTCACAGAAAATATATGATCATGTATGAGTTTTACAGGTACACAGAGAGTAGAGCAGGCTTGCTACGAGTTCTGGCGGCCTTAAGCCGATCTGAATCCTAGCGCCGGTGACGGTCCATTTTGGGGTCGTTACATCTATGGAGAGAATCCATCCGGTTTTTCATGTTTTCATGTTACGAAAGTTCGTGTCAGATCCGGGCAAGGTTCTTAATGAACCCGATGTGGAGATCTTAGGAGATCTCACCTATGTTGAGCAGCCAGTTCGAATCATAGACACACAGATCAGAAAGTTAAGGAACAAGAAAATCGCAATGGTGAAAATCCTTTGGAATCACCACAACATGAAAGAGTGCACCTAGGAGACCCGAGAGTCCATGCTCTAGCAATACCCCTATCTCTTTTAAGGTAAGTGTTTTAAGTTCTATTTATTTTCTTGATGTTTATGTTTGCTTGTTGAACATTCGGGGATGAATGTTCTTAAGGGGGAAGAATGTAATACCCGGCTAGACTCCGGCATCGGAATTCCAACCTTCTGATGAAATCCCCTTTGGAATCTGGAATCTCGGATGTAGGAACCTCTTAGAAGGGTAAAATAAGTTTTTCACAAAATGAATTTTATGGTTTTACTGTTGGTTTTGTGTTAAAGAATTTTAAAAGAAATAAAAATGCTATGGGGGAAAAAACCAGGTTCGGCCGCCGACCTCATGTTCGGCCGCCGAACATGGTGCTGCCGCCGGAGCTCTCCTTTCGGCCCCCGAAGGTGGTCTAGCCAGCCATCTATAAGAGGCCTCCAGTCCGAAAATGGGAGAGTTTCTCTCTCCATTTTCGAGCAAAGGTGAGCTCTTGCCCTCCCATTATTATTTTTGTGGTTTACCTTTAAATCTCCTAGAAAACATATGAGTTTTCTCTTGTTTTTGAAGTTTTAAGCTTGAATACAAGATTTTAAAGTTTGGAGACCATTTCTCCTCAATTCCAAGCTTGGGTCTCATCTACCTTAGATCTTCAAGAGGTAAATATAGACCCTTGCCTTTTCCTATGTTTTAAGTAAGTTTTAAAAAGGGTTAAGGGTTAAAATGTATGAATTGGTTAGATAAGTTTTAAAAAGGGTTAAGGGTTAAAATGTATGAATTAGTTAGATCTAAAGTGTTAGGGTTTGTGTTAGTTTTGAGGATGAATGTTTGTTCTTGTGATGTTTTATAGTTGTATGTTGGGGTTCAAGCTAGTTTTATGCCCCTTGTGCATGTTTGAGTGAGTATGCATGTTTTGAAGGGTTGGATGTGAGGATTTGGAGAGTTTTGGTGGCTGAGTGCATAAGGCAGAATCGGGTTCTGCCATTCTGGAGAACCCAGATTCGGCAGCAGAAGTAGGGTTCGGCCGCCGAATCTGCCTGTGAAGGCAACCTTTAGCCGCCTAACCTGCCCCCGAAAGGATGGACTTTCGGATCTGTGATGGGGTTTCGGCCGCCAAACCTGCCGCCGAAAGTGCCTGACTTTCGGATCTGTGGAGGACCTTCGGCCGCCGAACCTGCCGCCGAAAGTCCCCTGCCCAACCTTCCTTTGCTTGTTTCCTATGCATATTTTGTTATATTTTAGGGGGTTTTTGGGGAGTTGTTTAGAGTCTTGTTAGAGTTATGTTTGGTCCCTCATTGAAGTCTATTTGTGTAGGATCGGACATGGGAGACCGTAGAGGCTAGCAGTGAGTCAGTTGCTACAGTTTTAGTCAAACGTCAGCCAGAGGTGAGTAGAACTAAACTAATCTATGGTTTTAAAGTGATCAAATTTTTTTAAGCATGTTCATGCATCACGAATGCCATGTTTATGTATTAGGTTGTTTTGCATTAGAATTCACGAATATGATGCATTGCATAATTTACTGTTGATGTGGATGGATATTGGATGGCCCACTAGCCCTCGATATGATATGATATGATATGATACGGAAGTCCAAGTCAAGGCCCATTCTTCGCCCCTGGCATTTATGGATATGTTATGTTATGTTTAAGCGAAAGTCCTGAGGAGCTCCGTCGAGAGCCGGGCACATTGGATTATGTAGAGGGTTACTGGTGACAAGTCCATCTTGATGTGAATTGTGTGTTGTGACGCATTTCATATGAGCATATGTTTATTAAACTGTTTTTATGTTCTGCTCACTAGGCTCTTGTAGCTTATCCCTTTTCCCTAACCCCAGGTTTGCAGGGTCGAAGATAGCTCGGGAAGTCGGCATAGTAGCTGGTATAGTTTAATGTAATAGAATAGTTGTGGACATGTATTGTACAATGGATTAGAATTGTGCTTTACCCTAGTTTTTTCCTTTGTAATAATCCCTGTTAACATGATCTTTATGTAAAAGTTTTAACTATAATTTATGTTTGAATCAAGCTTGAGGCATGTGATGTTAACCATACTAGAGCATTTGATGAGGGCTCTAGTATGGGCTTTATGTATACAGTTTATGATGGATGCACAGGTCAGGCCTTGGTTCGTGAAATGTTTAAGTTTTATGAAAATGTATGATCATGTATGGGATTTTATCAGGTACACAGGATGTATAGTAGGCTTGCTACGAGTTTCGGCGACCTTAAGTCGATCTGAATCCTAGCGCCGGTTGCTGTCCGAATTTCGGGTCGTTACAAAGACGTGGTAGAGGGGATCGAACAGATGGTTGAGAGGCTCCCAAATTAGCCTATTTAAGCAACTTAGTTGCTTTTCTCAACTTTTTTGCAGTCTTCTCAATTTTTGGATCAAACTGAATTCTGCTATTTTCAAATCTGGTCATAAAAACAAAAATAAACTGTTAAAAGTCCCTGGCAACAGCGTCAAAATTTGACAGGTATCAAATCTGTCAATTAAAATTTACTTTCCTTTCTTGATTTAATAAGAACTTGTAGATAGAGTAAGTGACTATCTGTAATACCCAACTAAGCCCCAGCGTCGAAATTCCAACCTTCCGATGGAAACTCTGTTGGAATCCGGAATTTCGGATGCCAGAACCCCTTAGAAGGGTAAAACAAGGTTTTCATAAAATGTTTTTGAAAATTTTAAGGTTTGAAGAAAGAAATAAAAGAGTTTTTGAAGAAATTTGTTTTCGAGGGGAAAACCCAAGTTCGGCCGCTATAAAACATGATGCTGCCGCGAGAGCTCTCATTTCGACTCCCGAAGGTGGTCTGGCCAGCCATCTATAAAAGGCCTCCAGTCTGAAAATGGGAGAGTTTCTCTCTCCATTTTCGGGCAAAGATGAGTTTTTGCCCTCCCATTGTTGATTTTGTGGTTTTTCTTCAAATCTCCTACAAAACTTACGAGTTTTCTTTTGTTTTTGAAGTTTTAAGCTTGAATCCAAGATTTTAAAGTTTGGAGACCGTTTCTCCTCAACTCCAAGCTTGGGTCACATCTACCTTAGATCTTCAAGAGGTAAGTGTAGATCCTTGCCTTTTCCTATGTTTTAAGTAAGTTTTAAAAGGGTTAAGGGTTAAAAATGCATGAAATGGTAGATCTAATGTTATAGGGTTTGAGTTGAGTTTTTATGAATGTTTGCTCTTATGAGTTTTTTATGGTTGTTTATTGGGGTTTAGGCTAGTTTTTATGCCCCCTATGCTTGATGAGTGTGTATGCATGTTTTGAGGGGTTGGATGTGAGGATTTGAGAAGTTTTAGTGGCTGAGTGCATAAGGCAGAATCGGGTTCTGCTATTCTGGAGAACCCAGGTTCGGCCGCCGAAGCAGGGTTTGGTTGTCGAACCTGCCTGTGGAGGCAGCCTTTGGCCGCCTAAACTGACCCCGAAAGGATGGACTTTTGGATCTGGAAAGGCTTTCGGCCGCCGAACCTGCCTCCGAAGGTTGGTGACTTTCGGATCTGTGATGGGGTTTTGACCGCTGAACCTGCCACCGAAAGTGCCTGACTTTCGGATCTGTGGAGGACCTTCGGCCGCCGAACCTGCCACCGAAAGTCCCCTTCCTAGCCTTCCTTTGCTTTTTTTCTATACATGTTTTGTTATGTTTTAGGGGGATTTTGGGGAGTTGTTTAGAGTCTTGTTAGAGTTATGTCTGGTCCCTCATTTGAGTCCATCTGTGTAGGATCGGACCTGGAAGACCGTAGAAGCCAGCAGTGAGTCAGCTGCTACAGTGTTAGGCAAGCGTCAGCCAGAGGTGAGTAGAACTAAACTAATCTATTGTTTTAAAGTAATCAAACTTTTTAAGTATGTTTATGCATCACGAATGCCATGTTTATGTATTAGGATGTTTGCTTTAGAATTCACGAATATGATGCATTGCATAATTTACTGTTGATGTGGATGGATATTGGATGACTCACTAGCCCTCGAGATGTTATAATATGATATGATACGGAAAGACCAGGGCTTGCCCATTCTATGCCCCTGGCACGATGTAAGGGAAAGACCAGGGCTTGCCCATTCTACGCCCCTAGCATATTAGATATGTTATGTTATGTTTAAGCGAAAGTCCTGAGGAGCTCCATCGAGGGCTGGGCACATTAGATTATGTAGAGGGTTGCTGGTGACAAGTCCATCTTGTTGTGAATTGTTTGTGCTGTGACGCATTTCATACGAGCAAATGTTTATTAAACTGTTTTTATGTTCTGCTCACTAGGCTCTTGTAGCTTATCCCTTTCCCCTAACCCCAGGTTTGCAGGATCGAAGATAGCTCGGGAAGTCGGCATAGTGGCTGGTATAGTTGATGTAATAGAATAGTTGTGGACATGTATTGTATAATGGATTAAAATTGTGCTTTGCCCTAGTTTTTACCCTGGTAATCCCTGTTAACATGATTTTTATGTAAAAGTTTTAAATATGATTTATGTTTGAATTAAATTTGAGGCATGTGATGTTAACCATACTAGAGCATTTTATGAGGGCTCTAGTATAGGTTTTATATTTTCAGTATGATAGATGCACATGTTGAGCTCAGTTTTCTGGAAATATTTAAGTTTTTATTATAATGTATGATCATGTATGAGATTTTGTCAGGTACATAGAATGTATAGTAGGCTTGCTACGGGTTCCGACGACCTTAAGTCCAGGTCGTTACACTATCGATGCTACAAAGACCTTAACCCTGTTTAATTTAGATGACTAGTTGAAATAGAAGAGTATTTTAATACAAAAAGTGAGAATAAAAAAGTTTTTGAAGAAATTGATTTTTTGTCTTGAGCAAGCCAAAAATACTTAAAAGAAAAATAAACAATGCAATTAAATTTGAGAAACAAATAATTAATTAAAAATTCAGCTGAAGGTAATCAAATTGAAGTGTTCCGCAGTTGATCATCAATTAGAGAAATAATTCATTTTATTATCTATTGTTTGGTTATAGTGGTCAAACACGTGAATCCCATCAATTATTCCTTATGATTAAATTAATCTATTCGTGCTTAAATTAATTTCTAGTTAACTAACAATCCCAACACACGTGTAGATTTAATTAGTCAACTGCATTAAGAGAGAAAAATCCAAACTTAGATCAATAAAAATACGTGAATTATTTAAATCAAATCTACTAATTTCTTAATATAAACGAATATACTAATTACTACTTATTATTAACTCAATTAAATAATTATGAATTTAATTAGATTAATTAGCAATATGTTTTCTTTCCAAGAGATTTAATAGATCTCTTGAATTCTCAAGAAAACAACAATGGGGATGGTATTTCTCAAATCAGAAATTAACAGAAAATAGAAATGAGATGAAGAGAATTGAAGTATACAATCTCACAACTTAAATAAAATCTCAATTTAAATTAATTTTCAACAAAAAATAATTGTTTAGCCTCTAAGAGTATAAAGTTGAAAACTAGAGAAAAGAAGAAAAAAAAAAAAAGAAGAAGATGGAGAGAAAGTGGAGGGCGGTAAAAGAGGAGAGGAGAGGAGGGAGAGAAGAAAAATATATAATGCCTAGATTTAATTCTAAGAGCCTTTATATGAACAAAAAATGATAAAATTTAATAATTTAAAATAAACTCTACTACTCATATTTTATTTCTATCCTAAATCTGATTGTATTTTATCAAACTTGAAACTGATTTTATCCTTACTTAAATGGCAAAATCGGGCTGAGGTGACAATTTTTTAAATCTGGAACTGTCCATCGCCTTGGACTACAAGCTTGCCCAAAACTGTAATTTTTCAGTCCGAAAACATTTCAATTCAACCTCTTTTCGTTCTTTTTCTTAATTTTTGTTCAAAAACCTGTCTAAAATCAAATTTCAAATAAAAATTAATTATTTATATTAAAATTATAGTAAAATTATGAAATTTAATAAAAAAAAAATAGTGAGTTTTATAACTCAGGCTATTTCTCAATTTATGTTGATAACATCTTACTCACAAGTGATAATACCAAATGTTGATAACGTAGTTTCATCTTCAAAAAATGGGCAACACAAGCCTTTTTTCCAATTTAAGTTGATGACATCTTACTCACGAGTAATAATACTTCCTTTCTTTCTGACATTATACTTGATCAAGAATTACTTGGGATATTAAGTCCTTAGGATAGAAGCAACGACAACTACGTTGGCGATCTCCTCAACGCAAACAAATTGGCTCAAATAGAATCTTGCAATGCAATTTCCATGCTAATATGTACAAACACAAAGCTAGGTAGTTGTGGTGGTGATCTCCTGTAGAAATCATAACTCTACAGGAGTCGATATTTGGCACTCATAACTGTTGCCAAATGTCACCTTCGCAATCATAAAAATATCTTAGTTTTTACATGATCCCTTAGAACGCCATTGGCAAGCTGTCCCACATCTCAAGAGAATCTAAACATTTATTACTCACATGCAGATTGGGTTCATAATTTTTCCAATACAAAACTTTGTCTCGTGAACCAGTAGTGGCTAAATCATAGACTGAGCTAAATACGAGAACATTGTCGTCACCTCTACTGAGGTTATTTGGCTACAGTTATTGTTAAAAAAAAATAGGCCATCCCATTCCCACACCATCCACACTATAGCACATACAAAACACAAAGAAGTTGATTTCTACTTCCTACATGATCAAGTTGCTAAGAAAGAACTTCAGGTTTGGCTAATCTCCTCCAAGGATCAACTAGCAAATATATAATTATATGTAAACTGCGTGAACTGGCAAAAATAAATAATTATATTTTTGCATTTACAAAAAAAAATAAATTATTTAACGGACGGTTCCTTAATATATATAAAGGAAATTTCAAAGTAAATAAATAATAATTTATAAATTACTTTTCTTGATTATGTTAATATTGAAAATATTATTTTAATTTAAATAATTAAAAATATTTAATGCATATAAATGCTTCAAATACTAATTTAATTACAATATGAGAAGCACCTAAAAATAGGTTGAATTAATTAATTATTCTTAGTAAAATTACTAGAGATATTTTTCTAATTTTTATTAGGTAAATTAAATATAACCAAAATTTAAATTAGAAAAGAAAAATTTAAAGTTAAATGTTTGAACAAATCCAAAAAGACATGCAAAAGAAAAAAAAAGCTTTTTTAGCCATTAAAATTCTTTTTTTTAGCATTTAAGCAATAGATTTATTTTTTAATGATAATTAGTTACAAGTAAATAATTATATATTATTGGTTCATTTTAAATTCATTTACTTAATTCTCATTTAATTATTAGAATTTGTAAATGGAGAAAATTTTAGAGGATTGAATTTCAAGAAGAACATAAGAAAAGGGACAGTTGAGATATAAATCGAAATTCAAGACAATCTATACTCAAAAGAATTAGAGAAGAGCTATGAATTATAAAGATTTAGTCCCTGTATGATTAAGAATATTTATATAAATAAAAAATAATTTTTTTTATATAGCTATTTCACTAATATACTATATAATTTTAATAGCAAGATTAAGATGCAAAGTTTTAATATCAATTATCAGTAATAACTAATGGCTAATAACTGCATATTCATTATACTTAACAATTAAATCAAACCGATTTCTTGAAAAGAAAAATATATGAAAACAATTCAATAAAAGAGAATTCCAATTGGAACTAAACGAGCAGAGTCGATTTAAAAAAAATTAAAAGATAATTGATCAGATAACAGAACCATGAGGATTTTGGCTAAAGTTGATGTGCTCAATTCCCCCTAGGTTTGAGTTGGTCTTGAGTATTTTTTGCTGAAGCATTGGAGCAGCTACAACTGTAGGCATCCACATTTGCCCTACTAGCTGCTGCTCTTCCATTTCTGTTGCCTTATCTCCATTTTCAGCTGCATGCACCAGTACATATCTATATTACTCTCTTTGATTTTACATTGGTCAAATGCATATTTACACTCCTAATCTTATAAAAAATACAATTATTAAGTTAATAATAGAAAAAATAAGAAGATAATTAAGAGATTTAAGATGAGATGAAGTAAAGAGTAATAAAAATTCGCAATTTTGAATTAGTGAATTGCAAAATAATAATACAATCGAGCTTAAATAATTTTGAATTAAAATATAATAGTTGTTATAGTAATCGACTTACAAGAATATTTAAATGAAAATGTACAATTGCATGTGGGGATACACGTTTGGATTTTCTCGTGGCATGCATCAGCCACATTTAAGATATTAATTATTGCATAATAGTAACGCAATCTAGCTAAATCAGAAAGGAGAATTTGAATATTCGAGGAAAAAAAAATATAAAAGAATAAAATCAAGCAAACGAATGCTGATGAATAAATAAACATGTAATTCAGGATTTGATTGGAATAATTAATACCATTGTTTGAGTTCATAAAATCCACTTCTCCAGCGCTATGATTCATCATTTGCTCAAACCCATGTTTCCAAGCAGGCACCATATTCATCATTTGTTCTTGCATTCGCTTCTGTTGTAGTGCTAAATGGAGTTGCCTCAGCCTGTTCACTTCTGCTTTGTTTTCCTCAATTTCAGCTGAAAAAAAAAATGGTAGATTAATTTATGAATAATATAATAAAAACAAAACAATGTTAGCTAAAAATTTGTTTCTAAGTCGTCAAAACTCAAGTTTGAGTTTACCTTATAAGATTGAAAAAATTATAAAAAGATCTACACGTGTAAGTTGACGAAGGGAAAATAAAATGAATCAGGTTTAATTTTATTTTCAAAAAGATCCAAACAGTCTAATTTTAGTACTTAATAAAATAAATCGAATTTAATCTTATTTAAAAAAGCGCGGGATTTTCTAACTGATCAAAGTAGAATGATATATAAATTTACCATCTTTGAGTATTTTGCTGGTTGTGCGACTAGACATTTCTTGATTCAATCTGTTGTGCTCCATTTGTAATAACTGTTGCTGGTTTCTATACATTGCAACTTGAGGATGAAGCATTGCTATTTCAGTCTGTATCAAACAGTGAGAAGATCAAGATTAAAGACTCTTCTTTCTATCTATGAATAGAGAAACATATGATACTAAATACCTCCAGAGCCTTGGCTTTTCTTTCCATCTCAGTGACATATTGAACCTTCTTCATTCTAGATTTTTGAGCAGAAACTCTGTTGGAAATGATCCTGCACATAACAAATCACAAAAAAGCATATATATATATATACTACTATATACCAAACAGTATATATAAAAAAAATAGTATTATATAATGTAAAGAAAAATGAAATTATTCTAATGGATTCACCGTTTAAGCTTCTTTGGATCCATGTTAGGGTCAACATTTTTGCCTGATCGGAGACCGGGGATTATCTCAGATTTGACAAGGCCATCATCAGCAGAAGGAGGTAAAGGAGCTAAAGCAGGAAGCAAGGTTGGCTTGTGATCAGAATGAGGAGGTGGTAGGCCATGAGTATTATTATTATTATTATTATTATTATTACCACCAGTTTTGAAGAAATAGGGTTCTCTCCTAACTTGAAAAGAATTAGGAGCTAATGAAGGGAGTGTTGAAGAAGGCATGAAGACGAAAGGCATTGAGGGATGCGCAGGCCTTTGAGGCCAGGGTGGTAATCCCTTTTCAGTAGTGAAGCTCTTCGCATTTGAAAAATCTTCCATTGATGATCTGTAATAGAAGCAAATCTAACAAAGATTAGAATTCAGGAAATTGAACTTGTTAAGGAAATCTACTTAATTAATTTCTACTCATACTCACCTTTATTGGATAGCCAACAATTTTCTTCGAGATGATGAAGCATCCCTGGCCCTAAATTTATACAGCAAATTACAGTGAAAATTACCAAATATAAATCATTAAATAATTGGACCTACTATATTCAGTCATTTTTGTGAATTTCAAATTATATAAATTGCACTATTATTTGAGGATTTACCCCATATATTTTATTAATTTATTTTGATACCCTTCCACGTACTTTTTACAATTACAGCATATTAATCCCTTTATGCTTCGTTGATAGTATCAGGTGGAATATTTTCCAATATTTAATCTAATCTTGCTTTAATAATGATATGGTTGGATTCAAATTTTATATATAAAATATTTATTATTAAATTCATTTATATAAAAAAATATAATTTTTAAATATACTCATGTGTATATTCAACTAATAAATAAATATATTTTGTCCCATAATATTTTACTATTTTTCTTTTGTTAGTTATCTCAAATTATCAACTTTACATTTTTATTTGCAGTAATATATAAATGAATTATTATAAGTCTATTTAATTTTATCTTATTTTTAAAATAATCTTTTATTAATTATTATTTTTTAAGTAAATATTTAAAATATTTTTAAAATATTTTTAATATAAATATAATTGAAAATTTAATTTTTTAATATATGTAAAAAAATAAAGTAAATAAAAATTTAACTAAATTTATAGCAGACTTCACATTCAAATATACTAATGCTTATGTATAATTTAATCATTTGAAAAATTATTAATATTAATTAATAATTAAATATTGATATAATCTTATGAGATTAAATTATATTAAAATTATGTTTTAGCCTCCCATTACCATACAAGGAAATTGAATTTCAATTCGTTGGGCATCCAAGGAGATAGTTGAACTTTTATTGTTTGTTTAACAATGCTGATGCTTATCCTTTAAGTTGGTAATGAAAACTCTCAAAGAATAATAGCTGTCGCTCATAGACAATTTGAACACACGAGAAAGGAACCAGACTACTGAAACTGAATTAAGGCTAAGTAAGGAACCTTAATCATTACAGTACAGGCAATGATCCAGGTAAATTATGCCACGTGTACTTGCTAGATGAAACCAAGTTCAAATTTTCTTTTACTTGAACGGATACTGATTTGTTTTTTTACAAATTGCATACTTTTGCTTTAATCCCAGACATTTAGTAAAATCGATACTTTTAGTTTTTAAATTTTATTTATGCTAATAAAATAATTTTTCTATTAAAATAAAAATTATTTTAAGGCTTCAACACTTTTTGTTGCACATCAATATACCAAAACATGAATAAAAAATAAAATGTCAAATGTTGGGTTTCACACGACAACTAATATTTTTATAACTTTTGAAAATATGTTTCGGAGAAGTTCTTAAATTTCATTTGAAGTTCTTAAATTTAAGATTCGACAAGTGTAATTTAGAAAAGAATGTTATAAAAATAATAATAATAAATGTAATAAGGATTTTAAACGTGAAAACACTGTCCTTTAAAAAATTATATTCATTATATTACTATTAGATGTAACGGCAAATTTCTTTTAAAATTAATCAAAGGTAAAATAGAATTTTATACGATAAATATAAATTTTTTTAAAATTAATGAAAAATAATAATTAGAAAATTTTTTAAAAATAATAAAAAATAATAATTAGAAATGATAACGGATCGGATATATAAACCCTAATAGAAAAGGTTTGATTAATTATAATCAGGTTTAAAATAGATTCAAATTTAAAAAAATATATCTCTTACGGGTTCAGATTTTATGTATAGTACTCACTATTCGAATTCGTTTATATATATAATTATTTTAATATAAAAAATATATTTTATAATAATATTTATAAATTTTTTTATATATTTTCATTTAAAAAATTAAAATTTAAATATTTTTTTAAAATATTAGATTTTTGGAATAAAACTTATAAATAAAAATTTTTTTATATAAATTATTAATTAAATATATAAAATTAAACTTTTCAAGTTTATTCGGGTAATAATAATTAGATTTAGAATTTTAATAATTTAAATTAATTTTTAATATAAAAAAATTTATTCGGATAATAATAATCGGGTTTGGGAGAAATTTAAATAATTTAAATTAATTTTTAATCTGAACGAATTTATTCGGATAATAATAATCGAGTTTGTGACGAATTCAGATAATTTAAATTAATTTTTAATTCGATTTAAAAAATATTTAAATACTTTTAATATAAATCAAATTTAAATTCTAAAAAATTTTAATTTTCAAAAATATTTTACCCATTTACATCCATAATAATAATAATAATAATAATAATAACAATAATATGCCTAAGCGATAGTAGGAAGATTAGAAAAGATTTTTGAAGGATAAGACAAATGATGTAACTGCACATATACTTATAGCCTTATTTTTTAACATAATTGTTTACAACAATTATTAAGACAACAAATATATCTCTGGCTCTTCAACGGCTATAATTTCTTGGTAAAGTTAATATTTGAAATTAAATTATAAAATTTAAAATAAAAATAAATTACTTAAGTTTTCATCTTTTTAACTTTTATATATTAATTATTGGAAGATTAATCTCAATTTAATTATTTGGAGTTTCCACTAAACCTTCAGCCAACCAAATTTGATTGGTTGGATTTGTAAACAAAATTATGACTAACAATTAAAATTTCATGACTTTCACATATCAAGAAAAAAAAAATTATTGCAGAAGTGTACCTTGATTATAGTCTATAATTGCATTACTTTAAGAAGAAGATTGAACTTAATTCTTGAATCTATAATATATAGTCTTTCTCACCATTTTCCTCCTATATCTTTCCTTGTGTATTTTTATCATGGAAAAGATTTGATGACCAATAAAATTTTAAAATAAGATAATTATAAATGAAATAACTGTAAAATTTTTTTATAATATAAAACACCACAACTTACATTTTTCTGTTTGACTCATGTGATGTTATCTTATTTCATTGTTAATAAGTATAAATAGTATAATGCTTATAGAAGAAAATCTAAAATCCTCCTTACATTGATCACACTATAACATTATAATTAAACAAAGAACTACTACGAGTTATGACAGTTATAAATCATTTATTTAATATTTTTCTTATATTAGTATTACATTTAAGATAATTTATAAACAAGAATTATATAATAACTCCAATTATATTTTCAATAAAGACAGAATTTATTAGTCATCATTCTCATCCAATTATCCAATTATATATACAATAGAGAATATGGGTTATATCAGAAATATTTTCATAAATGAGCTCAAAGTGTTAAATACATAATCACTATTATCATGACACAAATATATCAATAATGTTCAATTATCTTGATGCAGAGGCAATTAGCTTTGATTTTTTTTTAAAAATTTGGACCGGACTCAAGTAATGAAGAAAAGAGTTTAATTTATGCTTACGACATCTGTTGGAAACCCACAATAACTTTCCGGAAAGGAAATTTTGAGACGGACAACTTTCAAAAATGTCACAAAGGTCATAGGCCTTTCGCAAAGTTTGAAACATAAATTCTATTGTTTAGGGGGTCAATTTTACATTTTAATTATTTTTGAATTTTTTTTTGTAAATTCTCACATTAGGGTTTTTTGCTATTATAAATAGTCTTTTTCTTGACTGTTTGTGAACTTTTGAATTTTCGAGAATTCTATAAGAAATTTCGGCTTTTAGCCTTTTTGAATTTCATCTTAATCAAATGATATAAGTTAAAATTCCTGATATAGTATAAATTGTCTTGTTTCAGTAAATCATCCTACTTCAGTTGGTATTAGAGTTTCATTCATGGTTGACAACCAAGAGGCGCGACTCGCTGCAATTGAGGCATCCTTGGCAGATTTGGGGGAGATGATCGGATAGCTAACCCTACAACGGGATAACAAGCAACCCGCCACAACCGAACGCTCACAGGCAGTTTCAAATCCCATGGTCGCAAATTCCCAACAAGATTATGGGAACGCCCCAACCAGCTTGATGGAGAATGAAATTATCATGAAGGTTACAAGATAAAGGTAGACCTTCAAAATTTTTCTGGTTCATTGAATGTAGAATCTGTCCTTCATTGGTTAGTGGAGGTTGATTAGGTTTTCGGAGTTATAAATATGGAAGAGGGCCGAAAGGTTTTAATTGTGGCTTATAAATTAAGGGTGGTGCACCAGTATGGTGGCTTTCTGTTCAAAACGAACGCTATCGCAGGAGGCTTGAACCTATACGAGACTGGTTGTTGATGAAACAGATGATTGAATAGCGGTTTTTGTCTAGTGATTACGCCCAGATTTTATATAACAGGTATCATGACTGTACTCAAGGGAGTCGAAGGGTGTATGAATATACAAAGGAGTTTTTGAGATTGCAAATGAGGTGTGATAACTGTGAGAACAAAGCTCAATAGGTTGCTCATTATTAGAGGGGATGAGTCATGAAATTCATTATATGATGCCATTAAGATGGTGAAAAGAGCGAAAGAACGTGTTGAATGATAGCTTCGACATCGGTCAGAATTTTAATTATAGAAATTATGATTCAATAAGAAATCAACAATATAGAGGTAATTACAACAGACAACCTTCTAGGGCTGTAAATTATGGCGATCATTAGACTACTGTGAAAGAAAGGAGAGACAGTAAGGGAAAGGCAATCATCAATACAACAGATAAAGGAGGCAAAACTAATCCTTATTAGAAACTAACCGAAGACATATGTTATCGTTGCAGACAACCTGGACATTGGTCAAATAATTGTCCAGAATGCAGATGAGTTAATAATAATCGTCGACAGGTTAATATAGTTGAGGAGGTGGTTGAATCTGAGGAGGATGAGGATGAAGATGATGGATCTATTGCTAGTTCTGAAGATGAAGAGATTACCTATGTGGTGAAGAAAATTCTATGTTTGATGATGCAAAATGATAAAACCCAAAGGAGAAAGATTTTTCCGATGAAGTGTCGAGTGGGAGAAGCAATTTACAAGCTAATTATAGATAGTTGCAGTTGTGATAATTTTATAGCTAAGCAATTTGTGGAGAAACTGTAGCTGCCTATACAGCCTCAACCTTCGCCATACAAAGTTGGATGGATTAAGGAAGGTCTGACAATTGAAGTCAACAGAATCTGCAGCGTTTTTCTATAAGTAAATCTTACACTAAATCTATTAATTATGATGTTGTGGATATGGATTGTTATGAAATTTTGTTAGGTCGTCCTTGGCAGTTTGATGTTGATGCTTTGCATAAGGTGAAGGAGAATTCGTACATGTTTATATGGAATAGGAAGAAAATTACTATTTTGTCTTTTGGTTCTGCGAAACATTTTAAAGTGGAAGGGAAGACTATTGTTGCTGTTTCTACGGGAGTGCAAAGGTCATCAGGCACAGTTGAGAAATTTGGAGGCACACTGAGAGCAAAAGGTGAAGTGGAGGATACACCATCTTTATAATCACCCGTCAAAGAGCTGTTGGAGGAGTTTACTATGATAGTGGAGGAGCCTTCAAAGCTTCCACCTTTGTGGGATATTCAACATCGGATTAATCTCATTCCTAAATTCAAATTACCAAATATGTTTTATTACAAGATGAGCCCAAAGAAGAGCGAAATCCTTCAAGAACAGATTGAGGATTTATTGAAGAAGGGGCACATTTGGGAGAGCACTAGTTCTTATGGAGTCCCTACCTTATTGGTTCTAAAGAAAGATAAAACTTGGAGAATGTGCGTAGATAGTAGAGCCATCAATAAGATTACAGTTCAGTATCGATTTCCTATTCCTCACCTAGATGATATGATGGATTAGTTATCAGGGTCTAAAGTCTTCTTAAAGATCGACCTTAAAAGTGGCTACCACAAGTTCGAATTAAGAAGGGAGATGAATGGAAGATAGCCTTTAAAACTAAGGAAGGTTTGTATGAGTGGCTAGTTATGCCGTTTAATTTGATGAATGCACCTAACACGTTCATGTGACTTATAAATCAGGTTTTGTGCCCTTTCTTACGCAAATTCGTAGTTGTTTATTTTGATGATATTTTAATTTTTAGTCATAGTGAAGAAGAACATTTACAACACCTTCGTCAAGTCATGATAGCCTTGCAAAAGAATGAGTTGGTTATTAATTTAAAAAAATACATTTATATGATGGAGCGCATTCTGTTTCTTGGATATATTGTTAGTGCAAAAGGGATATATGTTGATGAGAAGAAGGTAGAAGCAATTTGGAACTAGCCTATTCCCAAAAATATTTTAGAAGTTTACAGCTTTCATGGACTTGCTACTTTCTATTGGTGGTTTATTAAAAATTTCAGCAATATCGTTGCCCCTATCACAAATTATTTAAAGAAAGTGAGAGTGCAAAAATTTACTTGGACTGAAACTGCCAATAAAAGTTTTGAGGAGATTAAAGATAAGCTTACTTCTGCTCCTATTCTTGCTCTACTTGATTTTGATAAACTGTTTGAGGTTGAATGTGATACTTGTGCAGTTGGGATTGGTGGGTGTTATCATAGTCTAGTAGACTTATTGCCTTCTTTAGTGAGAAATTGATTGATGCTAGGAAAAAGTGGTCTACTTATGAGCAAGAATTGTAAGTAGTATTCCGGCCTTTAAGACTTGGAAACATTATATAATGGGACAGGATTTCATTATTCACATAGATCATCAATCTTTGATTCATTTTAAGACTCAAAAATATGTGAATAAGATGCATGATAGCGGTTGTTAAAGCCGTAAAAAATAAACCTATTAAACAATCAACAATTAACTTGTAGATAGTGGCAATAGGGTCGAACCACAAGGATTTGACACTACGGATTTTTCTAATAATGACTTGGACAAGTAAATAATAAATAATTAAAAGAAGGGGGTTTGATTTGATGAATTAATACTAAATAGCAATAGAAAGCAATAATTTAAAAAGAAGAGAATTATAATGGGAGAAGGATTCTAGTTGAAGCATGGATCTAATTCAGCTTGTTTAGAATTGATCATTGATCTTTTTGATACTCTTATTTATTTCAATAAGTTAGTTTAGGACGTGGAAGACGCTTCTCACAATCCAAATTCCTCCTTAGTTTTAGTTTGATTAGGAAACGTTCGCTAATCAAACTCTAGTTAACAAGTTGCCAAGGAACGTCCTTGGGGCATTTAGCATCGAACAACTGTTAACTGCATTAGGACTTAGAGAAACCCAACTCTAACCTTGCCAACCACATGGTCAAATTTAGATTATGCAACTGATTATACTTGTGTTTAAACAATCTAAGCAATTACGGATTTAAATTATTCAATCAATATATTACTCAAGCAATTAAAAACAACAGGCCTTAATTGATTCTAAAAGCAAAGCAATAATTATAGAAAGATCAGGTTGCATAAATATTGAAGGTAAATAGGAGTTTAATAATGGAGTTTTAAATCTTCCAATTCATCACAAATCTGAAATTCCAACTTCAACTAGAAAAGAGAACTGTTTAGCCACTCATGGTGGACAAAATCACAAAAGAAAAGAAGAAAGAAAAGCTGTTGTGTTTCTGCAGAATTTCCGAAGGTGGAGAGAGATGATCTTGATGATTTAGATGCTGTCCCCTTTTATAGCTGGAGAATCCTAATCCAATTAGGGTTTGGAAATCCCAAGCTTGACTTGGTCTTCTTTGTAGTCTTTGATTCCTCTTTTATTTTTGTATTTAATTGTGAATGGAATTCTTTAAGTGAAAGACTTTCTCGTGGCTCTTGGAACTGATCTTGCAGTGTTTAAAGTGGATTTGGACTTTCCCACTTTTGAATTTCGGTTTTCTGCACTTTTCCCGCTTCTGTTGTCTCTCTGCGTCAATGTGATTTGGGCGGATGATTTGGGCAGATCACTTGCCCAAATCATTCTGCGAATTTACTTCCAGGTTTCTGCCTCAACTTCCTTTGCTTGATTTGGCCAAATCACTCTGACCCAATCACTTTTTCAGCTTTTCCTGCACTTTTTCTCCAACTTTCCATTTTCTTCCTTTCCTGCAAAAACATAACAAAAACCATAAATTAAGCTGGAAAATGTGTATTTAAGTAATAATAAAGATAATAGAAATGTGGCTATATTATGTTTGATCAATGCATGTTCGATAGACAACTTATTTTGGAGCTTTTCATTATGTCATAAAATACGAGGCTGTTCATAGTAACAAGGTAGCAGACACTTTGAGTAGAAGGGCTGCTTTGTTGATTACAGTTAGTCAGGAGATCATGGGTTTTGAATTTTTGAAGAATCTGTATGCTGTAGATGATAATTTTGCTGATATATAAGCGAACGTTCGCTAGCCTGCTGATAGGTTTTTGATACATGATGGATTTCTTTTTAAGGAGAACAGGTTATGCATTTCTCATTCTTCTCTGCGGTAAAAATTGATTCGAGAGTGATCAAGCATAATTTAGCCACATTTTTATTATATTTATTACTGTTTGTTTACACATTTTGCTAGCTTAATTTGTGCTTTTGTCATGTTTTTGCAGAAAAGGAAGAAATTGGAAAGTTGGAGAAAAAGTGAAGAAAAAGCTGGAAAAGTGATTGGGTCTGAGTGATTTGGCCAAATCACTCACAGGAACTGGCCAAATCACTCGCAGAGACAGAGACAGAAACTGGACTGAATCCCAGAAAGCGATTGGGGCAGATTGGGCAAGTGATTTGCCCAAATCACTCGCAGAAACTGCCCAAATCACCTTGACAGCAGAAGTTGACAGCAGAACGGGAAAAGTGTAGAAATTAGAAATTCGAATTATCAGAAGTCCAAATCTAACTCAATCACTACCAACATAATACCAGGAGCCACGAGACAATTTCTCACCTAAGGAATTCCTTTTACAATTAAAATCCACATCCAAAGAGGAATCAAAGACCAAGTCAAGAAGGGATTTCAAAACCCTAGATGGATGAGATTCTCCAACTATAAAAGGGCAACCTCCAAACCAGCAAGAGATCTCTTTCTGCATCTGCCATCTTCGGAAATTCTTCAGCAACACAGCAGAAACTTTCCTTCTTTCTTTTCTTCTTTATTTTTGTATTTTAGTCACCATGAGTGGCTAAATTCATTATTTTCTAGTTGAAGTTGAGAATATTCAGATTTGTGATGAATTGGGAGGTTTAATACTCCATTGTTGAACTCTTGCTTGTTTTAATATTTATGCAATATGATCTTTTCCATAATTATTACTTTGCTTTTAGAATCAATAAGGGCCCATTGCTTTTAAATTGCTTAAGTGATAAATTGTTTGAATGATTTAGGTCCGTAATTGCTTAAATTGTTTGAACATAAATATAATCAGTTGCATAACCTAGCCTTGACCACGCGGTTGGCAAGGATAGAATTGGGTTTCTCTAAGTCTTAATGCGATCAACGGTTGTTCGATGCTAAATGCCCCAAGGACGTTCCTTGGCAACTTGTTGATCAGTGTTTGATTAGCGAACGTTTCCTAATAGAACTAGAACTAAGGAGGAACTAAGGAGGAATTTGGATTGTGAGAAGCGTCTTCCACAACCAAAACTGATTTATTGAAATCAAATAGGAGTCTTTAATAATCAATGATCAATTCTGAACAAATTGAATTAGACTCACACTTCAGCTAGAATCTCTTTCTCATTGAAATACCTTTTCAATTAAATTATTGTTCTCTTTTGCTTTTAGATTTTAACTCATCAAAACAAACCCCCCTCTTTTACTTATTCGTTATTACTTGCCTTAGTCATTATTAGGAAGATACTTGGTGTCAATTCTCTGTGGTTTGACCCTATTGCCACTATCTGCAAATTTATTTGTTGATTGATAATAGGTTATTTTTGACGGCTTCGACAACCGCTTATCAAAAATTGGCGCCGTTGCCAGGGAATTGATTTAAATTAACGTATTTTCCCTTTATGACCAGGTTTGGCCGTAAAGACACTCTTCTTTACAACCCTGAGATTGAGAAAACTGCCAAGCACTTAAGGAAGCAAGCGAATTTGAGGAACCAAGCCTCAAAAGCATCTTCATCAGCAACACCATCTCACAGAGCTGTTGCTACACCTGCTGATTTTTCTGCACCAGCAAATTCACCTACTTCTGCACCAGCTGAAGCACTTGCTGTCACATCTGCCCCTGCTGCAGAAATCTTTGCACCAGCAGACTCTCCTACGGCCACTACTGCATTTGAACCTGATACCCGATTCCAGGTTATGGCAGAAAATCCAGCAATGGCAGCACCACCTGCTGCACATGTAGAAGCTGAAATACAAGCTGGAAACGCGCCCATCCAAGCACCCCAGCCACGGGAAAGAACGCTCGGAGAGTTAGCTGAACCAACAGGAGATCAAGCACCCTTATGCATTGAATATCCCCTATTGACAGCACCATTCGAGCTAAGGACAGGACTGATTCATCTCCTTCCTAAATTCAGAGGCCTAGAAAATGAAGATCCTCACAAGCATTTGAAGGCATTCCACGTTGTGTGCTCAACCATGAGACCCCAAGGCATTCCAGAAGACGATATCAAGCTTAGAGCCTTCCCTTTTTCCCTTGAAGACTATGCCAAAGAATGGCTATTCTACTTGCCACCCGGATCCATCACATCATGGGCTGATATGGTAAGAGCATTCTTGAGAAAATTCTTTCCAACCTCAAAAGCCATAGGCATCCGTCGGGAAATAAGCGGCATAAAGCAAAAGCACTCTGAAGGCTTGTATGTGTATTGGGAAAGGTTCAAAAAGTTGTGCACAAGTTGCCCTCGGCATGATATTTCTTACCAATCTCTCATTGAGTACTTCTATGGAGGTTTGCTACCCTCAGAGAGAAAATTTATTGACGCAGCATGTGGAGGAACAATTGAAAAAAAATCACCTCGAGAGATGAGGGACTTAATTTCCTCCATGGCTGCAGCTTCTCAACAATTTGGAGACCAAGAGCTGCCAACAAGGAATGTAAATGAGGTGAGTAATTCCATTTTATCATCCCAACTTTCTGAACTCACCAATGCTGTCCGTAGCCTTGTTGTGAGTCAAACCCAACAAGTCCAGCAGATTCAGCAGCCCAAGCCATGTGGAATATGTGCCAACAACCACCCAACTGATCTATGTCCTTCCCTTCAAGAGGAGGATCAGCAAGTCAATGCTGTTGGAAGTTTCAATGGGCAAAGAAGGTATGATCCCTATGCAAATACTTATAATCCAGGTTGGAGGGACCATCCAAATTTTAGCTATGCAAGGGGAAATCAATATCCAAGCAATCAGCAAAGGAATCAAGCTCAAGCTGCACCTCAGAACTCCAAAGTACCTCTTGAAGAGATTGTGCAAAATTTAGCAAATACTGTGCAAAGTCTTGAGAAACAGGTGAGTCAAATGGCCTCCTCAATGAGCAAATATGAGTCTCAAGGGAAGCTACCCTCCCAAACTGAGATAAACCCAAGGCAAAACGCTAGTGCCATCACATTGAGGAGTGGAAAGGAGTTGCAAGACAGTAGGTCTGAAAACTTGCAAAAACAGGCCATGGAGGAAAATCTACCAGAAAGTGATCAGGGCAGTTTCTGCGATCGATCTGCCCAAATCACCTGCGGTAATCTGCCCCAATCACGAGAGAAGGCAGAACTTGATCTGCCCAAAACAATAGATGAGGCAGATTCCAGTCAGAAGCAGAAACAGCAACCAGCAGAAAAATTCAAGGTACCTCCTCCCTTCCCCAAAAGATTTGCAAGGTCTCAAAAAGAAAAAGAGGAGAAAGAAATACTAGAGACCTTTCGCAAGGTGGAAATCAATATTCCCCTACTTGATGCTGTAAAGCAAATTCCAAGGTATGCTAAGTTCCTCAAAGAGCTATGCACCAACCGAAAGAAACTTGCTGAACGTGAAAAGGTGAGTGTGGGGGAGTGTGTCTCAGCTGTTAGTCAAAGAAAACTTCCAGTCAAATGCAAGGATAGAGGGATGTTCGCTGTTTCATGCAAGATAGGCAACGTGGGGATAAAGAAAGCCATGTGTGACCTTGGAGCTTCAATCAATGTCATGCCCCTCTCTATTTTTAATTTATTGAATGCAGGTTCACTAAAAGGCACCAACATTGTAATTCAATTGGCTGACCGATCCATCGTCCATCCCAAGGGAGTGCTAGAAGATGTGTTGGTACAAGTTGACCAACTAGTCTTCCCAGCTGATTTTTACGTCATTGACATGGAGGAAGACAAGAGCAATACCACCTCTGACATCCTACTTGGAAGGCCATTCTTGAGCACAGCAAGAACCAAAATTGATGTGCATGATGGCACATTAACCATGGAGTTTGAAGGGGAGATTATCAAATTCAAAGTTTATGAAGCTATGAAATTCCCTAAAGATGTTTCTCCTGTTTATGGCCTTGATGTCATTGATGACTTGAGCCAAGAAGTCTTTGATTTTGATCTAGAGGAAACACTCCATGCCGATTTGTGCAAATATGAAGAGATGGACAGAAACCGCTCAGAGACAGACCAGACAGTGATGTGGGCAGTTTCTGCGAGTGATCTGCCCAAATCACCCAGGCAATCTGCCCAAATCAGTGAGCAGACAGACATGACAGAAGGAGTTTTGCCCAGATCACAGGATGATTTGCCCAAATCAACAGGAAATCTGTAACAGCCCGGCCCCGTACGACCAGCCCTGTTACCGCTCACAGCCCGTGACCTTCCTCTGGGCCCAGCCACTGTGAGCAGCTCTTAACATCCCTTCACCCTCACGGGTTCCAGGCAGGATTTGTCCCTCGGGGGAGCCATTACGGCCCGCCCTAGCCCGAGTGGATTTGGCCCAATTCCTTCCTCTGGGAATTAGGTCGCCTCCCCCACTGCTCGAACCCTTGACCTCCCACTTTAAGGGAATAGTCTGGTGAGAGTGAGTACCAATTGTTCCAATGGCACAATTGGTACTCACTCTCACCAGACTATTCCCTTAAAGTGGGAGGTCAAGGGTTCGAGCAGTGGGGGAGGCGACCTAATTCCCAGAGGAAGGAATTGGGCCAAATCCACTCGGGCTAGGGCGGGCCGTAATGGAATAATTGGTACTCACTCTCACCAGACTATTCCCTTAAAGTGGGAGGTCAAGGGTTCGAGCAGTGGGGGAGGCGACCTAATTCCCAGAGGAAAGAATTGGGCCAAATCCACTCGGGCTAGGGCGGGCCGTAATGGCTCCCCCGAGGGACAAATCCTGCCTGGAACCCGTAAGGGTGAAGGGATGTTAAGAGCTGCTCACAGTGGCTAGGCCCAGAGGAAGGTCACGGGCTGTGAGCGGTAACAGGGCCGGTCGTACGGGGTCGGGCTGTTACAAAATCTGCCCCAATCAACCAGCAGACAGCAGGCTGAGACAAAGACAGAAAGTGCACCAGATCTGAAGCCCCTGCCAGATCACCTCAAATATGCCTACTTGGGAGCTGGAAATACACTTCCAGTAATTATTTTCAACCAGCTCAGCCAAGAAGAAGAGGAAAAGCTCCTTGATGTGTTGAGGAAGCACAAGAAAGCAATTGGGTGGACCTTGGAGGACATAAAAGGCACCTCAAGACCATTCGGTGGAGGCTCAAGATAGGATGCAGCACATGGAAAGCATGTTGCAGCTGCTAGTTCAACACTTTCTGCCCACAGACCATGACAGCCAGTGATTTGGCCGAGTGATTTGCCCAAATCACCTGCTCAAATCACCCATATCCCAGGCAGTCCCTTTCCTTCTCCTTATTAATTTTTTCATATTTATGTTTAAACATTGAGGACAATGTTTGGAATAGGTGTGGGGGTACTGTTAGGTTCTTTATGCATTGATTCCATCATCTTTTGCTTTCTACTTGTGTCTTTTTGCTTCTTTTTTCATCTTTTTGCCCCATAAACACACACCAAAATTTTTTCTTCTTTCACACATTTTTTTTCACACACACACACAGAATTTTGACTTAGCTTTTGCCCTACTTAGCATAGATAACAAGGTTAAAAGAGCTTCCTATCTCATGACCCCATTGATTTTCCACCTCTTTAAGCCTAAATTGAATCATTCACAGTTTAATACCTTCACTTAGGGAGTTCTTTTCTTGAATTGAATCCTTAAACTTGTTGTGGTCAAGGGAAATAAAAATATAAATACATGCAAATAAAAAGTTGGTGTAGCCCCCTGAGAGCTGATTTGCCCAAACTGTTATGAAAAGAAAAGAAAAAGAAAAACCAGCACAAAGCACAAATCATAAAAACTGTTCCAATGGCCAAATAAGCTATGAACAGAGCTAGTAGCCACTTGAACAAGTGACTGACTGAATAACCGGGGGTGGGTATCACCAATATGCACCTTCGCGTAAAAAGGTTAGTGACTTTTTCAGGCAAGAATAAAAAGTGCTGCTGAATAAAATAAAATAAAACACTCAAAGAAGGGCAAGTCACTCTTAGAGGTTGCATTAAGCTCATATAAAGAGAATAAGCATGATTAAATCAAAAACCTTTTTCTTGACCATGGTAGGTGAGGGGAAACAAGGAAAAGAAGAAACAACCTTGGTGCATGTACTCTATACTATGATACTTCAATTTAGGAGTCTAGGGGGGGCTGATTAAGTGGTACTTAGGCTCAAAAGAAAAAGGGGCTTGATTTAGTAAGTTATTTATTGCTTGAGGACAAGCAAAAAGCTAGGTGTGGGGGTATTTGATCAAGCATAATTTAGCCACATTTTTATTATATTTATTACTGTTTGTTTACACATTTTGCTAGCTTAATTTGTGCTTTTGTCATGTTTTTGCAGAAAAGGAAGAAATTGGAAAGTTGGAGAAAAAGTGAAGAAAAAGCTGGAAAAGTGATTGGGTCTGAGTGATTTGGCCAAATCACTCATAGGAACTGGCCAAATCACTCGTAGAGACAGAGACAGAAACTGGACTGAATCCCAGAAAGCGATTGGGGCAGATTGGGCAAGTGATTTGCCCAAATCACTCGCAGAAACTGCCCAAATCACCTTGACAGCAGAAGTTGACAACAGAGCGGGAAAAGTGTAGAAATTAGAAATTCGAATTATCAGAAGTCCAAATCTAACTCAATCACCACCAACATAATACCAGGAGCCACGAGACAATTTCTCACCTAAGGAATTCCTTTTACAATTAAAATCCACATCCAAAGAGGAATCAAAGACCAAGTCAAGAAGGGATTTCAAAACCCTAAATGGATGAGATTCTCCAACTATAAAAGGGCAACCTCCAAACCAGCAAGAGATCTCTTTCTGCATCTGCCATCTTCGGAAATTCTTCAGCAACACAGCAGAAACTTTCCTTCTTTCTTTTCTTCTTTATTTTTGTATTTTAGTCACCATGAGTGGCTAAATTCATTATTTTCTAGTTGAAGTTGAGAATATTCAGATTTGTAATGAATTGGGAGGTTTAATACTCCATTGTTGAACTCTTGCTTGTTTCAATATTTATGCAATCTGATCTTTTCCATAATTATTACTTTGCTTTTAGAATCAATAAGGGCCCATTGCTTTTAAATTGCTTAAGTGATAAATTGTTTGAATGATTTAGGTCCGTAATTGCTTAAATTGTTTGAACATAAATATAATCAGTTGCATAACCTAGCCTTGACCACGCGGTTGGCAAGGATAGAATTGGGTTTCTCTAAGTCTTAATGCGATCAACGGTTGTTCGATGCTAAATGCCCCAAGGACGTTCCTTGGCAACTTGTTGATCAGTGTTTGATTAGCGAACGTTTCCTAATAGAACTAGAACTAAGGAGGAATTTGGATTGTGAGAAGCGTCTTCCACAACCAAAACTGATTTATTGAAATCAAATAGGAGTCTTTAATAATCAATGATCAATTCTGAACAAATTGAATTAGACTCACACTTCAGCTAGAATCTCTTTCTCATTGAAATACCTTTTCAATTAAATTATTGTTCTCTTTTGCTTTTAGATTTTAACTCATCAAAACAAACCCCCCTCTTTTACTTATTCGTTATTACTTGCCTTAGTCATTATTAGGAAGATACTTGGTGTCAATTCCCTGTGGTTCGACCCTATTGCCACTATCTGCAAATTTATTTGTTGATTGATAATAGGTTATTTTTGACGGCTTCGACAACCGCTTATCAGAGAGGTCCATGATAGAGGTTTGAGTAATCATTTGGAGTGTGATAAGACTATTGCTAGTTTAGATGAGCGTTTTTATTGGCCGTAATTGAAAAAGAATATAGGTCGAATGGTACATAAGTGCCCAATTTATCAAATTTAGAAGGTCATCTATAGAATACGGGCTTATACACTCCATTACCTATTCCATAATACCCTTTAGAGTACTTGTCTATGGATTTTGTTCTTGGTCTTTCACATACTCAACGTGAATCTGATTTCATTTTTGTTGTCATTGACAAGTTCTCCAAAATGGCGCATTTCATTCCTTGCAAGAAGACTAATGATGCTTCTCATATTGCAAAACTGTTTTTCCAAGGGTTGTTCATTTAGATAGAATTCCTAAGACCATTATTTCTGACAGAGATGTGAAGTTTCTAGCTCACTTTTGGGTGACTTTATGGAAGCAATTTGAGATTGAACTTTGATACAACAATGTTGCTCATCCTCAAACTGATGGCTAAACTAAAGTGGTAAAGAGCACTCTTGGCAATCTTTTGTGTTGTATCTGTAATGATAAGGAAACTGCTTGGGATCTTGCTCTTGCCCAAGTAAAATTTTCTTATAACAATTCTGTCCACATCTCTACAAAGATGTCACCATTTGCATTTGTGTACAGAAAATTTCAGCGCATACAATTAACCTTATTGCCCTTCCTACATGTTTTCATAACAGTATTGCAGCAAATAACTTGGCAAATCAACATATGGATGTTTTTAAACAAGTACAACAATGTCATACGGAAGCCAGTGACAAGTATAAAACTGCAATTGATAAATATAGGCGTTTCAAGTCCTTCAATATTGGTGATCAAATTATGCTGTATTTGTGCAAGAAACGCGGTGGAGGATAGAAAAAGTTTGACTCAAAGAAGATTGATCCATTTCGTATTATTCAGAAGATTAATGACAATGCATTTGTTCTTGACCTCCCAGATTATATGAAAATTTTTAAAACTTTTAACGTGGCAAATCTATTTTAGTACTACCCTGTTAATGACAACTCGAGGTCGACTTCTTTACAAGTGGAAGGAAATGATGCGGAGCAATTAGCCTTGAATTTTATGAAAGACTTGGACTAGACTTAAGTGATGAAGAAAATGGCTTAACTTATGCTTATGACATTCATTAGAGGCCACAATAGCTTTTCGAAAATGAAATTTCGAGACGGACGACTTTCAAAAATGCAATGAGGATCATAGGCCTATTGCAAAGTTCAAGACCTAAATTCTATCGTTTAGGGAGTTAATTTTGCATTTTAATTATTTTTAGATTTTTTTGATAAATTTTCGCATTAGGACTTCTGAATTTTTGAGAATTCTATAAGAAATTTCGGTTTCTAACTTTTCTGAATTTCGTTTTAATCAAACGATATTGGTTAAAACTCTTAACAGACTATAAATCATCTTGTTTCAGTAAATCGCCCTGCTTCATATATCATTTTTTCAACATTATCATCAAAGATTTTAGGAGACCGTCCTTTTGTTAATGGATCAATAATCATAAGATTGATGCTATGCTCAATTGACGCTCTTTATTTCTAAACTTCTTATTTAATTGAAAAATATTTCAATTCCATATGCTTAGCATTCTTTGAATACTTGTCGTTTGTAAAAAGAAGACAGCGGCAGAATTGTCATAATAAATTTTCAGTAGATTGGCAATACTATCAACTATCCAAGGACCTAAAATGAAGTCCCGCAATCAATTACCTTGAATTGTAGCCTCAAAGCACACCACAAATTCAACTTCTTTAAGCACACCACAATTACAGACTGTTTTACATTTTTTTCATGAGATTACTTTTTTAGCTAGAAGAAGCAAGTAGCCAAATGTGGATTTTATTGTATCCATATATCCAGCAAAATCTGAATCTATATATCCCACTATTTTAAGGGTGACAGATTTTCTATAAGTGAGCATATAATCTTTTATTCCTAGTAGGTATTTTATTACTTTCTTTGCAACTTTCCAGTAATCTAATACTAGATTACTTTTATATCTGCTTAGTATCCTGTTAAATTTAGGCACATTACCCCAATCCCAAACTAATATTGAATTCAATACATCCCAACAGCAAAACTAATATCTAGTCTAGTACAAGTTTAAGCATATGATGTGAGCATGAGAATGAAAAGATTCTTAAATAAAAGTTTATGCATCAAGTTTTTATTGTTCTTCGAGAAATTAAGGCACCTTAGGTGGATTCAAGAAATTCGATATGAGAGTTATGTTTGGAAAGTATGGGAGTAATTATGGAATGATATATGCATCGTAATTCAACAAAATGTATCGAAATCACTTGTAGCAGCTAACAGTCTAGATCTATATATATTTTTTTTTATTCTAGCCAGAGTTTTCTATTGTGGAGATTTTAGGCTTTGAAATATTTTAGATAAACTTCAAGAGAGAAAAATTAGCCTAGATTTGCTCTATATATAAAATTTAGCCTATATTTTCTCATATTAGAAAATTTAGCCTAGATTTTTTCCAAGTAGCCAAATTTTCTCTAACTTCTCTAATTAGGAGATTTTTAGGCAATTCACATCTAATTAGGTTTCCTTTTCATTATTAGGATTAGATTTAGTTTTCCTTATTCAAATAAGATTACCTTATGTTTTTCTATTTTAATTAGGATTTATTTTATTTTCCTATTTTAATTAGGACTTTTTTTTTTTATTCCAATTAGGATTAGGAAGATTGTTGGCTATAAATAGCCTTTATTCTGTACATAAATAGAATAAGTTAAAAAGTTGATATTTTCTTTATAATGAGAAATTTTAATTTAACTTTGGTTCCTTTATCTAATACAAAGGTGATTATTTTTTGTGATCTCCATGCTTAGTTGACTTATCAAGAATTTCTTATTGAGTTTTCTAGTTACAATTGTTGTTTGATTATCTAAGTTTCTATCACATTAGTTGGTTAGGGGTGCAGTAGAGCAATCTTTGGAAAATATTTTTGCCTCATTCTTTGTTAAGTTGTATGATGGGATTCTTGGTTATAGGTTGATCCTGGATTCAACATAAGCATACATTAAGCTCCCAATCACTAATGCATAAGGAATTGTTTTAATTTGCCTGCATCTAACTCACTCTTTAGACACTGCATGAGACTAAATTTATCTCTCTTTTAAATTAGAAATGATTAGATGAGAATTTATCCATTATGAATGTCTCTAAAACTTTATTGATATAATAATTTTGGGATAAACCTAAAATTCCTTGCGATCTATCCCCATTATGAAGTTGCCTCTTCCATATCTTTCATTTGAAATTTGTAAGAGATAAATTTATTGGATTCATATAATAAACTAAGATCATTAGATGCAAGCAAGATTTCATCCATATACATAATAAATATATATATATATATATATATAAGTTTGCTCTCATTGACCTTAGATATATACACTTGTCTACAATATTTTTTTTTTTTAATTCAAAGGAAGTGATTGTATCATTAAGCTCAAGATATATTATTTGGAAGTCTGTTAAGTTTGTATATTGATTTCTTAAATTTATATATAATGTGTTATTTCCCTTCAACGGAAAGTCTCTCTGGTTGGTTTATATACACTTCCCTTCAACAAAAAGTCTCTCTAGTTGGTCCATATACACTTTCTCTTGTAAATTCTCATTTAAAAAGATAATTTTCACATCCATTTGATATAACTCTAAGTCATAATGAACAACTAAGTCATGGTAATTCTAAAGGAGTCTTTCTTAAAGACTAGTGAAAATGTCTCCTTATAATTAATGTCATCTTTCTGAGTATTACCTTAGGCAATGATTCTGGTCTTGTGACATTCAATTTTTCCATTAGAGTCATGTTTAATCTTAAAGTTCTATTTACAATCGACTCTGTAATACCCTCTATCCAGACATTTAATTTGACCAACCGGAGATGTCACATTCTGTGGAAATATCTTATTTTCCTTTAATTAATATCATGTAATTTATGGCTTTTTTATTTTTTTTTACCCAAAAATTCGGCAGAATTTCCTCTATAATATGGACCTAATTCTATCTGTGAATAGTAAAATTTACACTTCAGATAAACTCCAATCTTATCCCCTTTACTTCTTCAAAAATTATCAACACAATTCAAGTATTTCAAAAATCTTTTTTTATTAAATCTCATCAACACTTCATGCCAAATAACTATATAGTTATACCAAAATAAAATTCTTTTTATGTAATAGTTATTACAATCCAGGTATCTATTATGTACATACCATAACTATACAAATTTCAAAATGTACTCAAAAGTAGCTTGATGCAACTTTTTGGTTGATACAGATTCGATACTCTGATATCTTTATCTATAACCTGTGCAAAGAAAAGAAAATTCCTACGCTCTAAGCATAATGCTTATTAGTGCTCAACTTTTCTTAAATAAAAGTTTAATTGACAATCATAAATTAAATAAATGCCAATAAATCATATAATAAATAATTTGAAATAATTCTCAATCATATAATTATTTTTAATTATTCATATTTTAATTCCATAATTATTTTATACCATGTAAATAGTTTTATTTTCTCTTAATACTCTTTTATTTTTATTTATTTTTTGACCCCTATAAATTTAAATAGGGTTATTGAGTCGATTGAGGAAATTATATCTGTGGGGCACAAAGTACTAAATAATTGTATGGGTTGAAAGCTAGATTATAACTATAGTGGTATGGCATATCAGCCATACCAATGGGTCTCTCACTGTGTTCTAAAATCAATATAATTGTAGCGTGGTAATGCTAAATCTAAATACGACATGCCACACCCTTAAATTAATTCACATTCCCACCGAATTCACTAGGGCTGGGTATTAATCATTATTTCAACATTTTATTATGAGAATAATTATCCAATATAATGTAACGTTAAAATTTGTTTCATCTATGAGACTTTATCATTTTACATTTATGATAATATTTTCATATCATGTAAATTTATTATCTTAGCTCAATCATATAAATTACAAAATTCACAATTTAGTCCCAAATTAGATTCAACTAAAATCACAAATTGTCCCAAATTAAATTCAACTAATTTATCTTTTCATCTAATCTAATTTCTTTCTCCTATTTATCACATTTACACCAAATCACTCTTTTTTTTTTCTTTTAATTTCTTTTCCTATCTTATCTTTATAATTGAACTATTAGCTGCTACAAAATTTTAGCTGTGTTCATTGAAGCCCTTACAAAATTACTTTATTTCTTTTTCTTTTAATTTCTTTTCCTATCTTATCTTTATTATTGAACTATTAACTGCTATAAAATTTTAACCGTGTTCATTGAAGCCCTTACAAATTTACTTTTAAATTCATGACATTTTTATCTTTAGTCTGTATAATTTCTAATAATTTTCACTTTCATCCTAATTTCTCATACTATCAATTTAAGTTACATAGGCTTAATTCCACTTTAGTCCTCAATAAATTTTCAATCAATTATTCAACCCAATTCAAAAATTTCTATTAGTCCAAACAACCTTTCTTTAGATCTAATTTAACTTGAATTACATCATTTAACATTTAAGAAGTAATTTTCCTTATTTAGTCCAAACTTAATTTTTACCAAGCTAATCTTCCTATTTCAAATTTCCCTTCTAGTCCATTAAATTTTTATTATCACTATATCTTAGCTAATTTACAATTCTATCCAAGAAAGTAATAAAGTTTCACTTTGGTCCATGACTTGAGTTTTGGTCAAATTACATATCAATACCAAAATTTTCTTTCTATCAATTCTAGTATTATTCAAGCTTATAACATTCCATATAACTCAAATAATACTCATTAATTCAATTCCACCAAGAAAGAAGATTTTAAAATTGCACATAATTGAAAAATTCTTAAATTTATTCAAGTAAAGTTGAGAACAAACCTTAAACTTTCAAAAACCTCCTCAAACTTTAGTTCTCTACTCTTCCTTTCCTTTCTCTTTAGAATCTCCACTCTTCCCTTCAACTTCTTCTTCATGAAATTCAAGTAAATAAATCATATTAATTCAATATCCTCTATAAATATACATGAAAAAATAATAAGAATATTTCTACATAAAAAAATCCCTAACATACCTTTAAAATCTCTATACTTGGTTGCTATTCACACAACTTTCTTTCTTAATTTTCTCCTTATTTCTCTCATTTTCTTAGATTTGGAGTTAGCAAAGGGATTTGAGATGGAAGGAGAGTTGGTGTTGGGTGAAGATTAGGTGAGATTTGGTGTAGGAAATGATGGAGCAAATGGAGAGTTTTTTTTTCCCTCAAAGCTTCGGCTACCATGGAAAGAAGAAGAAGATGATGGCTTTTTCTTTATTATTCTAGAATTATTTACTAATTTGGATGGCTAAGAATTAGTCCTGTGCAATTTAATCTAAGGGTCTGTATTAAATCTTATAAAAAAATCTTATTTTGTGGATTTTATCCCAAATTTTACCTAATTAGACATTAGCTCTCAATTTTTCATATTTAAACATTTTTTTTCACCATTTTGATCACTTGATTAAGTTCAGCCATGCCAATTTTGACCAAAATCAAACTATGGTTTATTTCACTTTAATTTTAATCGTTTTCAATAATTTCAAATAAGTCCATAGGTTGATTTTTCATTTAAATTTTTCACCAGCCTAATGGACTTATTTTAATTCCAGATTAATTATTTGAACGTAATTTGAATAGTACTATTTACAGGTAAAAAAGAATATCAGGCGTCTTTCGCATGGTACTATTCACTTTCCGAGAATTGCACTATTCATGATTGAAATTTTCGGGGCGTTACAGACTCTTTTGCAATCTTTAGGTAATTCCAAACGTTGTTATATTCCATAGATTTCAATTCATCTTTCATGGCTGGATCCATTTATGAAAAATATCACTACTTATAGCTTTTGAAAACAAAAATGGATCATCATCAATTGCTAGGTCAAATTCTTATTCTTGTAGATATACCACATAATCATAAAAAATAGTAGATCTTCTTTATCTTTTTTATTTTCTTAATACTATTTCATTTGGTTCATCTACAATGAGTTCATTAATAATATCATCATTATGGATAGTAAACTCATTCATTTGTTATTCTTCATTATTGTTATGAGGTTCTATAATTTAAGGAACAACAACTTTAGAAGAAGTATAAGCTAACGGAATTTGTACTTTTACTTCATGAATTTCCACATTGCATGATAGTTTACTCCCACTAATTTTACTATTTTCAATATAGAATTTAAAATATATACCTTTTAGATTATTCTAGATAACTGATGAAGAAACCACTAATTGTTATTGAATCCAATTTCTTTCATATGGATTATATATTCTTACTTTTGCCAGGGAGTCCCAAATATATAGGTGCCTTAAACTGGTTTTCTAGCAGTTCACAGTTTAACATGTGTCTTTGGAACTGCCTTACCAGGAACCCTATTCAATAAATACATGACAACTTTCAAAGCATACATCTATAAAGACATTGATATAGAAGAATTGCTTAACACACTCCTAACTATATCTAACAAAGAACAATTATTCTTTTTAGTATGACATTTTATTATGGTGTACTTGGCATTGTGTATTGAGCACATATGCCACGTTTTTCAAGGAATTTAGCAAATGGACCATGGATTTGTTCGGTCATATCCATAATATTCACCACCTCTATCTGACCTAATAATTTTTACCTTTCTATTCAATTGCTTTTTAACCTCAGTAATAAATCTCCTTAGGGTATTTACTACCTGAGATTTTTTATTCAACAACACTATAAGAAAAAGGCTTTTTAGCGAAGGAAAAGCTGGTCGCTAAAAGCTACCTACTGGTCCCAAGACCACAATTTTTTCATCGCATACCATCGCAATAGGGTCTACCGTTAAAAGTTTAAAGGGACGGGAGAAATGGATAGGTTTCAAATATATTTTAGGAAAAAAATGAAATTTTGATCGCTAAAAGTTCGATTGTAACTGGTAATACCTTTGAAATTATAAATTAACAAATTATATTATTATCCAATAGCGATGGTTTATTGACAAATATTGCAACTATAAATACTTTTGTAATTAAAAATATAAAATATTATTAATCAGTTGCAACCAAAAAATGTAGTCATTATAAGCTAGTAATTCACCCTACAAACTGAATTTCTTGAACCTAATTATTTACATAATTAAAAAATATTATTATTATTATTATTTAAATACAATATGAAGTACAAATAAGAAACATAATAAAATTAATTTCATATAAATAAATAGCACTTACAAAACATATTGTTAGAAATCTCAAACTCTAATTTGTACTTGAAGAATAATAAACAAATAGAAATGGAAAGTAAGAACAGCAAAAATAAATATGTGTTGGAAAATCATATTTTTATTAAATTGAATATTGCTTATATATAGAAAAAATTCAATTAATGCATAAGGAAATTAAGCAACATAATGGAGCATGTTTACATGTTTAATAAATTCCTAAAAACCAGCCACCGGCATGAACCTATAATCAGCTAAAAAAACTGAAACATAAAAAAAATAAATTCCAGTAGAGATATTTGACTAAGTTCTATTTTAGCAACTTAAGTAATTCTTCGACACTCCTCCTTGCTTAGTTGCTGCAAACTCCAAGCTTTTCTCTAAAATCTCAAACTTGCTCTTTGGCAAGGATTTTGTGAAAATGTCTCCTAGTTGAAAATCAATTTTGCAATATTCCAATTCAACAGAACCCCTTTTTTTATAAATCTCCGAGAAAAAATAACTTGATATTGAAGTGTTTCGTCTTCCCATAAAAAATAGGATTATTTGAGATGGCAATGGCTACTTGATTATCCATAAACACTTATGTGCACCCTTCTTGTTTCAAGTTCAGATTAATTAATATTTCTCAAAGTCATAAGGGCTATTGTTACAATAAATTCAGCTTCAGTTTTTTATTGTGCAACTATTTTTTGTTTCTTGGAACACCAAGAGAATACTTCTGAACCCATATTAAAAAAATAATCTGAAGTACTTTTTATGTCATCAAGAGAACTAGCATGATCACAGTCAGAGTATCCCTGCAAAACACAATTATGACTTGCACAGAATTTAACTCCAAATTCCATTGTTCCTTTCACATACCTCAATACTCTTTTAAAGCCTTAAAATGTGTTTCAATTTCACAATTAATAAACCTGGATAATAAGCTTACTGCATATAAAATATCGAGTCTTGTAGCTATAAGATATATCAAGTATCTCACCAGGATTCTGTAGATAGTTTCATCTACTCTTTCAGCTTCGTCCTTCTCACTTAGCTCCTCTTTCTGACACATAGGAGTAGCTATTGCCTTGCATTCATCCATTCTGAATTTCTTTAAAATTTCTTTTGCATATTTCTTCTGGAATATAAAGATTTTTCCTCTTTTTTGCTTTATTTCCAACCAAAAAAATATGCCATTTCTTCCAATTGTGAACTATATCAGAATTGCTCCTTGTAACCAGCAGATCTTCAACATATAGAGATACTATAACATAATTGATTTTATCACCTTTGATGTAAAGAGTAGCTTCACTAAGGCTTTTCTTGAAACCCAGCTGCATCAGATGTTCATCAATTCTGATATACCAGACTATTGGTGCCTGCTTTAAAACATACAAGGCTTTCTTTAATAAACATACTTCATCTTTATGCCTTTTTACTGCAAATCCTTTAGGCTTCTCATCGTAGATCTCTTCCTTAAAAAGACCATTTACGAAGGCAGATTTAACATCTAGTTAATGTATTTTCCAGCCCTTTTTTGTAGCAATTGCTAACAACATTCTAATAGTTTCTAACCTGGCAATAGGAGCAAACGTATCAGAAAATTCAATACTAGGGATTTATGCTTGTTGATAGAGCTATCTGCATTTTGCTTGGTTCTGAAAACCCATTTTACTCTAAACACCTTTCTGCCTTCAAGTCTTTTCACAACTGCCAAGTCTAATTTTTCCTCAATCATACTAAACTCCTCCTTCATTGCAATTATCCATTTTGGATCTTTCTCAGCTTTTTAAAAATCTGATGGTTCTAGAACAGCAACATTACACCTTTGATAAATATCAGAAAGTGATCTTGTGCCTCTAATAGGTGCATCATCAACCATATCATCTTCTATTAGCTTCTTCTATTCCAATTTTAAAGCTTGATCTAGAAATGAAAGTGATTGTTCCACTTTCTAGTTCCATTTGTCATTTTTCATAAAGTACACATCCCTGCTTATCAGAATTTTCCTTGAATGTGGTTGGAAAACTTTATAAGCTTTCAAAACTAAGCTGTATCCATAAAGATTTCAGTTTCAGCTCGTCTATCTAGCTTGTCTCTTTTGATCTGTAACACATAAGTGAAGCATAGACAATCAAACACTTAAAGGTTTTTTAGGAAAGTTTTGTATACCAAACCTCAAAAAAAGTCTTTCCATCAATTGCTGTAGTGGGAAGTCTGTTAAGCAAAAATACTGATGTGTTTGCAGCCTCTGTCCAATACCCTTTTGGCAAGTCTTTTTCATGGAGCAAACATCTAGTTATGTTCATTACAGTACGATTTTTCTTTCATTGACTCCGTTTTGTTGAGTAGTGTATGGAGTAGTGAGTTGATGTTCAATTCCAATTTCTTTATAGAACTGGTTAAATGTTTTTGAAGTATATTCCTTCCCATTATCAGACCTTAGAGTTTGAATTTTGCAGCCACTTTATGTTTCAACCTATTTCTTAAACTTCCAAAACACACCAGCCACTTCTGACTTAAACCTGAGAAAATAAATCCAACATATTTTGTTGTAATCATCAATGAAGAGAATATAATACTTACTCCCATTTAGAGATGGAGTTCTATAAAGTCCAGCCAAGTCTATGTAGATTAGTTTCAGCTTCTCAGTTGCTCTCCAAGTTGCTTGCTTAAAGGGAAGTCTAGTTTGTTTTCCATACTAACAAGTTTTGCAATCTGGTAGATCAGCTTCAAGGTCAGGAAAGCCTTGTACTAACCCTTTCTTCTACATATTCAACACAGCTTTATGGTGGAAATGACCAAGCCTCTTATGCAAAGCTCTTTCCCTTCATCTTCACTCTAAACACATCTTCATCTTTTAAGTCTTTGATCAAGCATTGATTTCCCTCAAAGATCACTATGAATCTATTTTCAAGCAACTGGCCAACACTCAATAGATTTTGATTGATATTAGGTACAAATAACACTTCTCGAATAAGTTTTGTACCTGAGAAGCTTTCAACTACAATTGGGCCTTTGCCATTCGCAACAATGTACTCTTCATCATCAATTTTTACTTTGGAAGTCATTATTGTATCCAGCTCCTTCAAGAGATAACAATCAAATGTCATGTGGTTAATGCAACCACTGTCAATAAGGCACTTGTCACTTGAGCTACTACTTGCAAAATAGGTTAATACAAAGAGTTCCTCCTCTTTTTGGTCAGCTACTTGTGCAATATTTTTCTGCTGATTGCTATTTTTGCAAATCTTTTGATGATGTCTCATCTTTTGACATTTCTCAAAATGTTGATCAGGCCTTCTCCAGCACTTAAATGGTGGATGGCCTTTCTTTCCACAATGCTTGCAAGGAGAAAAATCATATTTTGATTCCTAATTGATCCTAGGTGAATCAGAAGAGTTGTCCTTCTTTTTCTTCTTTTTCTTCTTTCCTTTGTCTCCCTGATTTGATTGAAATTTTGCAAGCAGTGCACCCTCAACAGATCCTTCAGACCTCATAAGCCTTCTCTATTCTTGTGCCTGCAAAGCATGTATTAATTCTGCCAAGCTGATTTTTGACAGATCTTTAGCATTCTCCAAGGAGAAAATAGTAGCCTCAAACCTTTCAGGTATAGTAACAAGAATTTTTTGAACTATTATTGTATCAGTAAACTCAGTACCAAGCAATCGTACCTTATTTATAATCAATACAAGAAACTTGATATTTTATGACGAATTACCTTTTGACAATATAAATTGTCATTAAAAAATCATATAATATGACAAAAATTATTAGTTATCATGGGAAATAACGTGTAGTGTCAATATATAATTGTGTCATTATAATATATTAGATTTGTTATCTAATATGTACATTTGATGACAACTTATAAATATTTATCACATTACACGTTTGATATTATATTTCCTCCAAAATTTTTACGCCAAATTATTTATTGACAAAAAAATTTATTTTATTACGAAAAAAATTGTAATAAAAGAAAATTTTATTATTACGTACATGGTATTGTCACAAAAAAATTATTCCAAGACGAGTTATAATAATTGTCATTAAAACAATTTGAAGATAAATTTCTACCAACCTTTTATAGTAGAAATTGAATTATGACAATATTTTCATTTTATGACAACATATAATGTAGCAACAAGAACACTATTAGTGACAAAAAATTAGATTTGTTATCTACTATATATATTTGATAACAAGTTATAAATATTTATCACATTATATGTTTGATGTAATATTTCCCTCCAAAATTTTGGCAAAAAATTATTTATTAACAAAAAAAATTTACTTTATTACTGACTCGCGGTTGTCGAAGCCGGTCAAAAATAACCTTTCCGGTTATCAACAATTTTACAACTGCAGATAGTGGTAAAGGATCGAATCCACAGAGAATTGAAAACTTATCTATTTTTCTCAACAAGACCAAGAGAATTAATTGAATGAGAAGCTGAAAGCAAGTAACTGAAAGCGGAACAAAAATAAAGTGCAATAAAAGTAAAAAGGGGGGTTTGAGATTGATTTGATTAGCAAACTACTGAAAGCAATTAAATGAGCAAGTGATTAAAATAAAAGAGAAATCTAATGTGAGAAAGGTCTAGTTGAAGAGATGGATCCTCTTTGGTTGTTTGGATTGATCATTGAAACTTATGTTCTCTTGATTGATTCAATAGATTAGTTATGGAGATGGAAAACGCTTTTCATCACCATATCTCTCCTTATGATTAAATCAATTAGGGAATGTCTTCTAATCAATTACTAATTAACAAATTGTCAAGGAACGTCCTTGGGTCTTAGGCATCAAAACAATTGTCAATTGCATGAAAAAATAGAGAGATCCAATCCTAGCTATCCAAACGCATGGAGATGTTGCTAGATCATATAATTCCTTAGTTGTTACACTAAGTGTTCTTATGTTTGAATAATTCCAGCAATTATGGACTAAAAATTATCCAAACTAACAATCAATTACCTTGCAATCAAGAATCAAGGGGCCAATTTGATCAAAACAACAAAGTAATCATAGATTCAAGCACCAAATTGTATGAATATTGAAAAAATCAAAGACAAATAGTTTATGTTCAGATCTCACAATCCATAAAACAACCTTAGTTTCAACCAATCTTCAACTAGAATAAAAGGTTTCAGCCACTCATGGCTGAAACAAAAACCAAAAACAAGAAGAGAAGATGGAAAAGGGGAACCAAATTGAGAGGAGAAGCCTTGGTGCGCCTTCCTTGCTTGGCCGAATGGTGAAGATGTCCTCTCCCTTGTGGCTGGCCTTTAGAAGAGTTTATATATGTCTTGAGGTGTTGTCTTGGGGTTTCAATAGGCTACCCACATTTTTAAGAGGCTGCCCACATTGCCCTTGGTCTTCAAGTGTTGCCGCCCATGCACATGTGTGAAGGAGGGAGGCGTGTGGCATGTGTGGCTCTTGCAAGAGTGGGTCTTTTGGTCTTTGCTTGCTGCCCAAGTGTCTTCAAGATGCTGCCCAAGGTGCCCAAGACTTGCCTTCACACTCTCCTTGTCACCCATACACTAATAAGGAAGGTGGAGCCTCCTTTGCAATTTGAATTTTGAATGTGCAAGGCATGAGGTGGCAAGCATGTGATCTTTGGATTTAGCTTCCTTAATAAGCTGGATTTTGAAATTCAAAATTTGAATATGAATCTTGAAGATTTGAATTTCAAAATACTTTCCTTATTTGGCTCTTCATTTATAGCAACTTGAGACTTGGCTTCTTGAATAAGGAAAAGGCTACTTGGAGATTTGAAATTTGAATTTCAAATTGCTTTTGCTGAATGTTCTTTCCTTCTTTGCCACTTTCCTTATTTAGCTTCACTTGATTCTAACTTGGCAGACTTGCTCTGCTTTGCTCCATTTAAGGCAGTTTTAAGGGTATTTTCTCCAAAATGTCCTTTGTCACCATTTTCTGCAAAATAATGTCAATAGCACTAAATTAAGCAGAAATCATGTAAATAATCATCAATAATATCAAGATAAAATGGACTAAAATATGTTCTATCAAATACCCCCACACCTAGCCTTTTGCTTGTCCTCAAGCAAATAAACATAGTCAAATAAGCTTTCTTTGCTACTTGATCCTTATTTCCACTTAAGCTCTTACTCTAGACACCTATTTTGAATCATTGCAGTGAAGAATATATACATGAAGATTACTCACCTTCTTTCCTTGTTTCCCTTTACTTATCATGGCTAGGATTTTTTTTACTCAAGATAGAGATCATACGTGCACATATTATTTGTTCAGATAAGACTCTTTTTAGCTTTCGGATTGACTTGCCCTTACCTTGAAGTACTTTATTCAGTCTTTTGCACTTAGATCTTGCTTGAAAAAGTCACCAACCTTTTGACGTGAAGGTACATATTGGTGATACCCATCCCCAGTTACTCAGTTGGTCACATGTCTAAGTGGCTACTAGCTCTGTTCATAGTCTTTCAACTATTGGAACAGTTTTGAATTTGTGCTCATGAGGTCTCTGCCTTTGCTGAATTTTCTTTCTCTCAATGTTTTGGGCAAATCAACACCAACTACTAAAACAAGTCATGTTAAGTTCATTCACACAATTTTCAATTTATTCTCTCTAATGAGTGTCATCAATACATTTTTCACCATGGCAAGCTCAAAGATTCAATTCAAAAGGCAATTCTCAAACATGAATATAACTCACTGCAATTGATTCAACATAAGTTTAAAGAGTCATCACATCAATGGGGTCATGGAAAGAAAAGCTCTTCCAACATAGTTCATTAGTTTGAGTAGAGCAAATAAAAAAGAAGAAGAAGGTTATTATAATACTCGGCTAGACTCCAGTATCGGAATTCCTACCGTCCAGTGGAATCTCGGATGTCGGAAACCTCTAGAAGGGTAAAATCATGTTTTAATAAAATGTTTTAATGTATTTTAAGGTTTTAAGTAAGAAAGAAATTGAGTTTTAAATGAAAAAGACTGTAATACCCGGCTAGAGTCCGGCACCGGAATTCCTGTTGTTTGGTGGAATCCGGGGTGTCGAAATTCTAGAAAAAGGTAGAATTTATGTTTTACTAAGTGGTATGATTTGTAGTGATTTACTAAGTGGTATGATTTGTAGTGATGTTTTACGGTTAATGGAAGTGAGTTTTGAGTTGAAATAACCTAAGGCAGTTGAGCCAAGTTCGGCCGCCGAAGATAAGTTCGGCCGCCGAAAGTGCTCAATATTCGGCTTCCGAATTCAGGTTCGGCCCCCGAATGTTGCATGGTTTTGCATGCGATTCGGCAGCCGAAGCTGAGTTGCTTAGCCAGCAGTTTTGTATCCCTTAGTCAGCGTTTTGGACAGGTGTTATCACCAGCTCATGTCCAGACGTTGGCCACGTCTCCCCTGGTTTATTTGCTGAGTTTGAGCAGCTCATGCAGAGTGTTTTGATTGTGCACAAGGGTTTGAATGGTTTGAAGCAAAAAGCTAAGTGTGTGAGAGTTTGAGAGTTTGAGGAGAGTTGGTCCGTTTTTCTTGTTCAGAGTGTTCATCTTCGTGTTACAGGAGGTAAGTGATGCTCTTGAACACGTTTTTATATGTTTTCTGAAGGTTTTATGGAAGGTAAGGGAGAGAGATGCATGTTTAAGTGAGAAGTAGTGGTTTTGATGAAGTTGTGCATGTATACATGTTTCTGTGTTTGTTTGATTTGTTGTTTGGGGTTATTAGATAGTTTTGGACCCCTGTGATCATATACATGCGTATATGTGTGTTGAGGAGTATGGTTTGAATGGGTGAAGGGAAGGAGAAGATGGTTTGCCGTTGAAGCTGAGTTCTGGATGAACTCAGGTTCGGCAGCCGAAGGTTCATTCGGCCGCCGAACCTCTTGCATGGTGGCTTGGCTGCCACAGCCTGTTTTGCATGTTCGGCTCTGTTTGGGGGATTCGGCCGCCGAAGGTGCCGCCGAAGGTGCTTGAGTTTCGTCTCTGGAGAGGACATTCGGCCGCCGAACCTGCCGCCGAAAGTGTCCTGTCCAGCTTTCTTTTGCATGCTTTGCATGAATAGTTGAGTGAGTTTAAGGGGAGTCTTGAGGAAGTTTAAGAGAGTTATTCTACGCTTGTTTGGTCCCTCATTTGAGTCCATCTGTATAGGTACAGACCAGAGGAACCAGAGAGAGCAGCAGTGAGTACTGCTCCAGAGGTTCAGAACCTGCAGAGTCAGTCAGTCCAGATAGCCAGAGGTGAGTGGAACTAAACGTAATTCTTTTACTTGCAAAATGGAATGTTTTAGCATATCTCATGCATCATGTTTATGCCATAGATTGATTGCATTAGTATCCACGAATATGTTGCATTGCATTGTTAATTGTTGATGTGAGTACATGCTGAATGATCCCATAGTCACAGACAGGAAGTCCAGGAGCCTTTGACTATGCCCTGGCAGGTATAGAGAAGTCCAGGAGCCTTTGACTACGCCCTGGCAGGTATATAGTAAAGTCCAGGAGCCTTTGACTACGCCCTGGCAATGGTAAGTACACTGGTGTTATATACACATATACATATATGACAGGAAGACCAGGTGCTCGATTCTACGCCCTGGCACAGAGTTACTGGGACTATGTGGTGACAGGTTTACTCTTGATGTGGCTTGTCTGTGATATGGTGCATTCCATGAGATCATATTTTACTGAAATGTTTTACTGTTCTACTCACTGGGCTATAGAGCTCATCCCACTCCCTTAACCCCAGTTTTGCAGGTTCAGTGTACAGTGTACAGGGACAGTCCAGCGGAGTGCAGGAAAAGTAAAGAGATCTGTAATAGCGTAGTGTGGACATGTAATATTAAAGAGATGTAATAGTTGTTGCTTGACCTAGTGATGTATGTTTTGTACATGATCTATATATGTATATATGTTTTCCTGTATGTGAAAACCAGGCTTAACAGGTATGAGTTAACCCATCTAGAGCAAGCTCTAGTCAGGGATACAGAGTACAGAGTACATGAGTACAGAGTACAGAGACAGTGCATGCACAGGTTAAGCCTTGGTTCAGAAAAGAGTTTTATTTTCACAGAAAATGTACGATCATGTATGAGGTTTACAGGTACACAGAGAGTATAGCAGGCTTGCTACGGGTTCTGGCGGCCTTAAGCCGACCTGAATCCTAGCGCCGGTGACGGTCCATTTTGGGGTCGTTACAGATTGGTATCAGAGCCCTAGGTTCACATGATCGGACCTATAGAGACAGTGTTGGGCTCAGACAGGTTAGAAGTGGTCAAGCACAATAGGAAATCATGTCCACTAGGATAGGGTCTTGAGTCCTATCTGCTATGATATGCCATGAGTGTCGTATGTGTATGATTGATGTTTATGTGCTAAGTGGTATGTTATATGTTGTGTTTCCAGAGTAAAGATGCGAGGAACTCGTCGATCATCTCGATTGACTGGAGTCCCACCAGAGAATGAGAGACCAGCTGCTCGTCCTCCTGCATTGCCAAGGGCAAGGTCTCAGAGATCTAGCAGAGAAGGTACGTCAATAGACCCTAGAAGGTCTGTCGACGAAAGCAGAAGAGGAACAGCTAGGGGAGGAAGATCAGAGGAAAGGAGGGAAGCTATGGAGATTGATCAGTCTAGAGATGATAGCATGGGAATAGGCAGTTTTGAGGAAGGTATGGGAGAGTCGCAGGGAGGTGCTCAGACCTCAGGTTTTGGCTATCCAGAGTATCCGATGGGAGGTATGTCGGAGTACTCGAGTTTTGTGCCATATCCTCCTTATATGCCTTATATGCCTTATCCTTACTATCCACCATATCCGATGTATCCCTCTTCCCCTACCCATCCAAGTGTAGCACACCTAGAGCCAAATGAACCAGTACTACCACCAGAACCAGTAGCCCCTGTTGTTGACAGACATGAACCTAGCTCATCTGGAGGTAAAGTTCAAATGACGGAGTACTTGAAATTGGATGCTCTTAAATACAACACGGGAGAGGATCCATTTGATTACCTCAGAGCAGTTAGGATGATAACCAGTGAATTGGGAGCAGATGATAGGAGAGCCATTGAGATGGCAGGTTTCACACTAAAATGCAAGAAAGCCAGAAAATGGTTTAAGAATTATGTGGAGCCTAGAATGGACAGCATGTCATGGGGAGAGTTCGCCAATGAGTTTGCAGGGTGGGCTTTTCCTGACAGTTCGAGGGAGATGAAAGTAATTGAATTTGAACAGTTGAGACAGACAGATGAGATGAGTGTTGATGAATTCACAGATAAGTTCCTGGATCTGCTTTAGTATGTGGGTCAAGCCTATGATACTGATCAGAAGAAAGCAAGGAGATATACGATGAGACTGCATCCCAGGTATGCTTCCTTGATTCTTCCAGCAGAAAAGGAGAGTTTCCACACGATAGTAGACGCAGCCAGGAAAATGGAAGCTAGTGCCAATATTCAGAAACAGTCAAAGGCACAGGCTTCGGGTTCTAAAGCCCCCACACCAAGCAGTAAAAGATGGGATAGAGCAAAAGGAACAAAGAGTAAGTTCTGGAGTAAAGTCAAGTCAGGTCTGGGAATAGGTAGTGGCTCAAGCTCTGGCACAGCTCCAGTCTGCAGACGATGCGGAAAACCACATGGAGGAGTTTGTCGGTTGGGATCTACAGCTTGTTTTCGATGTGGACAGGAAGGGCATATTGCTCGGGATTGTCCGCAGATGACTTTTGCACCATCCCAGCAGATGAGTTCAGGCAGTGTGGTACAGCCAGTTGTACGGCCAGCAGCTCCAGTCATGCCTCAGACTAGTGGCAGAGGTAGAGGGAGAGGGGTAGCCTCTACTTCAACAGCAGGTTCCCGAGGTGGAAATCCGGTAGCCCCAGCACGGATTTTCACAGTGACACAGGAGGAGGCTAACACGTCGAACACAGTGGTGTCAGGTAATCTCATCATTGGGTGTTCAGATGTGTATGCTTTGATGGACCCCGGTGCTTCTCATTCCTTTATTGCTTCGAGAGCCATAGAGCGATTGGGTTTGATCAGTTCTGAGTTAGAGTATCCTCTCTGGGTCAGTGGACCTAGATGTGACCCATCAGTGGCAGTGTCAGTCTGTCGTTTCAGTCCAGTATTCATAGAGGGTAGATGCCTTCCAGCTGACCTTGTGGTTCTAGACTTGACAGATTTTGATGTCATTCTAGGGATGGATTGGCTATCTGCATATAGTGCTACGTTGGACTGTCGAGAGAAGCTAGTGAGTCTCAGAGACCAGGATGGGTCAGAGTGTGTCTTCAGAGGAGACAGGAGAGGTACACCCAGAGGTATGATTTCAGCCCTTCAGGCTCGTCGTTTGCTTAGGAGGGGTTGTCAGGGGTTTCTAGCTCATGTGAGAGAGCTAGACAGTCAGGTTAGGGAACCAGCCACAGTACCAGTAGTCTGAGAGTTTCTCGATGTGTTCCCAGACGATTTGCCAGGACTACCACCTGATAGGGAGATAGGGTTTGAAATTGAATTATTGCCAGGTACCAGACCTATCTCTATTCCTCCCTACAGGATGGCGCCAGCTGAGTTAACAGAGTTGAAAGAACAGTTGCAGGACTTGGTAGATAAGGGTTTCATCCGCCCTAGTACCTCACCTTGGGGTGCTCCAGTGCTCTTTGTCAGAAAGAAGGATGGATCCCTTAGACTTTGTATCGACTACAGACAGTTGAACAAGGTCACTATCAAGAATAGGTATCCTTTACCTCGGATTGATGATCTATTTGACCAGCTAGCTGGAGCAGGTTGTTTCTCGAAAATAGATCTGAGATCCGGGTATCATCAGTTGAGAGTCAGAGAGGCAGATGTGCCTAAGACAGCTTTCCGGACCAGATATGGGCATTATGAGTTCTTAGTGATGCCGTTCGGGTTGACTAACGCCCCTGCAGCATTTATGGATCTCATGAACAGGGTATTCAGTGAGTTTCTGGATCACTTTGTCATTGTGTTTATTGATGATATCTTAGTGTATTCCAGAGATACAGAGGAGCATGCCCAGCATCTGAGGATCGTTCTGCAGACACTGAGAGAGCATGGTTTATATGCCAAGTTCTCGAAGTGTGAGTTTTGGTTACGGAGCATTGCCTTCTTGGGACATGTGGTATCAGCAGAGGGTATTGAGGTAGACCCCAAGAAGATAGAGGCTGTAGCTAACTGGCCCAGACCCACGACAGTGACTGAGATTAAAAGCTTTCTGGGACTGGCAGGTTACTACAGGAGGTTCGTTCAGAACTTCTCAAAGATAGCAGCTCCTATGACCAAATTGACTCAGAAGAACCAGACGTTTATCTGGTCAGACTAGTGCGAAGAGAGCTTTGAGGAGCTCAAGAAGAGATTGACAACAGCACCAGTGTTAGCTCTGCCTGTCAGTAATGAAGAGTTCACAGTGTTCTGTGATGCATCTCGAGTGGGATTGGGTTGTGTATTGATGCAGAGTGATAGAGTAATCGCTTATGCTTCTAGACAGTTGAAGAAGCACGAGTTGAATTACCCTACCCATGACCTAGAGATGGCAGCAGTTATCTTTGCACTTAAGATGTGGCGGCATTACCTCTACGGGGTTAAATGCGAGATCTTCACCGATCACAAGAGTTTACAGTACATCTTAAGTCAGAGAGAGCTGAATTTGCGGCAAAGAAGATGGGTCGAATTGCTCAGTGATTATGATTGTAAAATCCAGTATCATCCGGGTAAGGCGAATGTTGTGGCAGACGCCTTAAGCCGGAAGTCACTAGGCAGTTTATCCCATATAGCAGCAGAGCGGAGACCAGTTGTGATGGAGCTTTATAAGCTCTTTGACGAGGGATTACAGCTAGAGTTGTCTGGTACAGGTGCGTTGATAGCACAGATGAGAGTGACACCTGTGTTTCTGGAGCAGATAGCTCAGAGACAGCACGAGGACCCTGAGTTGATGAAAATTGCCAGGACTGTTCAGTCAGGCAACAATGCAGAGTTCAGATTTGACAGCAAAGGGATCCTTCGCTATGGGAGTCGACTTTGTGTACCAGATAGGGGCAGTGTGAAGGGAGACATTATGAGGGAAGCTCATAATGCGAGGTATAGTGTTCACCCAGGAGCCACCAAGATGTATCAGGATCTGAAAAGGGTCTATTGGTGGCCAGCCATGAAGAAAGAAGTGGCGCAATTCGTGACAGCCTGTGAAGTTTGTCAGAGGGTGAAACTAGAGCATCAGAAACCAGCCGGAATGCTTAACCCATTACCGATTCCAGAGTGGAAATGGGAAAACATAGCTATGGATTTTGTAGTGGGTTTACCAGTAGCGTCCAACAGGATAGACTCGATATGGGTGATTGTGGACAGACTCACGAAATCTGCTCATTTTCTTCCAGTACGGAGTAACTATTCTGTGGATAAGTTGGCACAGGTTTATCTGGATGAGATAGTGAGATTACATGGAGTCCCAGTGTCTATAGTTTCAGACAGAGGACCTCAGTTTACCTCCCGCTTTTGGCGGAGTCTGCAAAGTGCAATGGGCACAAGATTGGATTTTTGTACTGCTTTCCACCCACAGACTGATGGACAGTCAGAAAGGACCATCCAGACCATAGAGGATATGCTTCGCCTATGTGTGTTAGACTTTGGCGGTTCTTGGAGGCAGCATCTACCTTTGGTGGAGTTTGCCTACAATAACAGCCATCATGCGAGCATCGGGATGGCTCCTTATGAAGCTTTGTATGGAAGGAAGTGCAGATCCCCTGTTTGCTGGGAAGAGGTAGGAGAGAAGGCTCTTGCAGGGCCAGAGTTAGTAGACATTACCAGTAGAATGGTGCCCATGATCAGAGAGAGAATCAGAACAGCTCAGAGTAGACAGAAAAGTTATGCAGACGTTCGTAGAAAGCAGTTAGAGTTTCAGGAGGGTAATTGGGTATTGCTAAAAGTGTCTCCAATGAAAGGAGTGGTTCGTTTTGGAAAGAAAGGTAAATTGGCTCCACGGTACATTGGACCCTTTGAGGTGTTGCAGAGGATCGGAAATGTGTCGTATAAGCTGGATTTACCTGCTTCTATGGAGAGAATTCACCCGGTATTTCATGTTTCTATGCTACGACAGTTTGTGTCAGATCCGAATCAGGTTCTGAGTGAGCCTGAGGTGGAGATTCATATGGATCTCACCTATATAGAGCAGCCAGTGCGGATTCTGGACACGCAGATCAGACAGCTAAGGAACAAGGAGATTCCGATGGTGAAAGTCCTATGGAACCACCATAATCTAGAAGAGTGCACCTGGGAGACGCGGGAGTCTATGCTCCAGCAGTATCCACATCTGTTTTGAGGTTAGTTTCCTCCTTGTGTTTTGTTTTTGTTGTTTTAGGAACATTCGAGGACGAATGTTCTTAAGGAGGGGAGAATGTAATACCCGGCTAGAGTCCGGCACCGGAATTCCTGTTGTTTGGTGGAATCCGGGGTGTCGGAATTCTAGAAAAAGGTAGAATTTATGTTTTACTAAGTGGTATGATTTGTAGTGATTTACTAAGTGGTATGATTTGTAGTGATGTTTTACGGTTAATGGAAGTGAGTTTTGAGTTGAAATAACCTAAGGCAGTTGAGCCAAGTTCGGCCGCCGAAGATAAGTTCGGCCGCCGAAAGTGCACAATATTCGGCTTCCGAATTCAGGTTCGGCCCCCGAATGTTGCATGGTTTTGCATGCGATTCGGCAGCCGAAGCTGAGTTGCTTAGCCAGCAGTTTTGTATCCCTTAGTCAGCGTTTTGGACAGGTGTTATCACCAGCTCATGTCCAGACGTTGGCCACGTCTCCCCTGGTTTATTTGCTGAGTTTGAGCAGCTCATGCAGAGTGTTTTGATTGTGCACAAGGGTTTGAATGGTTTGAAGCAAAAAGCTAAGTGTGTGAGAGTTTGAGAGTTTGAGGAGAGTTGGTCCGTTTTTCTTGTTCAGAGTGTTCATCTTCGTGTTACAGGAGGTAAGTGATGCTCTTGAACATGTTTTTATATGTTTTCTGAAGGTTTTATGGAAGGTAAGGGAGAGAGATGCATGTTTAAGTGAGAAGTAGTGGTTTTGATGAAGTTGTGCATGTATACATGTTTCTGTGTTTGTTTGATTTGTTGTTTGGGGTTAATAGATAGTTTTGGACCCCTGTGATCATATACATGCGTATATGTGTGTTGAGGAGTATGGTTTGAATGGGTGAAGGGAAGGAGAAGATGGTTTGCCGTTGAAGCTGAGTTCTGGATGAACTCAGGTTCGGCAGCCGAAGGTTCATTCGGCCGCCGAACCTCTTGCATGGTGGCTTGGCTGCCACAGCCTGTTTTGCATGTTCGGCTCTGTTTGGGGGATTCGGCCGCCGAAGGTGCCGCCGAAGGTGCTTGAGTTTCGTCTCTGGAGAGGACATTCGGCCGCCGAACCTGCCGCCGAAAGTGTCCTGTCCAGCTTTCTTTTGCATGCTTTGCATGAATAGTTGAGTGAGTTTAAGGGGAGTCTTGAGGAAGTTTAAGAGAGTTATTCTACGCTTGTTTGGTCCCTCATTTGAGTCCATCTGTATAGGTACAGACCAGAGGAACCAGAGAGAGCAGCAGTGAGTACTGCTCCAGAGGTTCAGAACCTGCAGAGTCAGTCAGTCCAGATAGCCAGAGGTGAGTGGAACTAAACGTAATTCTTTTACTTGCAAAATGGAATGTTTTAGCATATCTCATGCATCATGTTTATGCCATAGATTGATTGCATTAGTATCCACGAATATGTTGCATTGCATTGTTAATTGTTGATGTGAGTACATGCTGAATGATCCCATAGTCACAGACAGGAAGTCCAGGAGCCTTTGACTACGCCCTGGCAGGTATAGAGAAGTCCAGGAGCCTTTGACTACGCCCTGGCAGGTATATAGTAAAGTCCAGGAGCCTTTGACTACGCCCTGGCAATGGTAAGTACACTGGTGTTATATACACATATACATATATGACAGGAAGACCAGGTGCTCGATTCTACGCCCTGGCACAGAGTTACTGGGACTATGTGGTGACAGGTTTACTCTTGATGTGGCTTGTCTGTGATATGGTGCATTCCATGAGATCATATTTTACTGAAATATTTTACTGTTCTACTCACTGGGCTATAGAGCTCATCCCACTCCCTTAACCCCAGTTTTGCAGGTTCAGTGTACAGTGTACAGGGACAGTCCAGCGGAGTGCAGGAAAAGTAAAGAGATCTGTAATAGCGTAGTGTGGACATGTAATATTAAAGAGATGTAATAGTTGTTGCTTGACCTAGTGATGTATGTTTTGTACATGATCTATATATGTATATATGTTTTCCTGTATGTGAAAACCAGGCTTAACAGGTATGAGTTAACCCATCTAGAGCAAGCTCTAGTCAGGGATACAGAGTACAGAGTACATGAGTACAGAGTACAGAGACAGTGCATGCACAGGTTAAGCCTTGGTTCAGAAAAGAGTTTTATTTTCACAGAAAATGTACGATCATGTATGAGGTTTACAGGTACACAGAGAGTATAGCAGGCTTGCTACGGGTTCTGGCGGCCTTAAGCCGACCTGAATCCTAGCGCCGGTGACGGTCCATTTTGGGGTCGTTACAAAGACCATGGAGGAAAATCCAGGTTCGGCCGCCGAACTTGCATGAGTTTTGGAATCACTTTCAGCTTCCGAAGGTGGCCTGGCCAGCCACCTATAAAAGGATCCATGGCCGAAAATGGGCGAGCTTTCTCCCCTATTTTCGGCCAACGGTGAGTCCATGCCCTCTCGTGGTTGATTTTAATGATTTTTCCTCAAATCTTTCAAGTGTTAACAAGCGTTTACTTGATTTTTGAAGATTTGTGAGCTTAGAACAAGTTTTTGAAGTTTGGAGGCCCAAGGAGCTAGATCTCTCCCACCTCTGAGTTGGATCGCCTCTCCTCTCGATCTTCAAGAGGTAAGAGTAGATCCTCAAGAGGTAAGAGTAGATCCTCACCTCTTTTCATGTTTTGACTAAGTTTCTTAAAAGTTCATGAGGTAGAAATGCATGATTAGGTTAGTTGTTTAGAGTTAAGACTTATGTCCTTTTATGGTTAATGTATGTTGTATAAGTATGTTTAATGTGTTTGTGTTGGGGTTTAGGTTAGTTTGAGACCCCTATAAGCTTATGTATGTGTGTATGCATGTTTTGGAAGTGTTGGATTTGAGTTGAAAGGTTTGGGAGGAAAATGTGCATAGGATGGCTGAGTTCTGCCACTTTGAAAGAACTCAGGTTCGGCAGCCGAAGGGACTTTCGGCCGCCGAACCTGCCTGTGGAGGCAAACTTTTGGCTGCCGAACCCTGCCCCAGAAAGTGGACTTTCGGCTCTGGAAAGGAGTTTAGGCCGCCGAAGGTGCCGCTGAACATGCACGAGTTTCGGATCTGGAAGGAACCTTCGGCCGCCGAAAGTGCCGCCGAAGGTGCATGACTTTCGGCTCTAGAGGGACTTTCGGCCGCTGAACCTGCCGCCGAAAGTGCCCTATTCAGCCTTCCTTTGCATGATTTTCTATGCATGTTTGTGATATTTTAGGGGGTTTTGGGGAGTAGTTTAGAGTCATGTTAGTATATGTTTGGTCCCTCATTTGCGTCCACCTGTGTAGGTTCGGACTCGAGGAACCGAGGACCCCAGCAGTGAGATAGCTGCTTCAGTGTCTTGTCAGAGCTAGCCTGAGGTGAGTAGAATGGACCTTTATTTCCAAAGCAAATAAATAAAATTGAGCATGTTCATGCATCATGAATGCTATATGATATATTAGGTTGTTTGCATTAGAATTCACGAATATGTTGCATTGCATAATATGATGATGATGTGGATGAATATTGGATGATCCTTTAGCCCTCACTATGATTAGATATGATATGATATGATGTTAAAGTCTAGGTGTGGCCTGCACTATGCCCCTGGCACAATGTAAGAGAAAGTCCGGGTGTGGCCTGCACTATGCCCCCGGCACGAATGGATATGTATGATATGATATGTGTAAGAGAAAGACCAGGTGTGGCCTGCACTACGCCCCTGGCATGATTGGATTATTTAGAGGGCTATTGGTGACAAGTTCATCCTTAATGTGATTTGTTTGTGATGTGATGTATTTCATAAAAGCATGAATGTTAAATTTAATGTTTTACTATTCTGCTCACTGAGCTCTAGTAGCTCACCCCGTTCCCTTAATCCCCCAGGTTTGCAATTACGAGGCAGTCCGGGAAGTCAGTTAGAGTAGGAAGTTTTATGTATGTAATAGCTACTAAGTGGACATGAGAAAGAATATGATGTAATGAATAGTATTGAACAGTCATGTAATGTAATGATGTTTATTGAGGTTTAGAGTTGTGCTTGACCCTAGCATGTATGGTTAATCCCTTTGCGTATACATGATCTCTTAATGAAATGATTTAATGATGTTTTATGTAAACCAAGCTTCTGATATGTTATGTTACCCCATTGGAGCATTTGTTGAGGGCTCCAGTGTGGGGTTTTATGTTTATGATTATGAGTAGTGCATGCACAGGTTAAGCTTGGTGAATGAAAGATAAAGTTTCAAATTTTTATGTAAATGTTGATCATGTATGGGATTAAACAGGTATACAGGATGTATGGTAGGCTTGCTACGGGTCCCGGCAACCTTATGTTGATCTGGATCCTAGCGCCGGTAGCGGTCCGATTTTCGGGTCGTTACAGATTGGTATCAAAGCCCTAGGTTCATATGGTCGGACCTACAGTGTGTTGGGCTTATAGAGGTTATAGAAGGGCAAGCACAATAGGAAAATCATGTCCACTAGGATAGGATGTAGAGTCTTGTCTTGAATAATGATGTGAAATGCCATGATTTTATGCATGTGCATTGATGATATGTTATGTATGTGATGTATGTGATGCGGGTTCATGTGTTTCCATATGAACCATCTGATGCTAATGTTTTGTGTGATGTGTACTGTTTTTCAGTAAGCAAGATGAGAGGAACTCGTCGATCTGCACGATTGACTGGAGTACCACTTCAGGACGAGGGCACGGATGCCCATCCTCCTGCATTGCCTAGGGCAATGTCCTGCAGGTCTAGCAGGGAGAGAACGTCAAGGGATCCTAGAAGGTCTTTTGATGTGAGCAGAAGGGGGACAGTTCAAGGTGGAATGTCAGAAGATGTGGGGGATGACATGGATGTGGATCAGAGGAGGGATGGCAGTCTTAGTATTAGCATGTCTGAAGAGGACATGGGAGAGTCTCAAGGAGGCACTCAGGCCTCGGGGTTTGTCCAACCACCCCAATACCCACCCTTTTCACAGAACCCCGGGTATTCGATGGGAGGTACATCGGATTACCCCAGTTTTAACCCTTATCCTTCTCACATGCCATACCCACCTTTCTACCCATCATACCCACAGTACCCTATGTACCCACCCCCATCTTTCTTTCCAGGTATAGCAAACCCTAATCCGGGGAATGTTGCACCTCCTCCACCACCAGCAGAACCTATGGTCCCAAAAGCCCAAGTACCTAAACCTAGCTCATCTGGAGGGAGCAAGGTCAAGATGACCGACTACTTGAAGTTGGATGCTCTTAAGTATGAAACAGGTGATGACCCGTTTGAGTACCTCGGACGGTCAAGATGATTACAGATGAGTTAGGGGCTGATGATAGTAGAGCCATTCAGATGGCTGGGTTCACACTGAAGTGTAAGAAGGCTCGAGAGTGGTTTAAAAATTATGTGAACCCGAGGGTGGATAGTCTATCATGGGAGGAGTTTGCTAATGAGTTTGCTGGATGGGCTTTCCCTGATAGCTCAAAGGAGCTGAAAATGATCGAGTTTGAGCAGTTGAGGCAGACGGAGGAAATGAGTGTAGATGAGTACACAGATAGGTTCTTGGAGTTGTTGCCGTTTGCAGGGCAAAATCTGGATTTAGATCAGAAGAAGGCTAGGAGGTATATCATGAGGCTTCATTCTAGGTATTCCTCCTTGATCCAGTCAGCAGAGAGGGAGAGTTTCCATGCCATAGTGGATATGACCCGAAGGATGGAGGCTAGTGCAATAATCGAGGGAAAAGTTAAGCAGACAGTGGCACAGTCTTCAGGTTCCAAGACCCCCGGCAGGGGAAGGTTAGACTCCTCTTCTCTGAATGCAGCAGCTTCAGGTGAAAAGAAAAAGTGGGACAGAGGCCTCAGGAAGTCCAAGAAGAACAAGTTCTGGAACAAGATCAAGTCAGGTCTGGGTTTAGGAGGTCGCTCGAGCTCAAGTGCAGATAATGCAGTATGTATGAAGTGTGGGAAGCCGCACAAGGGAGTATGTCAGTTTGGGACGACAGCCTGCTTCAGATGTGGGCAAGAGGGACACATGGCACGGGAGTGTCCTAGAGCAGCTTATATGGCATAGTCTCAGCAGACAGCTTCTGGTAGTGTGGCTCAGCCAGTAGCTCCAGCCGTGACGCAGGCCAGTGGCAGAGGCAGAGGGAGAGGGGCAGCCTCTTCTTCAGCGGGTTTCAGGGGTGAAGGTCCATTAGCCCCAGCACGGATCTTCACCATGACACAGTAGGAGGCAAATGCATCAAACACCGTGGTGTCAGGTAATCTCATCATTGGTTGTTTAAATGTTTATGCCTTAATGGACCCTGGTGCATCTCATTTTTTCATTGCTCCGAGAGCCGTCGAGAGGTTGGGTTTGATGGTCTCTGGGTTAGAGTGTCCCCTATGGGTCAGTGGACCCAAGTGTGACCCGTCAGTGGCAGAGTCAGTCTGGCAGTGTAGTCCAGTTTTTGTTGAGGGGAGATGCCTTTCAGCCGACCTTGTGGTTCTAGATTTGACAGATTTTGACGTCATTCTAGGGATGGATTGGCTATCTACCCATGGTGCTACCTTGGACTGCAGAGACAAGGTAGTCAGGTTCAGAGGTCAAGATGGGTCAGAAGTTGTCTTCAGAGGAGACAGGAGGGGTACACCTAGAGGTGTGATATCAGCCCTACAGGCTCGTAGGTTGCTCAAGAGGGGTTGTCAGGGTTTTCTAGCTCATGTGAGAGAGCTGGATAGTCATGTCAGAGAGCCCGCCTCAGTGCCTGTGGTCAGAGAGTTTTTAGATGTCTTCCCAAATGAGTTGCCAGGTTTACCACCTGCTAGGGAGATAGAGTTTGAAATTGAATTGATGCCTGGAACCAGACCGATCTCTATCTCTCCCTACAGGATGGCACCAGCAGAATTGAAGGAGCTTAAGGAGCAGTTGCAAGAGCTAGTAGATAAGGGCTTCATCCAACCGAGTACCTCACCTTGGGGTACTCCAGTTCTGTTTGTGAGAAAGAAGGATGGATCCCTTAGACTTTGTATCGACTACAGGCAGTTGAACAAAGTCACTACTAAGAACAAGTACCCGTTGCCAAGGATCGACGATCTATTCGACCAGCTAGCAGGAGCAGGTTGTTTCTCCAAGATAGATCTGAGATCCGGGTACCATCAACTGAGGATAAGAGAAGAGGATGTGCCGAAGACGGCGTTCAGGATCAGATATGGGCACTATGAGTTCCTTGTGATGCCGTTCGGGTTAACCAATGCCCCTGCAGCATTCATGGATCTCATGAATAGAGTTTTCAGTCAGTATCTGAATCACTTTGTTATTGTCTTCATAGATGATATCTTAGTGTATTCCAGGAATGCAGAGGAGCATGCCCATCATTTGAGATTAGTCTTGCAGACCTTGAGGGAATGAGAAGCATTTCATTCTTGGGGCATGTTGTGTCAGAGAATGGAATTGAAGTGGACCCCAAGAAGGTGGAAGCTGTAGCTAACTGGCCTAGACCCACTACAGTGACGGAGATCAAGAGCTTCTTGGGTTTGGCAGGTTACTACAAGAGGTTCGTTTAGGACTTCTCTAAGATTGCAGCTCCTATGACCCGACTGACTAAGAAGAATCAGAGGTTTGTGTGGACTGACCAGTGTGAAGAGAGCTTCGAAGAGCTAAAGAAGAGGTTGACGTCAGCACCGGTGTTAGCTCTGCCAACTAGTAATGAAGACTTCACAGTGTATTGTGATGCATCCCGTGTGGGACTAGGTTGTGTGTTGATGCAAAGTGAAAGGGTAATTGCTTATGCTTCTAGGCAGCTGAAGAAGCATGAGTTGAATTATCCTACACATGACCTAGAGATGGCAGCCATAATCTTTGCACTCAAGATGTGGAGGCATTACCTTTATGGGGTAAAATGTGAGATCTTCACAGATCATAAAAGCTTGCAGTACATCTTGAGTCAAAGAGAGTTGAACCTGAGGCAGATAAGATGGGTAGAACTGCTTAGTGACTATGATTGTAAAATTCAGTACCATCCGGGTAAGGCGAATGTTATGGCAGACGCCTTAAGCCAGAAATCGCTTGGCAGTTTGTACCATATTTCAGCAGAGAGGAGACCAGTGGTGAGGCAGTTCTTCGAGCTCATTAATGAAGGTTTGCAGTTAGAGTTGTCTGGTACAGGTGCTTTGATAGCCCAGATGAGAGTGACACCTGTGTTTCTGGAGCAGGTGGCACAGAAACAGCACGAGGACCCAGAGTTAGTGAAGATTGCGAGGACTGTTCAGTCAGGTAAGAACGAAGAGTTCAGATTTGACAGTAAGGGGATCCTCCGCTATGGGAATAGATTGTGTGTACCAGATGACGTGGGTCTGAAGGGAGACATTATGAGGGAAGCTCATAATGCCAGATACAGTGTTCACCCTGGAGCCACCAAGATGTACCAAGATCTGAAGAGAGTTTATTAGTGGCCAGCTATGAAGAGAGAAGTGGCACAGTTTGTGTCAGCCTGCGAGGTATGTCAGAGGGTGAAGCTGGAACATCAGAAGCCGGCTGGAATGCTTAACCCACTACCTATTCCAGAGTGGAAATGGGAGAATATAGCTATGGACTTTGTGGTGGGGCTACTGGCAACGTCCAACAGATTAGACTCCATATGGGTGATTGTGGACAGACTGACCAAATCTGCTCACTTCATTCCTGTCAGGAGTAACTACTCTGTGGACAAATTGGCGCAGGTGTTTGTTGATGAAGTGGTCAGGTTGCATGGGGCTCCTGTTTCAATAGTGTCTGATAGAGGACCCCAGTTCACCTCCAAGTTTTGGCGGAGTCTGCAGAACGCTATGGGTACCAGGTTGGACTTTAGCACTGCTTTCCATCTACAGACTGACGAACAATCAGAGAGGACCATCCAGACCATAGAGGATATGCTCAGAATGTGTGTGCTAGATTTTGGCGGTTCTTGGAGGCAGCATCTACCTTTGGTGGAGTTTGCCTACAATAACAGCTATCATGCTAGCATAGGGATGGCTCCGTATGAATCTTTGTATGGAAGGAAGTGCAGATCACCGGTCTATTGGGAGGAAGTTGGAGAAAGGGCCTTAGCAGGGCCTGAGCTAGTAGAGATTACCAGCAGAGTGATACCAATTATCAAAGAAAGGATCAAGACTGCTGTGAGCAGGCAAAAGAGTTATGCAAATATCCGCAGAAGACAAGTAGAGTTTCAAGAGGGGGATTTGGTATTGCTCAAAGTGTCTCCGATGAAAGGGGTGATTCGGTTCGGGAAGAAAGGTAAGCTAGCTCCACGGTACATCGGACCCTTTGAAATCTTGCAAAGGATTGGGAATGTATCGTACAAGTTGGACTTACCTGCTTCAATGGAGAGAATCCATCCGATTTTTCATGTTTCCATGTTATGGAAGTTCGTGTCGGATCCGGGCAAGGTTCTTAGTGAGCCTGATGTGGAGATCCTTGGAGATCTCACCTATGTTAAGCAGCCGGTGCGGATCCTAGACACCCAGATCAGAAAGCTAAGAAACAAGGAAATCTCGATGGTGAAAGTCCTTTGGAATCACCACAACATCGAAGAGTGTACCTGGGAGATACGGGAGTCCATGCTCTAGCAATATCCTCATCTCTTCTAAGGTGAGTATTAGGTGTTTTGTATGTATGTTCATGTTTTATGCTATGCATGCTTGTTTGGTGAACATTCGGGGACGAATGTTCTTAAGGGGGGGAGATTGCAATACCCGGCTAGACTCCAGTATCTACCGTCCAGTGGAATCTCGGATGTCAAAAACCTTTAGAAGGGTAAAATCATGTTTTAATAAAATGTTTTAATGTATTTTAAGGTTTTAAGTAAGAAAAAAATTGAGTTTTAAATGAAAAAGACCATGGAGGAAAATCCAGGTTCAGCCGCCGAACTTGCATGAGTTTTGGAATCACTTTCGGCTTCCGAAGGTGGCCTGGCCAACCACCTATAAAAGGATCCATGGCCGAAAATGGGCGAGCTTTCTCCCCTATTTTCGGCCAACGGTGAGTCCATGCCCTCCCGTGGTTGATTTTGATGGTTTTTCCTCAAATCTTTCAAGTGTTAACAAGCATTTACTTGATTTTTGAAGATTTGTGAGTTTAGAACAAGTTTTTGAAGTTTGGAGGCCCAAGGAGCTAGATCTCTCCCACCTCCGAGTTGGATCGCCTCTCCTCTCGATCTTCAAGAGGTAAGAGTAGATCCTCACCTCTTTTCATGTTTTGACTAAGTTTCTTGAAGGTTCATGGGGTAGAAATGCATGATTAGGTTAGTTGTTTAGAGTTAAGACTTATGTGCTTTCATGGTTAATGTATGTTGTATAAGTATGTTTAATGTGTTTGTGTTGGGGTTTAGGTTAGTTTGAGACCCCTATAAGCTTATGTCTGTGTGTATGCATGTTTTAGAAGTGTTGGATTTGAGTTGAAAGGTTTGGGAGGCAAATGTGCATAGGATGGCTGAGTTCTGCCACTTTGGAAGAACTCAGGTTCGGTAGCCGAAGGGACTTTCAGCCGCCGAACCTGCCTGTGGAGGCAAACTTTTGGCTGCCGAACCCTACCCCCTAAAGTGGACTTTTGGCTCTGGAAAGGAGTTTCGGCCGCCGAAGGTGTCGCCGAACATGCACGAGTTTCGGATCTGGAAGGAACCTTCGTCCGCCGAAAGTGCCGCCGAAGGTGCATGACTTTCGGCTCTAGAGGGACTTTCGACCGCCGAACCTGCCGCCGAAAGTGCCCTGTTCAGCCTTCCTTTGCATGATTTTCTATGCATGTTTGTGATGTTTTAGGGGGTTTTGGGGAGTAGTTTAGAGTCATGTTAGTATATGTTTGGTCCCTCATTTGCGTCCACCTGTGTAGGTTCGGACCCAAGGAACCGAGGACCCCAGCAGTGAGATAGCTGCTTCAGTGTCTTGTCAGAGCTAGCCTGAGGTGAGTAGAATGGACTTTTATTTCCAAAGCAAATAAATAAAATTGAGCATGTTCATGCATCATGAATGCTATATGATATATTAGGTTGTTTGCATTAGAATTCATGAATATATTGCATTGCATAATATGATGATGATGTGGATGAATATTGGATGATCCTTTAGCCCTCACTATGATGAGATATGATATGATATGATGTGAAAGTCCAGGTGTGGCCTGCACTACGCCCCTGGCACAATGTAAGAGAAAGTCCGGGTGTGGCCTGCACTACGCCCCCAGCACGAATGGATATGTATGATATGATATGTGTAAGAGAAAGACCAGGTGTGGCCTGCACTACGCCCCTGGCATGATTGGATTATTTAGAGGGCTATTGGTAACAAGTTCATCCTTAATGTGATTTGTTTGTGATGTGATGCATTTCATAAAAGCATGAATGTTAAATTTAATGTTTTACTATTCTGCTCACTAGGCTCTAGTAGCTCACCCCATTCCCTTAATCCCCCAGGTTTGCAGGTACGAGGCAGTCCGGGAAGTCAGTTAAAGTAGGAAGTTTTATGTATGTAATAGCTAGTAAGTGGACATGAGAAAGAATATGATGTAATGAACAGTATTGAACAGTCATGTAATGTAATGATGTTTATTGAGGTTTAGAGTTGTGCTTGACCCTAGCATGTATGGTTAATCCCTTTGCGTATACATGATCTCTTAATGAAATGATTTAATGATGTTTTATGTAAACCAAGCTTCTGATATGTTATGTTACCCCATTGGAGCATTTGTTGAGGGCTCCAGTGTGGGGTTTTATGTTTATGATTATGAGTAGTGCATGCACAGGTTAAGCTTGGTGAATGAAAGATAAAGTTTCAAATTTTTATGTAAATGTTGATCATGTATGGGATTAAACAGGTATACAGGATGTATGTTAGGCTTGCTACGGGTCCCGGCGACCTTATGTCGATCTGGATCCTAGCACCGGTAGCGGTCCGATTTTCGGGTCGTTACAGTTGTGGTTGTGTGTGTTATTAAAAGCATAAATGAAAACAAACTAAAGGAAAACTGAAAGAACTAAAATTGCATGAACTGAAAGGAAAAGAAAATTTTTTTAGCAAATCTTAAAGGGAGATTGCGCAAAAACTGAAAGGAAAAAAAAGAAGAAGAAAAGAAGAAGAGAGATATGCACCCCCACACCTAAATCATGCATTGTTCTCAATGTATAGAAAATATTAAAATGCAAAAGAAAACTGAGTACTCCCCTGGGTGTGCTGTGCATGGTGCGATCCACTTGATCAAGGCTCAAGTAATTGGGAAAGGGAAAAGAGTCCCAACTGAATTGAGTAGAAAGTGTAGCACGCCCTCTGATTTGGTCATAGCCCATCCTATTTTTTCCATGTACTCATGAAGTAACATGATTAGCTTCTCCTCTTTCAGATGAGGTGTGCCTCTAGCCCTTATGTTTGCATTTTTGTGCACTTCCAACTTCAATTCATATTTCTCCATAGCTAGCTGCAATTTAGTGCTGAATTCGGGCAAAACAAACTTTACCTTATCCGGAGGTTTGGGAAGGCATTGATCTGCATGGTCCTTTGGTTTAGGTGCTTGGAATACCATTTGTTTCTTGTGAGCATGGGCTGTTTGCATTGGATCCATGGCTGAATTGGTTTCAGTTGCCTCCTTCTGCGCAAGATTGATCTGCAATGGAAGGCTGGAAGGAGTTTCATGCGATGGAAGCTGAAGAGGTGCGACTGGCTCTCCTTTGTTCTATGCATGTTCACAGTCCACCTGTTGGATGCAACAGTCAGTTTCTTTCAGTTCTGGCTCTTTCTGGCTCTCTTCCCTACAAAGATTATTGTTTAGAATATCATCTTGATTTATATAAAAAACATCCTTGCTCAAATAATTAATAACATCTAAACTATCAACAGGTTCTATTTGACCAGTTTGTTTGGACAAATAGTTTTCTGGTTGTTTCTCCTCAGCAGCTTGTTCTTGTACTTGCGAGCTTTCATCATCTATCTCATCATCTTGAAACTCTTCCTCTCTTCTCAACATGTTTGCATTTGATGCGGTGGCAAATTATTCCACCCGCTATTGGAGGTTTTGTATAGAACTTGCCAATGTTTCCATCATCTTCTCGAGGCGCTGGTTTGTACTTGGAGGTTCTGGTTGGACTTGATATCCTTGATAATCCTGGTAGCCGTTAGCCTCTGCATAACTGAAGTCTGGATAGTCTCCCCAACCTGGATTGTATGTGTTATAGTATGGATCATGTCTTGGCTGTTCATAGAATCCTCCATATGCATGAACTGGTTGGTTATTGAATCCTCCAAATGAGTGTCTAGGCTGACTGTTCCCATAAAGCATAGGACATAAATCAGTTGGGTGTCCTACATATGCATAGGTCCCATATGGCCTTAGTGGCTGAAATGCTTGAACCTGTAGAACTAGTCCTATGGTAAAATCTTTCATAAAAGATGTCAGTTTAGAAATCTGAGAAGAAGTGGCAAGTGTACTTACCTCATCCATGATTCAGATCTGCGATGGTGACTGTGCCTTTGGCGAGATGTTCGGCGGCCGAAGGTTGATGAAGTTCGGCGGCCAAAGGTTGATGAAGTTCGGCTGCCGAATGTGTTGCAGAAGGTGCTCCTGCGCAAAAGTGGTCTTCACTTCCTTTTTTTTTTTTATGTTCAGATCTGCAATGAGGTGTTCTTTGGGTGGCAGATCTGGTCCTGAAATAAAAACAAATAAGTTAAATCAACTCCCCGGCAACGGCGCTAATTTTTGACTCGCGGTTGTCGAAGCCAGTGAAAAATAACCTTTCCAGTTATCAACAATTTTACAACTGCAGATAGTGGTAAAGGATCGAATCCACAGAGAATTGAAAACTTATCTATTTTTATCAACAAGACCAAGAGAATTAACTAAATGAGAAGCTGAAAGCAAGTAACTGAAAACGGAACAAAAATAAAGTGCAATAAAAGTAAAAAGGGGGGGTTTGAGATTGATTTGATTAGCAAACTACTGAAAGTAATTAAATGAGCAAGTGATTAAAATAAAAGAGAAATCTAATGTGAGAAAGGTCTAGTTGAAGAGATGGATCCACTTTAGTTGTTTGGATTGATCATTGAAACTTATGTTCTCTTGATTGATTCAATAGATTAGTTATGGAGATGGAAAACGCTTCTCACCACTATATCTCTCCTTATGATTAAATCAATTAGGGAACGTCCTCTAATCAATTACTAATTAACAAATTGTCAAGGAACGTCCTTGGGCCTTAGGCATCAAAACAATTGTCAATTGCATGAAGAAATAGAGAGATCCAATCCTAGCTACCCAAATGCATGGAGATGTTGCTAGATCATACAATTCCTTAGTTGTTACACCAAGTGTTCTTATGTTTGAATAATTCCAGCAATTACGGACTAAAAATTATCCAAACTAATAATCAATTACCTTGCAATCAAGAATCAAGTGGCCAATTTGATCAAAACAATAAAGTAATCATAGATTCAAGCACCAAATTGTATGAATATTGAATAAATCAAAGACAAATAGTTTATGTTCAATCTCACAATCCACAAAACAACCTTAGTTTCAATCAATTTTCAACTAGAATAAAAGGTTTCAGCCACTTATGGCTGAAACAAAAACCAAAAACAAGAAGAGAAGATGGAAAAGGGGAACCGAATTGAGAGGAGAAGCCTTGGTGCGCCTTCCTTGCTTGGCTGAATGGTGAAGATGTCCTCTCCCTTATGGCTAGCCTTTAGAAGAGTTTATATATGTCTTGAGGTGCTGTCTTAGGGTTTCAAGAGGCTGCCCACGATTTTAAGAGGCTGCCCACATTGCCCTTGGTCTTCAAGTGTTGCCGCCCATGCACATGTGTGAAGGAGGGAGGCGTGTGGCATGTGTGGCTCTTGCAAGAGTGGGTTTTGGTCTTTGCTTGCTGCCCAAGGTGCCCAAGACTTGCCTTCACACTCTCCTTGCCGCCCATGTTCTAATAAGGAAGGTGGAGCCTCCTTTGCAATTTGAATTTTGAATGTGCAAGGCATGAGGTGGCAAGCATGTGATCTTTGGATTTAGCTTCCTTAATAAGCTGGATTTTGAAATTCAAAATTTGAATATGAATCTTGAAGATTTGAATTTCAAAATACTTTCCTTATTTGGCTCTTCATTTATGGCAACTTGAGATTTGGCTTCTTGAATAAGGAAAAGGATACTTGGAGATTTGAAATTTGAATTTCAAATTGCTTTGGCTAAATGTTCTTTCCTTCTTTGCCACTTTTCTTATTTAGAACTTTCCTTATTTAGCTTGACTTGATTTCAACTTGGCAGGCTTGCTCTTCTTTGCTCTATTTAAGGCAGTTTTAAGGGTATTTTCTCCAGAATATCCTTTTTCACCATTTTCTGCAAAATATTTTTATTTTATGACAATATGTAATGTGGCAACATGAACACTATTAGTGACAAAATGTTAAATTCGTCAACTACATTAACATTTAATGACAAATTATAAATATTTGTTATATTATATGTTTGATGTTATATTTCCCTACAAAATTTTGGCGATAAATTATTTGTTGATAAAAATTTTTATTTTATTATGAAAAAATAGTAATAAAAAAAGTTATAGTGACGTACATGATATTGTTAAAGAAAAATTATTCCAAAACCAGTTATAATAATTATCATAAAAAATTTGAAAATAAATTTATATCAATCTTTTATAATATAAATTGTATTGTGACAAAGTGTTTTTATTTTATGACAATATACAACGTAGCAACATGAACACTATTAGTGACAAAATGTTAGATTTCTCACCTAATATGTACATTTGATGACAACTTATAAATATTTGTCACATTATATGTTTGACATTATATTTTATTATAATTATTGAACAAATTAGAGTTATTGAGACTGAAACATATTATGTCATTTCCTTTTAGAGAAAATAACTGATCTCATCGGTTGATATATAAAAGATATCACTAATATGTAGGTGCTTATTTTATTTTATAAATAAATACACTAACCTAATTCGCCTAAGAAATCTATATAGAGAATAACTTGTGTATATGGATTGTGTAAATAATCATTTGAATCGAAATTAATAAGTCATCTTATGTAGAGATGTCTATAGTTTGATTCTTCTTACACATGATTTAATTTATGAGTAATAAATGGGAATAAATTAGGTATAGTAGAAATTGTATGAAGGCGTTTATGTGATTGATATATGATTCATTATTTTAGATTCCTTAAAGAATGTCTCGTATTGATTATAAAATCCTTGTGCAATTTGAAATGAATTCGAAAATAAGATTTGAAATTTCATTAAATAGATCAATAATTATTTTTTTTTGAAAATAGGGGGTCAATAATTATTATAAGAAAAATTAATATGATTTAACATAATAGATACACTTCATGCATTAAATTGTGATCAAGAGATATTAATTATACTGATAAATTATACACTGAAATGTTAAGTCAAACCATTATTAACATTCTAAATATCTGGATAATCTTGACATGTTATTAAATAATGTCTTGACCTTGAAATTAATTAATGAGTTAATTATGTTTATTGTCAATTTATTTAAAATGGAATAGATCACACATATAAAAAATAGAATGAGAAAAATAAAATGAGAAATCAAATAAAGTAGGACTTGAGTGCATATAACTTTTATAACATCGTAATAAAATTATAATTTGAAAAGATTATAATTTTAACAAAATTAATTAATTAGGAACTTAATTAAAATTATCTAAAATTTATATGACTAGTTTACTAATAGTTGTAATTTATTTATTTAATTAGTTAAATAAATAAATAAATAAATATTATTATACTATAAAATTTTAAGGTTTTAATATAAAAGTCTCCTACGAGAGCTCGTTGACATATTTTTAAAAGCTACCAAAATTCGAAATATTAAGAGCTAGTACTCAAATTTTTTCTCCTTCTCATCTCTTAGAATTGCTCTATAGTTTTTTAATTGTTATTAATGAATATTGTTAGAGAGTATACACTTAGACAATTTGTGATTTATAGCAATTCAACCGAAATAAACAATTTCAAGTTTTGCTTAAAAAAATAAAAAATATTTATTTTTTTTATTTTATTACTTTATTCGTCTAAACATAATTTATATTAATAAAAAAATTATTTTTCATTATGTTTAAATCGATTAAAATCTAAGAGAAATATAAAAATTAATAAAAATAAAATATATTTTACATATTATTTTAACACTTCTTTAAAAGCGTTACTACTTTTAAATTTTAAAAGTAAATTAAAAATTAAAATAATTTATATATATTAATTTAAAATTTTTCATAAATATGATTAATTTTAATTTTATAAAAATTAAAAAATTATTGCGCTTAAAATAATTGTATAAAAAAATAAAATAACATATCTATAAAATATACTACGGAGCAAAAATATAGCTAATTTTTTTATTTTAAAAAATAAAATAATTAAATTAAATATTATATTTTAATAATAATAAAAATATAAAGTTAAAATTTAAAATATATAATTAAATATTAATATTAAAAATCTGTTTAAACAATTAAAATATAATAATTAATTATATTTATTATTTAATTAATTTAATTAAATTTTAAATGCTAAATTTTGGTGTTCTTGGGAAATATTTTACTAGTAATTGAACATGTATTTATCTAAAATCAAAATAGTTTTATTTTAGTTGAAAATAAAAAAAATAATTGATGAAATCTGGAAATCCCGATCGAAAGACCCGATCGGCCGTGCCCGACGGCATGGGATGCCATGCGCCACTCCACCGTCGCATCCCTGTCGTCGGTGAGGGTGGTCGGGCGCTGTTGTCGACTTGTGGGCGAGCGTCGTTCACCACAGCGGTGAGAACCAAAGACACTCTTCACTGTTTTTTCGTTGAGCGCGTCCGTGGAGGTGGAGATCGAGATGGGTATCGGTTTGGCCTCCCCTCGCAAGCCGTCATCGACAAGGAAGGGTCCGGGCTGGCTCGGCACTGGCAGAGGCAATCTTTGCGCGATCCGCCGGTTCGCGGGCTGGCTACGGCAACTGAAGGACAGACAACAGAATGCTGCTTAAGGGGCGGCGGCGGCGGCTAGGCCTTCAGCTCAAAGGTTGAAGATGAAGCTCTAGCCAAATTTCAGTTTGGTCCCTGTATTTTTGAAATTTTTCAAAGTGCTCATTTTGGATTGAAAAAAAAAAATCAGTGTGTAAATTAAATGGCTATTTAATTTAAAATAGTTTTTATTTATTTAGGCCATTTAATTATTCTTAAAGTAATTAAAAATTAATTTTAATATAATTTTTAATATGATTAGAGATTTCAATAAAATAGTTTTATTTATGAAATTAATTTTGATAACTAGTGACATTAAATTAATTTTAAAATTAATTTTTTATTATAATTAGAGGTCTGAATATATTTTTTTAATTATGAAATATTTTTTATTGATATTAAAATTAAAATATTAAATTATTTAATTTTAATTTTAACACACAAAACTAATAATAAATATAATATAAATTAATGATTAATTTATACATTTAACATTATTAATTTGAATGATGGATGATTATGGACAACTTTTAAAAAGGCCGATGTGAATGGTTGGACTAGTTATATAACTTTTAAATAGGGTAAGGGACCCTAGAAGGTTTTTTGATGCAAGTCGGAGGAGATCAGTTCTTGATGGTATATCAGCGGATGTGATGGAATCAGAGGAGGATAACCAGAGAAGAGATAGTAGTTTGGGCATGAGTATGTCAGAAGAGGATATGAGATTCAGGCCTTGGGCTTTGTTCCACCACAGTATGCACCCTATCCTCAGGGGCCAGGGTATCTGATGGGAAGCATGTCGGATTATTTCAGTTACCACCCATACCCCATCTTTATGCCCTACCCTCCCTTTTACCCACCGTACCCACAGTACCCCATGTTTCCATCCTCACCCTTTTACCCAGGTCCAGCAAACCCTAACCCTGGGAATGTTGCACCTCCTCCTCCACCAACAGAGCCAATTGTCCCTAGTACCCAAACACCCAAACCTAGCTCATCAGTAGGGGGTAAGGTAAAGATGATAGAATACCTAAAGTTGGATGCCCCCAAGTTTGAAACAGGTGATGACCCTTTTGAGTATCTCAGAGCGGTGAAGATGATAACTGATGAGTTAGGAGCAAGTGACAGTAGAGCAATTCAGATGGCAAGGTTCATGTTGGAATGCAAGAAAGCAAGGGAATGGTTCAAAAACTATGTGGAACCAAGGTTGGAGAGCTTATCCTGGGAGCAGTTTGCCAATGAGTTTGCAGGATGGGCTTTTCCAGATAGTTCTAGAGAATTGAAGATGATTGAGTTTGAGCAGCTGAGGCAAACAGAAGAGATGAGTGTTGATGAGTTTACAGATAAGTTTTTGGAGTTGTTGTCGTACGTGGGGCAAGCCTATGATACGGACCAGAAGAGGGCTAAGAGGTATACCATGAGGCTCCATTCCAGGTATTCCTCTTTGATTCAATCAGTAGACAGGGAGAGTTTCCATGCTATAGTAGATATGGCTCGGAAGATGGAGGCTAGTGCCATCATTCAAGGGACAGTTAAACAGTACGTGGCACAGTCTTCGGGTTCCAAAAACCCGAGGACAAGTGATGTTAATCTCTCCCCTCTAGGCGAGACTGTCACGAAAAGTAAGAAGGGAGACAGAGGTCTCAGAAGATCAAAGAAGAACAAGTTCTGGAATCGGATAAAGTCTGGTCTGGGATTAGGAGGTGGCTCGAGCTCAGGCACTGAGATTGCAGAGTGTGCGAGGTGCGGTAGGCCGCACAAGGGAGTCTGTCGACTTGGGACTTCAGCATGTTACAGATGCGGCCAGGAGGGACACATAGCTCGGGAGTGTCCCAAGGCAGCTTTTATGGCACCGTCCCATCAGACAACTCCAGGCAGTATGGCACAGCCATCAGCTCCAACCATGTGGCAGGGTAGTGGTCGAGGCAGAGGAAGGGGGACAGCCCCTTCTTCAGTAGGTTCCCTAGGTGAAGGTCCATCAGTTCCAGCTCGGATCTTCTCCATGACGCAGCAGGAAGCTAACACATCGGACATGGTGGTGACAGGTAATCTCACTCTCTTATGTTTGATGTGTATGCTTTTTATGAACCCTGGGGTATTTCTCTTTCCTTGTTGCTCCGAGAGCCGTAGATAGGTTGGGTTGATAGCTTATGGGTTAGAGTATCCCTTTTGGGTCAGTGAACCCAAGTGTGATCCATCAGTGGCAGAGTCAGTCTGTCGATATAGTTCAGAGTATGTTGTGAGTAGATGCCTTCCAGCCAACCTAGCGGTTCTAGATTTGACTGTTTGACATCATTCTAGGGTTGGATTGATTCTTCTACTAGTGGTACTACCTGAGTCTGCAGAGACAAGGTAGTCAGGTTCAGAGGTCAGGATGGATCAGAGGTAGTCCTTAGAGGGGACAGAATAGGAATACCTAGAGGTTCGATATCAGCCCTGCAGGCTCGTAGGTTGGCCAGGAGAGGTTGTCAGGGGTTTCCAGCGTGTACAAGAGAGTTTAGTAGTCAGGTCAGGGAACCCGCCTCAGTACCAGTAGTGAGTTCTTAGATGTTTTCCCAGACAGGCCGTCGAGTGTACCATCTGCTAGTGAGGGATGGAGTTTTAAATTAAAGTGATAATGGGGACCAGACTCGTCCCTACCCCTCCCTATAGGTTAGCACCTGCAGAGTTAAAGGAGTAGAAAGAGCAGTTATAAAAGCTGGTAGACAAGGGTTTCATCCGATTGAGTACCTCGCCTTGCGATACTCTAGTGTTGGTTATGAAGATGAAGGATGAATCCCCAAGACTTTGTATCGACTACAAGTCGTTGAACAAAGTCACTACCCAGAACAAGTATTTGTTACCTTGGATCGACGATCTATGTTAAACCAGCTAGCAAGAGCTGGTTGCCTTTCCAAGATAGATCTGAAGTCCAGGTACCATCAGTTAGGATCAGGGAAGAAGATGTACAGAGAACAGTGTTTAGATCCAAATATGGGCACTATGAGTTCCTAGGAATGTCGTTCGGGTTAATGAATGCCCCTACAGCATTCATGGATCTCATAAGTAGAGTTTTAGTCAGTTTTTGGATCACTTCGTTATTGTCTTCATTGACGGTACCTCGGTGAGTTCCAGAAATACAGAAGAGTATGCCCATTATCTGAGGTCAGGATTGCAGATCCTGAGAGGACATGGCTTGGATGCCCAGTTCTCCAAATGTGAGTTCCGGTCAAGGAGCATATCTTTCTTGGGTCATGGTATGTCGAAAAAAGGAAAAGTGAGGTAGACCCGAGAAAGTTGAAGTTGTAGCTGACTAGCCCAGGCCCGTTGTAGTGACTTAGATCAAGAGCTCTTTGGTTAGGCAGGTTACCTACTGGAAGTTCATCTGGAACTTCTCTAGAGTTGCCGCTCCTATGGCCAGATGGATCAAGAAGAACCAGAGGATTGTGTGGTCTACTCAGTGTGAAGAGAGCTTTGAAGAGCCGAAGAAAATATTGATGTCAGCACCTGTGGTGGCTCTGTCCACCAGTAATGAAGATATTACAGTGTCCTGTGACGCGTCCAGGTGGAACTAGATTGTGTGTTAATGTAAAGTGGCAGGATGGTTGCTTATGCTTCTAGGTAGCTGAAGAAGCATGAGTTGAATCATCCTACACATGATCTAGAGATGGCATTGGTAATCTTTGTACTCAAGATGTGGAGGCGGTACCTGTATAAGGTATGATGATAGATCCTTACAGATAGAAAGAGCTTGCAATACATCTTGAGTCAAGGGAGAAGAACCTGAGGCAGAGGAGATGGGTAAAAACTACGTAGTGGTTATGACTTCAAGGTTCAGTATCCGGGTGAGGCAAATATGTTGATAGACGCCCTCAACCGGAAATCACTTAGCAGCTTATCCCATCCCTTAGTACAGTAAGAAGAAGACCAGTAGTCAAAAAACAAGAAGAATCAGAACTGCTGTGAGTCAGCAGAAGAGTTATGAAGTTGTCTGCAAGAGGCATGTAGAGTTTCAGAAGAGAAAAGAGTTTTGTCAGAGTGCGCAGCGGAAGCACGTAGAGGTTCTCGAGAAGTTAAGGTTTGCTGGAGGTGTCTCCTAAAGAGAGGGTGATTCGTTATGGGCAGAAAGGTAAATTAGCTCTCAAATACATCGGACCCTTCGAAATCCTGCAAAGGATTGGGAATGTATCTACGAGTTAGATTTACCTACTTCAATGGAGGAGATCCATTCGGATTTCCGGATTCCGTGTATGAAAGCTCGTGTCAGATCCAAGTGAGGTTCTTAAAGAATCAGAGGTGGAGATCTCAAGGGATCTCACCTATGTTGAGCAGTTAGTGCGGATCATGGACACATAAGTCAAGAAGTTGAGGAACAAGGAAATCCCGATGGTGAAAGTCCTTTGGAATCACCACAGTATGGAAAGGTGTGCCTGGAAGACCCGGGAGTTTATACTCCAGCAGTACCCGTGTCTCTCCTTTAGGAGAGAGGTTTTTAGGTTTTGCTTGCTTGTTGCTTGCTTGTTATGTATGCTTGATGCTATGTTTTTTTTTAGAATGTTTGTTGTTTGAACATTCGAGGACGAATGTTCTTAAAGGGGAGAAGAATGTAATACCCGGCTAGATTCTGGCATCGGAATCCCTACCTCCCTGCGGAATCTCCATTGGAATCTGGAATTTTGATGATGCCAGAGTCTTCTAGAGGGGTAAAATGTGGTTTCTAAAATGTTTTTACTGATTTCATGGTTTTAAATGAGAAAGAATTGAGTTTTGAAAAGAAAAGACCAAGGAGGCATTTGCCAGGTTCGGCCGCCGAAAGTGAAGTTCGACCGCCGAACATGGAAAGGTTTCGGAAGCGCTTTTGGCCTCCGAAAGCTTTGTTTGAACGAACCAAGGTTCGGCCGTCGAACATGCATGAGTTTAGGGGGCACGTTAGGCTGCCGAAGGTTGTTGACCAGGCAACCTATAAAGAGCCCTCAGATCGGAAATGGGCGAGTTTTCTCCCCATTCTCGAGCTCAGGTGAGTTTATGCCCTCCTTTGGTCGTTTTCACGTTTTCTCTACCCATCCCTCAAGTTTTTCATGAGTCCTACCTTTGTTTTGAAGTTTTGAAGCTTAAATAGGAGTTTTGGGAGCTTGGAGGTTTTTGGAGCTTGGATCCTCCACACCTCCGAGTTAGGGATCGCACCACCCCTCGATCTTCAAGAGGTAAGTGTAGATCCTTGCTTTCCTTGCGTTTTAATGAAGTTTTAAGTAAGTTTAATGAAGTTTTAATGGTTGAGCATGGGTAGATATGCATGTTTAGGTTTATGAGGGTTTTATGCCCAATGTGTTCTTATGTATGTTTAAATGATGTTATGTTGAAGGTTTAGGCTAGGTTATGCATGTGGGAGAGTGTATGCATGATTGGGAGAGAGCAAGTGAGGTTTGGAGTAGTTTTGGTGGTTTTGGCTTATGTGGGTCATAAGCTCTTTATGTATGCTCTATGATGTTTTTGTTGGAGTTTAAGCTTGTTTAAGCTCCTTTGTGCATGGTTAAGGGTTTATGCATGTTTTTATGAGGTTGGGTGTAATACCCGGCTAGACTCCGGTATCGGAATTCCTACCGTCCGGTGGAATCTCGGATGTCGGAAACCTCTAGAAGGGTAAAATCATGTTTTTATAAAATATTTTGATGTATTTTATGATTTTAAGTAAAAAGGAAAATGAGTTTTGAATGAAAAAAGCCTTGGAGGAAGACCCAGGTTCGGCCGCCGAACATGCTTGCACTTCGGGTATGCTTTAGGCCCCCGAAAGCATAAGTGAGGGAAGTCTAGGTTCGGCCGCCGAACATGGCATGCATGCGGAGGCACGTTAGGCCCCCGAAAGTAGCCTGGCCAGCCACCTATAAAGGGGTCCCTTAGCCGAAATGGGTGAGTTTTCTCTCCATTTTCGTCCAAGGTGAGCTCTCCGCCGTCCCTCGCCGATTTTGAGTTTCTTCCTTCAAATCTTTCATGATTTTCACGAGTTTTCACTTTGTTTTGAAGATTTTTGAGCTTATAGCAAGTTTTGGAGCTTGGAGGTTCAAGCAACTCGATCTCTCCCATCTCCGAGCTAGGATCATTTTTCCTCTCGATCTTCAAGAGGTAAGGGCCGATCTTGAGCTCATTGTATGTTTTAAACAAGTTTTAAGTTGATCTATGGGGTAGAAATGCATGTTTAGGTTTTGGTTGGTTTTATGGGTTATGTTAAGTTTTTGAGCAATGTATGATGTTTGTGGTTGCTTGATGTGTTGTAGTTGGGGTTTAAGATAGTTTGAAGCCCCTAGGAGCTTGTATGCTTGAGTATGCATGTTGTAGATCAGGTTTATGCATGTTTAAAAGGTTTGGGAGGCGTTTGTGCATGTTGGAGTTGAGTTTCTGCCACTTTGGAGAAACTCAGGTTCGGCCGCCGAATGGACTTTCGGCCGCCGAACCCGCTTGTGGAGGCAGCCTTTGGCTGCCGAAGCCTGCCCCCGAAAGAGGACTTTCGTCTTTGGAGGGCAGTTTCGGCCGCCGAAAGTGCCGCCGAACATGCATGAGTTTCGTCTCTGTTTGGGAGTTTCGGCCGCCGAAGGTGCCGCCGAACCTGCCTGACTTTCGGCTCTGGAGGGACTTTCGGCCGCCGAACCTGCCGCCGAAAGTGCCCTGTTCAGCCCTCCTTTGCATGAATTCCTTGATTGTTTTAAGGTGTTTTAGGGGGTTTATAGGGGATGTTTTTAGAGTTATGTTTCTGTATGTTAGGTCCCTCATTTGAGTCCACCTGTGTAGGTTCGAACCCGAGGAACCGAGGACCCCAGCAGTGAGTTCAGCTGCTTCGGTGTTTGTCAGAGTCAGCCAGAGGTGAGTGGAACTGAACTTAATCTTTTAAATTGAGAAATTAAATGTTTTATCATGTTTCATGCATCATGATTATGCAATAGGATAATTGCATTAGATTTCACGAATATGTTGCATCGCATTCTTTGTTGTTGATGTGGGTGAATGTTGGATGACCCAATTAGTCCCTGAGGAAAGACCAGGACCCCATTCTACGGCCTGGCACGGAAATGAAAGACCAGGACCCCATTCTACGGCCTGGAACGAATATGGTACTCGAAGACCAGGTGCCCAGAGGAGGCCCTGGGGCAATGGTAAGTAATGTATGATAAGACAGGAAGACCAGGACCCCATGCTACGACCTGACACGAAATGATGCTGGGACTATTTGGTGACAAGTTCACCCAACCTGATGTGAATTGTCTGAGTTATGATGCATTTCATATGAGCATGTTTGTTAACATGTTTTCATGGTTCTACTCACTGGGCTTGTTAGTTCACCCTTCTCCCTAAACCCCCAGGTTTGCAGGTACAGGATAGAGGGGGAGATCGGATAGAGTAATGCCTTAGTCATGTAATAGCTAGTAGTGGACATGATGGATATTGTAACGAAATGTTGAGTTATGTAATGTAATGATGATATTGAGGTTTAGAAATGTGCTTGACCATAGCATGTTGTAAATCCCCTTTTAGATACATGATCTTAAATGTTTATGGATGTTTATGTTTAACCAAACTTAATGCATGATTATGTCACCCCATTGGAGCATTGATGAGGACTCCAAGGTGGGGTTAATGTTAATGTCTATGTTAATGCATGCACAGGTTGAGTTTGGTTCATGAATGAAAAAGAAAAGTTCAAATTTTTATGTATGATGTTGATCATGTATGGGATTAAACAGGTTCACAGGATGTATGTTTGGCTTGCTACGGGTCCCGGCAGCCTTAAGCCGATTTGGATTCTAGCGCCGGTAGCGGTCCGGATTTTCGAATCGTTACATTGGGTGCTTGTTTGGGGTGTTTGGTAAAGTTTTGGAGGCTGGTATGCACGAGAGGCTGAGTTCTGATGAACTCAGGTTCGGCCGCCGAAAGTAGTTTCGGACGCCGAACCTGCCTATGGATGCATGTATTGGCCGCCAAACCTTGCCCCCGAAAGTTGTGTTTCGGATCTGGAGCAGACTTTCGGCCGCCGAAGGTAATGTTCGGCCGCCGAAAGTGCCTGACTTTAGGATCTGGAGAGAGGCTTCGGCCGCCGAACCTGCCGCCGAACCTGCATGGCTTTCGGCTCTGGAAGGGACCTTCGGCCGCCGAAAGTGCCCTGTCCAGCCCTTTCATGGTTGTTTTCTATGCATGTTTGAGGATGTTTTAGGGGGTTTTTTGGGGAGTTGTTTATGAGTTGTTTAGAGTGTGTTTGGCACCTCACTGGAGTCCACCTGTGTAGGATCGGACCCGAGGAACCGAGGTGTTTGGCAGTGTTAGCTGTTTCAGAGTCAGTCCAGAGCTAGTCAAAGGTGAGTAGAACATAACTCTTTTAACATTAAAGAAATTAAATGTTTAAAGCATGTTCATGCATCACGAATACCATGTTATGTAATAGGTTGTTGCATTAGAGATCACGAATATGCTGCATTGCATAATACAATGATGATAATGTGGATGGATTTTGGATGATCCATTAGCCCTCAGTATGACGTGATATGATACGATATGGCATGTATGACATGATATATGATGGAAAGACCAGGTGTGGCCGTATCGCCCCTGGCATAGAGGAAGAGAAGTCCAGGTGTGGCCGTATCGCCCCTGGCATAGAGTATGTGAAGTCCAGGAGTGGCCGTATCGCCCCTGGCATAGAGCATTGCTGAACTTGTTATGATATGACATCTATATGTAGAGGGCTAATGGTGACAAATTCATCCTTGATGTGTATTGTTTGTGATGTGATGCATGTCATGAAAGCATATGATCTAATAAATTGTTTTCCTATTTAGTTCTGCTCATTGGGCTTTTTAGCTCACCCCTCTCCCCTAACCCCAGGTTTGCAGGGACAGAGATAGTTCAGGAGGTCAGCAGGTTATGGCTATGGTCATGTTTATGTAATAGGATAGTAGTGGACATGATGTATTTGTAAAGTTATAAAATGATGTAAAAGTATGTATTGAAATGTAAGGCTATGTAATGATGTCATTGAGGTTTATAGTTGTGCTTGACCCTAGTTTGTATGTTAATCCCTTTGTTTACATTATCTTTCAAATGTAACGGTTTAATGATGTTTTAAGTAAGCCAAACTCACTATACGTTATGTTACCCCATTGGAGCTTTGTTGAGGACTCCAGTGTGGGGTTGATGATTATGTATATGAATAGTACATGCACAAGTTGAGTTTGGTGATTGAACGAAATGAAAAGTTCAAAAAATTTTATGTATGTGTTGATCATGTATGGGATTAAACAGGTTTACAGGATGAATGTTTGGCTTGCTACGGGTCCCGGCGGCCTTAAGCCGACCTGGATCCTAGCGCCGGTAGCAGTCCGATTTTCGGGCTGTTACAGGAGGCACACAAAGCAGACTCATTTTTGTATTAGAAAAATTAATATATTATTCATAACATCCTCTTTCTTCATTTTTTTTCTTAAAAATTCGTTATTGCCACCTTAATTGTATTTTTATAGCCTCCAAACCTAATTCTAGTATAGGAAGGTTTAATTGCAATATAGGAAAAATATCTACTCAAATAGTCAAACTTACATTACATTAAAAATTCTTTTCCTAAACTGCGTTGGAAAAATCTTATTCCTAATAGGGCTGCATGAATTTGGCTTTTAAATTAGGCTAAATTAATTTAAAATAACTCTACTAAAATACTAAAATACTAAAATAATAAAATTGGCCTAAGTGCAATTCGGCATATATATATTATGTGATCTGAAATTGTATTGCGTATTCATATACGAGGTAAATCTACTACCCTATCAGGTCTTCCAACAGATGAATATACCAGAGGAACAACTAGTCAGAGATCAGACCCTAGTTAAGGGAGTAGGAAGGACCCCTATGGCAGTGGATGATAAAGTAAAAGTAGTTTTCACTCTGGGTGAACCACCCCTATCCCGCACTTACTATGCAGTGCTCCTCGTGGTAAAACTGCCCCTGAATTATAATACTATTTTGGAAAGGCCATTCTCAATAGAATTAGGAGTGGGCGTAGTGCAAGGAAGATAGGAGGAAGCCCGAGTTGTATATCTGGCTACAATAGAAGAGCCAAGCGCCTAGCCAGAAAAAATAAACCCAGAAGTTATGGAGGTCTAGGATGAGAAGAAGGAGGCAAGTAATAATGATCTTAGGACAAATTTACTATAAAATTGAGTTTAAGATATATGTTTAGAAATCTAGGGAATCCTTTGCTACTATGTGTCAAATTGAACATCCATGTTTAAGAATCCACACTTGTATGCACCTCTCCCATTATGCCTGATGTCGACGCTGACGGTTCCAACCGCTTTTGCAAAACTACCGATGCCGACTTGTAGCTCTCTTTGCGTTGCATGTCCCTCTCCAGCGACACTCCACGCACGACACTCGACTCCTCTCCTCTCACCTCCACTCGTGCTGCTCGTTGTTGCCGCCACCACTTGGTCTCTTTATTTTCAGCGCTCCTTTCTCCCTTTTGAATTTAATCAAAAGAGTTAAGGTTAGTTTTTATATTTGTATTAAATTGAAGTTTTAAATATTTTTATGGATGATTTGTAAAAAAATATTGTTTTATTAATATTCATGTTTATTATTATTGAATTTTTTGCTATATTAATGTTGTCATTTTCATGCTATATAAAATTACTTTTGGGTTATCAAGTGAATTATCTAAGCTTACTAATTTCCATGTTCCATGCATATTTGGTGAGATATGAAAATTAAAGCATCCAAAGAATGGGAGGAGAAAAGAAGTACATCTCAAGATCTTACAATTAAGGGGGAGAAAATAATTAAATTACATCTCCAAAAATAATTAAAATAATAATTAAAAATCTAATTCCTATTATAAGGCCTTTTGGCCCATAACTCTTGCAAATGGCCTTCAAATAAGTTATTTGGTCCTCCAAAAGAAAATTGGCTCTACCATGGCCTTCTAGGGTTAGTCTAATGATCCACCAAAGCAAAAACTCTGCCGGGGAAGGGGGTCAACCATGTATGCAATTTAAATTCAAAAGGGAGAAAGGGGCGCAGGAAATAAAGGGACCAAGCAGTGACGGTGACAACGAGTGGCGTGAGCGGAGGTGAGAGGAGAGGAGTCGACTTTCGAGCGTGGAGTGTCGCTAGAGAGGGACGTGCAACGCAAAGAGAACTGCAAGTCGACATCGGTAGTTTTGCAAAAGCGATCGAAACCGTCAGCATCGGCATCAAGCGGCATGGGAGAGGTGCATACAAGTGTGGATTCTTAAACATGGATGTTCAATTTGACTTATAGTAGCAAAGGATTCACTAAGTTTCTAAACATATATCTTAAGCTCAATTTTAAAGTAAATTTATTCTAAGATCATTATTACTTAGTCATTTCCACGCCATATAAAATTATTTTTTGGGTTAACAAGTGAATTATCTAAGCTTACTAATTCCCAGTTCCCATGCATATTTAGTGAGGTATGAAAATTAAAACATCCAAAAAATGGGAGGAGAAAAGAAGTACATCTCAAGATCTTATAATTAAAGAAAGGAAGGGAGAGAAAATAATTAAATTACATCTCCAATAATAATTAAAATAATAATTAGAAATCTAATTCCTATTATAAGGCCTTTGGGCCCATAACTCTTGCATATGGCCTTCAAATAAGCTCTTGGGTCCTCCAAAAGAAAATTGGCTCCACCATGGCCTTCTAGGGTTAGTCTAATCATCCACCAAAGTGAAAACTCTGCCGGGGGAGGGAGTTGGCCATATATGCAAAAGAAGGCAAGAATGTATTTTCCTTCCTTCTTTATTGTTCACTTACCAAAATTAAATTACCATAATTGAAAGAAAGTAAAATAGGCAGCATTATAAATAAAATAAAATAAAATTCTAGCAATTAAAATCAGAAAATCAAATCTAACAATAAAAGGAAGAACATTCATGAACAAATAAGGAAATCAAAATCTCCCTCCAATTTAGGAAGGAGATTTCGGCCAACCTAAGGAATCCTAGCCTCTATCTAACTCATTTTCAAACATAAAAATACATGTTAATAATGCAAAACAAAGTTTTAAACATCAAATTATAAAATTAAATCAAAAGAATACAAAAGGAACAAAAATAGCCCTACCAAAATGACATGTTTGATCATGACAGATTTTGGTACAAAGAATTAAAAATATGAGAAAAATGACAAATCAATATAGAAAAATCTAAGTATTTGCAGAAATAAGCTTGAAATATATAAATAAACAACAAAACAAGAAAAACTCAAAATAATTAGCAAAACTCGAGATATGACCCTCAAAACAGAAAAATTAGCAGATTTTAAATACTTATTCTATATGTAATTGTAACGACCTCAAAATGGACCGTCACCGGCGCTAGGATTCAGGTCGGCTTAAGGCCGCCAGAACCCGTAGCAAGCCTGCTATACTCTCTGTGTACCTGTAAACCTCATACATGATCATACATTTTATGTGAAAATAAAACTCTTTTCTGAACCAAGGCTCAACCTGTGCATGCACTATCTCTGTACTCTGTACTCATGTACTCTGTACTCTGTATCTCTGACTAGAGCTTGCTCTAGATGGGTTAACTCATACCTGTTAAGCCTGGTTTTCACATACAGGAAAACATATATACATATACAGATCATGTACACAACATACATCACTAGGTCAAGCAACAACTATTACATCTCTTTAATATTACATGTCCACTCTACGCTATTACAGATTTCTTTACTCTTCCTGTACTCTGCTGGACTGTCCCTGTACACTGTACACTGAACCTGCAAAACTGGGGTTAAGGGAGTGGGATGAGCTCTATAGCCCAGTGAGTAGAACAGTAAAACATCTCAGTAAAATATGATCTCATGGAATGCACCATATCACAGACAAGCCACATCAAGAGTAAACCTGTCACCACATAGTCCCAGTAACTCTGTGCCAGGGCGTAGAATCGAGCACCTGGTCTTCCTGTCATATATATATATGTGTATATAACACCTCTGTACTTACCATTGCCAGGGCGTAGTCAAAGGCTCCTGGGCTTTGCTATACCTGTAACAGCCCGGCCCCGTACGACCGGCCCTGTTACCGCTCACAGCCCGTTACACCTCCTGGGGGCGGCCACTGTGAGCAGCTCTTAACATCCCTTCACCCTCACGGGTTCCGGGCAGGATTTGTCCCTCGGGGGAGCCAATACGGCCCGCCCTAGCCCGAGTGGATTTGGCCCAATTCCTTCCTCTGGGAATTAGGTCGCCTCCCCCACTGCTCGAACCCTTGACCTCCCACTTTAAGGGAATAGTCTGGTGAGAGTGAGTACCAATTCTTCTAGTGGAACAATTGGTACTCACTCTCACCAGACTATTCCCTTAAAGTGGGAGGTCAAGGGTTCGAGTAGTGGGGGAGGCGACTTATGGTGGAAAAGTGCCATAAGCCAAAACCCTTGGGCCAGGGTGGGCCGTAGTGGCTCCCCCGAGGGACAAATCCTGCCTCAAGAGCCCGTGAGGGTGAGAGGATGTTAAGAGCTGCTCACAGCGCTGGAGCCAGTCCGGGCTGTGAGTGGTAACAGTGCCGGTGGAAAAGGGCCGGGCTGTTACATAAAAAGGCGCCTTTTTATGTAACAGCCCGGCCCTTTTCGCACGGCACTGTTACCACTCACGGCCCAGGGCTATCCCTCGCCTGGCCTCTTGCCACCTCGGGCTTTCCACTGGCGTCGTGAGCAGCTCTTAACATCCCTTCACCCTCACGGGTTCCAGGCAGGATTTGTCCCTCGGGGGAGCCATTACGGCCCGCCCTAGCCCGAGTGGATTTGGCCCAATTCCTTCCTCTAGGAATTAGGTCGCCTCCCCCACTGCTCGAACCCTTGACCTCCCACTTTAAGGGAATAGTCTGGTGAGAGTGAGTACCAATTGTTCCAATGGCACAATTGGTACTCACTCTCACCAGACTATTCCCTTAAAGTGGGAGGTCAAGGGTTCGAGCAGTGGGGGAGGCGACCTAATTCCTAGAGGAAGGAATTGGGCCAAATCCACTCGGGCTAGGGCGGGCCGTAATGGCTCCCCCGAGGGACAAATCCTGCCTGGAACCCGTGAGGGTGAAGGGATGTTAAGAGCTGCTCACGACGCCAGTGGAAAGCCCGAGGTGGCAAGAGGCCAGGCGAGGGATAGCCCTGGGCCGTGAGTGGTAACAGTGCCGTGCGAAAAGGGCCGGGCTGTTACAATACCTGCCAGGGCGTAGTCAAAGGCTCCTGGACTTGCTATATGTGCCAGGGCGTAGTCAAAGGCTCCTGGACTTCCTGTCTGAGACTATTGGATCATTCAGCATTCACTCACATCACCAAATAACAGTGCAATGCAACATATTCGTGTATACTAATGCAATCAACCTATGGCATAAACATGATGCATGAGATATGCTAAAAGCAGCTTGTGGTTCAATTAAAAATCATCAGTCTTAAGTTTAGTCCCACTCACCTCTGGCTGTCTGGACTGACTGACTCTGCAGGTTCTGAACCTTTGGAGCAGTACTCACTGCTGCTCTCTCTGGTTCCTCTGGTCTGTATAAGCACATAAAGACTCAAATGAGGGACCAAACAAGCTTATGACCAACTCTATTAAACTCCCCAAGAATCCCCTTACACTCACTCTAATAGTCATGCAAAGCAAGCAAAAGAAAGCTAGACAGAACACTTTCGGCGGCAGGTTCGGCGGCCGAATGTCCTCTCCAGAGACGAAACTCAAGCACCTTCGGCGGCCGAATCTCTATGTTCGGCGGCCGAACCCTTTCGGGGGCAAGTTTCGGAGGCCACAAGGCACTCCAGAGACGAAAGTCTCTAACCTTCGGCGGCACCTTCGGCGGCCGAATCCCCCAAACAGAGCCGAACATGCACAAGCTCGCGGGGGCAAGCTATGGCAGCCTACGCCACCATGCAAGAGGTTCGGCGGCCGAATGAACCTTCGGCTGCCGAACCTGAGTTTATCCAGAACTCAGTTTCAACGGCAAACCATCTCCTTCTTTTCTTCAACGTCTCAAACCATGCAAACGTCACCTCCTCAACATACATATACTCATGTATATGATCACAGGGGTCCAAAACTAGCTAATAACCCCAAATAACAAAACAAACCTAACACATAAACATATATACATGCATAACTCATCAAAAACACTACTTCTCACTTAAACATGCATCTCTCTCCCTTAACTCCCATAAAACCTTCAGAAAACACACATAAACAGGGTTTTAGATCTTCCCTCACCTCTATAAACAGGAAGATGCACGTACTGAACAAGGGAAACGGATCAACTCTTCTTTACCCTCACAAACTCGTCAAAGCTCACTTTTTGCTTCAAACCCTTCAAAACTTGGTAAATGAGCAAACTCCTGCATGAGCTGCTCAAAACACTTGCAGATGAGTCATAGAAGACGTGGCTAATTCATGGCAAGAATCTGAGGCTAACATCTGTCAAAAGCCATGACTCAGCTGGCTGGCCTACTCATCGTCGGCTGCCCAATCACATGCAAGACCATGCAACGTTCGGGGGCCAAACTCACCTTCGGAAGCCGAACACCTTCGGCGGCCGAACTTACTTTCGGCGGCCGAACTTGGCTCAACTGCCTTAGGTCATTTCAACTCAAAACTCACTTCCCTTATCCTTAAAACATTTAAACACATCATAACACCTAGTAAAAACATAAATCCTACCCTTTTTAGAATTCCGACACCCCGGATTCCATCAAACAACAGGAATTCCGGTGCCGGACTCTAGCCGGGTATTACAGTAATATGATATTTATTTAGAGGACTGAAAGTAAAAAACTCAAAGAATAAAAATTTATTTCACTCCACAAAATTAATTTTAGGCTATGAATCACCTGATGTGGTGAACACAAGGTCAAGTTACATATTTCTAAAATCACACCACATGTTGGAAACATCAAGTGTGACCTGATTGCCTCTTTAAACTTTTAAAATTCATAGCTATAAAACTCATATTAAAGAAAATAATATATAAATATTGTAGGGAACTTCATAAATAATTCAATCAAAACATTTATTGGAGTCAAAATCGTTGCCTTTCAAGATGGAAAATACAATAGAATACATAGCTCTAGACCACTCATGCACAAAATTGTGTTGCTCTTAAATTTCATATCAAAATTATATGGGAAGTGACTAATACACCAATACAGGTCAAATAACATGTAAAAGGATGTTTTTATATTATGAGAGAATATCTTTAAGAGTCTTTAGCTTAGATTGAATAAAGAAAGTTAAAGAGAAAAGAAGAATGGTGGGAGGGGGGCCAACGATAAGGTTTACGGAAGAGGAAGGCTTCTCAAATTTTTTTGATGAATGAATTGAGAGAATTCATACTTGGGGGAGTAGGGCGCTGGTTGCCAAGACAGAATAAGAGGGTGAGAGCGCAAAGTTAGGATTTTGGATGAGTAAAAGATAAATAAGTAAAGAAAAACTAAAAATGGAAGCAAATCTCTCTATCCTTTACCCTTATGACCGATTTATTTGGATTTATTGGCCTTATTGGGATTGATTTTGATTCAATTATTCTTAATTTTTTTAGATCCACTATTAATTTTAAAAATTATAAAATTGACTCCATGTATTTTCTTTTTAGATGAATGGGCCAAAAACCATAGCCCATTCGGTTAACACTATTTATTTAAGCATAAATCTATCTTTTTTTTTAAAGTCCAAATAAACCTTAGACCTCGTAAAAGGCTTAGAAAAATGGATGAGGCTCATAGACCAAGCCTTTGGCTAAATGGTCTAAGCTTAAGGTCCAATTCTTCCTTTTCTTTAATTATTCTACAAATTTTTAATTTTTAATATTTTATTTATGTTCAATTTATCATTTTATATTATATTATATTTTTTTTATTTTTTTTATAACATAAGACATCTTCTAGACTCCCTAATTTACTTCAACGGGTTATGACTAAGTTATGATTCTCATCATTGAGCTATCACTGCTTTAGATGTGCATGTATACATGATACAAATTAAAAGTCTATAGTTTGCCCCCCATTTTGGCGAAGGCCGGAGATTTTCCAGAATTCATCAAAGTGTTCTTATGCAACATGAGGTTCGAGCTTGTCACCTTCTATGACCCGCTCGGTTTGAGTTTGTCATCTTTTATAACTTACTCAGTTTGCCTAAACTAAGTTAGGACTTGTAAAATGGTAAACTTGTTCTGAAACTCCAGGACTCACTTTTGTAAAGGTAAACATTTATCGTTAATGGCACTTTCACAAATTATTTGTGCATAAAAATTTACGAATGACCATTTTAGGGTTGGAAATATCAAATATGTCCTTAGTTGGCAAACTTATTTTGGAGCTTCGTAATCCACCTTTGTAAAGATAAATATTTATCATCATTTAGAATACTTTCATAAATGATTTACACGTAAAAACATGTCAGTGGAATTTTGGACTTGAAAAATATCAAATATGTTCCTAGTTGGCAAATTTATTTCGGAGATCCATGACTCAATTTTATAGAGGTAAATATTTATCATTATTTGGGATAATTTTACAAATGATTTACGCCTAAAAACTTGCAAGTGACCATTTTGGAGTAGGGAATTATCAATATTGTTCTTAGTTGACAAACTTATTGCGGAGCTCCATGACTCACTTTATAGAGATAAACATTTGTTGTCATTTCAGGCACTTTCACTAATGATTTGCGCGTAAAAACTTGCAAGTGACCATTTTGGGCTTGAAGAATATCAAATATGTTCTTAGTTGATAAATTTGTTCCGGAGCTTCGAGATCCACTTTTGTAAGGATAAATATTTATCGTCATTTGGGGCAGTTTCAAAAAATAAATTGCGTATAAAAACTTGCGAGTGACCATTTTGGGTTTGAAGAATATCAAATATATCTTTAGTTGGTAAATTTATTAACTCTGCGACCCACTTTAGAGGTAAACATTTATCGTCATTTTAGGCACTTTAATAAATGATTTGCGCGCAAGAATTTACGAGTGACCATTTTTGCCTTTGAGAATATCAAACATGTCTTTAGTTGAAAATCTTGTTCCGAAACTCTAGAACCCACTTTTGTTGGGTAAATATTGATGCGAAACTCCAAGAATATCATATGGTGAAACTCCAAATACACAAGTGATATAGAACAAGAAGAAGATGAGGATATCCAATCTATTAAACCACTAAATGACTAACACAAATGGATACACAAATAATTGGTTGATTAAGAAGTTAATGACATAAATTCACTAGTATGTAAATGCCTTAATAAAGATAAATTCTTGATGCAATAGAGATTCAAGCCAAACCTTGAAGAAGAGTATCAAACTCAACCATGTGTTTTTTTTTTTTTTTCATTCAGAAAATAATTGTCATTCACGTTTTTGGAGAGGGTAGTTATATTCTCTTAAGTTCTTTTAATCCAGACAATCATGTTAGGCCTTAAATTTGGGCCTTACACCGAAATAAACAAGTTTAAAATTAAATAATCTTAAAATAATCCAAAACTAAGTTATTTAAGCATGTCTAAAGCAAATAAAGCCCATCTTACCAAAACAAGACCAAATAATTAATTTAAAGCTTTTTAGATAAAGAACATCTTAATTAACTAAAAATAAGCCCATGTGTAAAAATACACTTAGTGGCTGCCTAAAAGTTTATTCTTCCAACTTGAAATAATTGATTAAATATGAGTTGATCCTTCTTGCGAATTTAGCTCAATTTAATTGGATGAAACTCTATTTACCTTCAATACATCTTGAACTTCCATTCCTTTTAACATTCTGCAATATATGTTTAAAGTGATTCCTTGAACATTTTAGTTCTCAATTTTATAATTTGTCCTTGAGGTAATGCTACATTTTCCAATAACTTCTCTTCTCTTACCATCCATGCGTGTGCTCACATTATGTCTAGTGGTAGTCTGGAAGTGCTTACTTTTCTTCTCTTACTATCCATGCTTGTACTCACATTATGTCTGGTAGTCTGGAAGTGCTGCATTTTTAGATTAATGGAGTTTTGGGAGACTTGGGTAGATAGGTTTGTTGTCGTATTGCATGAAAGGAGAAAAAAAAAAGGGATAATTATAAAAAAAAAATGCTTTGTACTTTAGCCTATTTTTAAGTAAGCTTCTATACTTTAATTTGTAATAAAAAGACTCATTTGTTTTATATTGTTAGTAAAGTGAGTCTTTTCCTAACATCGTTATATATTATTGGTAAATTATAATTTACTTCTTAATATTAAGTGAAAACTACATTTTAGTCCCTATATTTTTTAAATTTAGTCTTTCAGGTTTTGTTTGATTAATAAAATAATCTCATAAATTTAAACTTTATATTTTAATTAAAATTAATTTTAATATTTTTATCAATTGATCCCAAAATATTGTAATTATTAATAAATCCTTATATTTATAAATTAATCTCTTTATTTATTAAATTTTAATATTTTATATGTGAAAAATAATAAAATAAAAATTAAATAAAAAATCTATTATTTTCTTTTTTTTCTAATTAAAAAAATTAATAAGAGAAAAGTTAAATAGAAAAGAATTCATTGGACTTAAAATGCAGATGATTGTGTCACAATTATTGATTCAATTTTCATTTTGTTTATTGCCAAATATATAAGATATTAAATTTGATAAATATGAAAGATTAGTTTGTAAAAATATAAATATTTATTTATATACAATTATAATATTTAGAAACTAATTTATAAGAAAAATAGGGATAACTTATAATTAAAGAGATTATTTTATTATAAAATAAAAATTTATAACTAATTTAGAATATATGAACTAAATTATATTTTTTTAAAAAATTTAAGAATTAAAATATAATTTAACTTAATTATAAATTATTTTAATTAATTTTTAAATGTGACATCAATATTTATAAATAATATTAAAAAAATTTATTACGAAATGAAATTACGTAATATTTTTGTCACAAATTAAATTATAAAATTTTATTTAAAAAAATCATCAAATTACAATATAATTTTTTATAATTATTTAAAAAAATTAAGATAATTTTTATTAATTATTTTTAAAAAATTCTTGGTGAATTTCTGCCTGTGACTAAAGGTAGTTAAAATTAATAAGAAAATTTTGAGGGTGAGGATTTAATTGCACATTTTATTTTATTTTATTTTTTTACTTTTTGATCAAGGGGTTTAAATATAATCCTTACAAAAAAATCAATGGCCAAGATTTGAATAATCCTTACAAGATTTGAGGGTGAAAAAGTAAAAAGTGCAGAGAAAGTTAAAGGCTAAGATTTGAAAATTAAAGTTAAATTTAAAATACTAGTTTAATAAAAATTAAGATAGAATAAACCACAAAAAATTAGAATTAAAATGAAATAAAAATTAATATTTGACAAGTAAATTTAACTAAAAATTTGATTAGAATTTAAATTCTAAAATGACAACTTTTAAATTTTTTATATTTTTTCGAATAAAATATAATATCTACATACCGGAGCAGAGTCGGAAAATTATACTCGAGAAGGGCAATACATTAATAGAATTGCATGTTATTGATTTTTTTAATTGAAATAAAAATTAATATTTAACAATTAAATTTAACTAAAAATTTGATTAGAATCTAAATTTTAAAATGACAAAATTTGAAATAAATTAAAAATTTATATTTAAATTTTATAGGTAGTATTTATAATAAGAAAATATTCCTGATTTATATGACAATCTTAATAATTTTATGTACGAAAATAAATTATAAAATGTCTTGATTATTATGTTTTAAAATTAATTTCGTATATACAAGTATTTCAAATTTAAATTGTGATTAAAAATATATATTTATTAATTAATTTATCTAATTAAATAAATAATTTTATAGCACTCACAAATTTAATATAATAATAAATATTTCAGATTTTACTTCATCAATCCCTAATTCTCAATTCAAAAATTAAAAAAAAATATATCCCATAAAATTAAATTTTAAAAATTATTATTATATATAAATAAATGTCAATATTATAAAAACTCATTGAATAAATAATGGCAAATAAAAAAATCCAAATATTTTACATTATTTATATTATTAATTATATAATAAAATATATTATAAAGCTGATGATTAATATAAAATAAACTTTTTATTTTATATTTATATATATTTATTCAATGGAGGACCACTCAAATTTATTATTTAGATTATGTCTAATGAAAAAAATTAATCATTCATATAGACATAAGCAGAGAGAGAGAGAGAGAGAAAGAGAGTGAGGATGAAGCACTAACGGTTATCCAACACCAATAGCAACAAGACAGGTCGTGAATAACGGTAACTTCGCAGTAGCTGCATTGGGATCCACATTCACAAATCACAAATCTTATCAACGAAGCGAACCCACACAACTAAAAGAAAAATTGAGTCAAACAACACTCCTTTTACACACACTCGTTAGTATTCTCACATAAATAACGTGTTTGACCCTCTACTCTAACCTTCCCTTCCCTTTCCTTTCATAGTTCTATCACTCGAATTCGCTTACGCGTTTATGCCTGCCGCCCAACCATTTCTGCTTTCTAACACTTATCTTTCTACTTTTTACAGTTTAAAATCCAAAATGAAGAACAAGGCGTTTTTTGTTGTCTCTTTTATTTTATTTTATTATTATTATTTTTTTTGGCTACAAACAAAATCCTTCATTGCGGGGGAAGTCGTTGGTCATGCCGCTCCCGTAACAAATCATTTGACAATTTCTTGTTAATAAAACGGAACGTTCGACTGCTAAGGGTAAAATTGACATTCCAAAAAATCAGGATCCCTAATCAGTCATCATTCACACCCGTCAAAGCGTTTCATAAATGATTCCACACGTCACACACGGAACAAATATCTTGTTTCTTCTTCATCTTCTTTAAATACCTCTCTCCGTCTTTTCTCTTTCTAAAACACTACCCAATAATCAACTGATACGAAGCAATAACTTAGAAAACGATGTCGTGTTCCGTCGCGGTTTCCAATTCTCCCGTATTCTCGCCTTCCTCATCTCTCTTCTGCAACAATAAAACTCCTGCGTTAATTTCTCCGTCGCCGGCAGAAACACTAACCCTAACGCTTACCCATTTAAAAGCATCGCAGGCTCCATCATCCTCTTCTTCTCCATCATCTCCTTGCTCTCCTTTACGCCTTCGGCTTCAGAAGCCACCCTCTGCCCTCCCTTTTTCTACTTTCGCTTCCACTTCCACTTTGTCACAATCGGCATCGGGAACGGTGTTGAAGAGGAAAAGGCCGACGAGGCTTGATATTCCGGTTACGGCATTTGGGTTTCGAGATCCTATGACACCGGCGGTTGAGAAAGCGGAGATGGAGAGAGATGGGTCTGTATATTCCGTATGTTGTAAAAGAGGGAGGAGAGAGGCTATGGAGGATCGCTTCTCTGCTGTTCTTGATCTTCAAGGAGATACCAAGCAGGTATCATTTTTAGTTTTTGTTTTAATTTTAAGGTTTACTGATCAAATACTGAAAATTTTCAGTCTGGGCTTTGAAATAACACTATGATTTGTATAAGTTCTACTGATTATGTTTGTGCTTATCTTTAAATTATCTGTGTCTTATATGCAGGCTTTCTTTGGTATTTTTGATGGGCATGGAGGTCCCAAAGCTGCTGAGTATGCATCAAAACACTTAGATAAGAATATTGTACAAGAAATTGACAAGAGGGGTGAAGATGAAATTGATGATGCAGTAAAACATGGCTATTTGAACACGGATTCTCAGTTTCTAAAGGAGGATTTGCGAGGTGGCTCATGTTGTGCAACAGCTTTGTTCAGGAACGGAAATCTTGTTGTATCCAATGTTGGTGATTGTCGTGCTGTAGTGAGCACAAGAGGTGTTGCTGAGGCCCTAACATCTGATCAACGCCCTTCTAGGGAAGATGAGAAGAAAAGAATCGAGAATTTGGTGAGCAGCTAATTCACAATTATGCAAAATTTTTCCATTTTCATACAAAATTTCTTTATCAGTTATCAATCCCATATGAATTGCAATTAATGGTTCATGGTTTAACTTGTTTCAGGGTGGATATGTTGATTTGATCCACGGTGTTTGGAGAATACAGGGATCCTTGGCTGTATCCAGGAGCATTGGAGATGGGCATCTTAAGCAGTGGGTAATTGCTGAGCCTGAGACAAAAATTATAAAGATCAAGCATGAGCATGAGTTCTTGATACTAGCTTCTGATGGCTTATGGGACAAGGTATATTCTCTAAAACCTTGTAGTTGCGCTTTTTTTTTTTTTTTCTTTTTTTTTGCCTATGGAGTTATTAGCTTCGACGGGGAGTTTAACTGGAATATGTGTCTGAATGAATTTGTTTTTATTTGGATTAGGTTGGTAATCAGGAAGCAGTAGACATTGCTCGCCCATTTTGCACAGGAGTTGAAAGGCCAGAACCATTAGCTGCATGTAAAAAACTTGTGGATCTGTCAGCTTCTCGAGGTGCCACCGATGATATTAGTGTGATGCTGATCCAGATGAATTGCTACATCTAACTATGATGCTGATCCAGCTGTGACATTTGTTTATTCATTCTGATCTAGTGCTAGTTTTTTACTATTTTCTGGGGTTTTTTTCCCACAAGAGAAATAGACAGATTCATTCATTCATTTGTTCTTTTTAGATTTATAATTTTTTATATAACTACGAAAATAATGACTTGTAAATGACATTACATAAAAATGAAATTTCTAGAATTAGATTTGCTGACATTTTTTCTTTTAGAATTTGATTATTAAGCCCGTCACAGCTTGTTTCAATTATATGGCATTCCATGTTGTAATGAGTTTCCAGCTTTTTATATCAACCAGGGATTGCCCCTGCAAAAACAGGGGCTAATAATAATTTGAGGAAAATTTATCTTTTCATGTTTAAGTTATCCTAAATATTTCATCGTCTCTTTACTTTTAAAAATTAACCTTTTACCCTTAATATAAATATATTACTTTTTTTCATCATTGAATTATATTAAATTAACACTTGCATCCCTCATTAATATGAATGCTTTTTTGAAACTATTAATGTTTAAAAAATAATAATTTCATCTTACAATTAAATTAAATTGGAATATATGGTAAAAAAAACTCTCCTCTTTGTAGGAGTCCTCTTCTCCTTCGGATCCCTCTCCCTGGCTTTGACTGCTAAAGTTTCTCTTTACTTCTCTTTCCTTTTTTTTAATTCTTTACTTTTTTCCTTGAAATCTATATGTTTGTCGTGTTGTGCTCAATTCTGTTTGTTCTGATGGCTTTAGATTCAGTTTATGAGCTATTTGCTTCCTTAAAAATGATATTGACTAAGAATGAAGTTGGCATTATTGTTGAGCAGAATGATGAGGTTGAAGCATAGAAGTTCAAGGTATTGTTGTATTTAGCCAGTAAGGGTTTAACTGGTAAATAGTTCCATGTACTTGCCCTTCAATCAACTTTGTTGCAAAGTTGGCGTCTGAAGAAGGGTGTAGGTTTAGGCAGATTGACACCAATATGTTTGTTTTTGCAGTTTTTTAGTAGCGGATAAATGCAAGTGTTCAAAGGGGTCCCTAGTGTTTTGATGACCAACTTATGATTTTAAATGAGATGAAGGAGGATGATAATATGTCTTATAGTCAATCTTCAAAACGTTCTTTCTGTGTTTGAGCTTATGGTGTCTCCCCTTCAATTGTTTGTCAAAGTCGACTACAGAGATTATAACGGCTATGTTTGGTAAGTTTGAAAAGTTTAATGACATAGACATTTTAGGTTAGGTGTTTGCAGTGCATTTTAATTTTAATGTCTTTATTCCAATAACAAAACCTTTTGCATCATGGAGTTTTATTAAGTTGAGTTTAGGTTTGTTCAATGGATTCATCTGCTTATGAACGCTTACCATGGTTTTGTTGTTATTGTGACTGCATGGGGCAAAATAAAAAAGATTATACAATGATGATAAGAGATGGAGAGAAAGATAAAGAAGCGAAATTACTGGTTGATATTCGATAGACCGAGTGTCAAGGAGGTAAAGATGATTGTGAAGAATTAAATGTGATATCATCTTCGAAAACTAATTGTTTTGGGTTACCAATGGTTACACTCAATAAAGTTTTACATAACTTGAATTTTGTTCATGGAGATACTAGGGTGATGTCAAAGGTTAACATAGATGGGGCTTATGAGATTATTAGGGAGGAGTGGGACCATGCTAATAATGGGCAGTATGTAATTATGTTAGACAATAGAGGGAACATGATTGGTGAGGGTAGTCCGATCTTGGAGAAGAAGAAATCCAGGACATCATAAGAAACGCAAAAGGGGGCAAGCTATGGAATTTTTAATATCCCATGCATCTGAGAAAGGGGTGTTGAATTTATTTCCAATATAGAATGGCAAGATGATTCGTGTAATGGTAAGAAGAAGTGCACTTTCAAAGTTGAACTTGTTTTGCTAAAAGCGACTATTGGGGATATCCAGGGTCGCTTAGAGCCATGATGATAATAAGTTAAAACTACAGTTGCGGGAGTACCCTTACTATTGCTGAGATCAGACGGTTATTGTAACATTTTAAAATCCATAGTTAACTAAATTTGAATAAAGTCATTTTTTTTATATAGTTAGAGTAAGTGGCATTAGGGGAGATGCTAACTCACTCTGAATTACTTAGGGGAGATGCTAACTTATCCTGAACTACTTGACATACAATTTAACTACAAATAGAGCGTCAAAAGTTATACTTAGAGGTCTTTTATGCATTACATAAAGAGTTAAATATGTTAAAATGGAGCTAAAGTAACAAATAATAATATTTTAATATTTTTAAGTCCTAATAATTGAACCATAGAAAACTCAAATAAGGAAAAAGACATATCTAAAAATAAAGCGGACAGTGTAATAAGCAAGTTGGAATCAAGTCACCTTCAGGAGGTGTTTAGGGGTTTCCCAACGTGCTAACTTGAGATGCTTGTGAAATTCGACGTGCTTACCTAAATAAAATGGACTTCTAAAGGCTAGAAGTTAACATTAGTAGGTCAATCTATGAATATTGAAAATTTAAAAACTAAATTGAAATATGGTAAACAGTTCAGTAGGTTAAAGTGTGAATATAAAAAGTTTAAAAGTAAAATTCAAGTTTAGTCCTTTATTTTTGCCACCTCTTCAACTTAGCCCTCTATGTATCATCTAAATAAACTCAAAACAAGTGACAAAGCAAAAAAAAAAAAGGGTTATCTTCTTCATTTTGGAAGCCTTGGCCGAAATTCCTCCATGAAAAAATAATGTGAGCTTAGTTTTCTTCATTTCCATCAAATCTAAGTTAATTTCTTTCCCCAAGAAATATTTGAAGAAGGAAAAGTTAGAGTTTCAAGTATTCAAAGTTTGAAAGTCAAAGAAATTTCAAAGGAAAAAGATTTCCAAAAAGGTTTAGAGTTTATATGATTTATTATTTTCCTTTGATTTTCTCATGAATATGTAAAATTAGAGATTAATTTTGCTTGCTGAAAATATCGTTTTGATTGTATAAATATATAATATGAGTGTTGGAATGATGTTTGAAAGGTTTAAAGTAAAAAAAATTAATATGGGAGTTAAAAAAGTGCAAATATGGCAGAATAGGTTTTAACGGGGCAACTTGTGTTGGCAGCTTCATATCTCATTGTGTATTTATTCAAATTAGGCCTAACATATACCAAACGAAATCTGAGACAAAAAGCTAAAACTTCCATGCTGTGATCAAAGTTTGAATCATTAGCTAAGTTTATATAAATTGCAAGTAAATCTAAACTGGTCACAGGGATAGTGCATTTAGAACAATCTGTATTTCTTTTACCATAACTAATTTTGTACTTAATGAAATGAGTTATGACCAATGTCAAATGAATCCTGAGATGTATACCTAAAACTTTGTAGAATATATATAAACTTGAATCTATATAAAAATGTATGCATCAGATATGGTTTGTTAGACTATAAATAAGTATTAATACTGAACTGGTTAAAACCTAGTTGGATAGCTTATAAATAAAAATTCATTACTTGAGTTAGAAAGATCAGAATTAGATGTGTCATATCTTGTTAGAAAAGTAAGACATAAACAAATAATATTCATGAAGAAAGTGTAATCAAATTCGATATCCAAATCACTTGAAATTGTGACACAAAAACAGGAAGAAACAAACCTAAATCTAAATATTGATCTAAAAGGGATTGACACGCTAACTTGACATGCCTGCTTTATGCACATACTAGCTTAATAAACTTAAACTTTATATATTTTTTTAATGAATTACCAATATAATCATAAATAAATATGGTCTATTATACACATGTATGCTTTTAAGATCTCATTTTATCAGTATGCTTTTAAGATCTCATTTTATCAATATGCTTGCTTATGAATTTATAATTATTCATGCTTGCTTAATCGATAGGAATTACACACGTATTTGCTTTATGCACGTGCTTGGTATTCAACCAAACTTATTGTGTATTATGAGCTATGTAAAATTTACCATTTTATATTTGGTAGTGATGTGAAATACAAAATCTAAATTGAATTGATGCAATATTTGGAATGTCATGTCGACAAAGTTATGCACTATTTGCTATGAATTTCTCTTCTTGTTATCATTGATATATGATATATGTATTTGAGAAATGACTTCAAATGACATATATATTTACTTTAAATAATTTGAGACATTGAACTAAAGATATTTAGCTCTGGTAAACTTAGTAAGAGTCATAAACAGAATAAGGGTGTGGCATGCTATATACAATTTAGCAGTACTGCACCCAATGGGTTGCAAGATATAATATTTTTGACATGTTATGTGTCATATAGTTTCTCGACTTCTAAACTATACAGTCATAACTTTCGACCTCCAGGCCATACAAATGTAGTTTTTCTCTTATCTAACTAAATGATCATATTATTTATTTATAAGGGCTGATAACTTAATTAAGATTTGATACTATATTTTGTAAATTTATCACTGAATATTAACATGTTTATCTCTATTGCTTACTTTAAACTATGATAATTTGCTATAGCTATAAAATGTACAATTATGGCAAAAGATGATGGTTTCTAATGATTGTAAAGAAAATACATAACATGCATAAAGGAGCACATTTTCACTTATATCTTATTTATAATTATGACAAGTATGCTATACACTACGATAATTACATTTTACATGCTTGTAATCTTTACTTTATATTATGTATATGTGAATATGCTTATTTTATGTTATTACTTGTCTACAATCACCCACTGGACATAAGCTTAACATGTTGGTTTTACCTCACACAGGTTGTAGATAAAGTAATCACAGCAAAGGTAACCTAGAGATCAGCATCAGATATCGAGGTTTTATTATAGTTATTTCTTTTGAGTTTTCTAGTCATTGTACAACTATATTTTGGCACGTGCATATTAAATAGAGATTATAATAAAATATCATATAGATTAACAAGCTGTAATCATGCATACATAAAAAACAACTAAACATATACATATGATAATAACTATAGAAGGATGAAAAATGATATTATTTTGTAATGTTTGATTAACTAATGTATGTCATCAAATGATATATGAGAGTATAATTAATGATGTGTTTTTTATATGTACCACATGTTAAGATATTGATAAAAATAGAGAAAATTCTGCCAAAATTTTAGTTTAAAATTTTTTATATTTACTTTATTCATGTTAAGAAATTTACATGAACTATCCAATAAGTTTTTAATTACACATATTAAATACATGGTTTAGTTTGCAAATGATTAAAAAAGTATAGTTTGTGACAGTTCTTACTCAATCTATACCTAGACAGGGTAAGGGATATTACAGCTATGTTTGTCTCATAAAATGTAATCTTAGTTTTTACAACATGTTTATGGGTTGTGGAGTTAATGCTAGAGGGGATTTGGCATGTTTGTGGCATTTCTTATATTACTCTTTGCATCATATAGATTTTGTAGTCTCACAAGATGCTAGCGCAGCTCCATGCAGGTTCATTGGATTCTAATGTTGGGTGAAATGATAGCACACATATGTATTTAGTTCCTAAGATAAAAACCCCTAAGCTCATTGGTGAATTTTGGCCTATTAGTTTATGCAATGTGAATATGAGCCACTGAAGTCATTGCTAGTCGCCTTAAATTATTCTTAGGAATATTATTGATGTGTCTTAAAGCACCTTTGTCCTTATTTCATTAATCTATGATAACATTTTAATGGCTTTTGAAATATTTCATTTTATGAAAACTAGAGGTTAATTTAATTATCCCCTAATGTCCTTGAAGCTTGATATGGCTACGACCTATGATCGGATAGAATGGGTATTTTTAGAGGCTATTATATTAAAAATGAGTTTTTCATTGGAGTGAGTGTCTATTGTTATGAATGGTGTTCACTCCATTTCATATTCATTTTCACTTAATGATATTCTAGTGACAGAGCATAATTTAGCCCACTTTATCATGATAATCTTGATGTTTATTTACACCTTTTCTACCTAATTTTGTGGTTTTAACCATGTTTTGCAGATATTAGGTGTAAAGAGATAATCTGGAGAAAATGCTCTTAAAATTGCCAAAAAGTGCCAAATATGGAAAGTTCCAGAAAAGGAAAGTTTTCATATATGGAAAGTTCCAAATAAGGAAAGTTTTCATATATGGAAAGTGCCAAATAAGGAAAGTGTCAGAAAGCACAGTCAGCAAACTGTCCGAAATTCAAACTGCAGAATCTTTCCTGCCTTATTTAGAACATGAAGCCAAAAAGGAAAGTTTTCAAATAAGGCAAGTTTTCAGAAAAGGAAAGTCTTCAAATGAGAAAAGTGCAGAAGCAAAAGCAAATAAGAAAATCTCAGTCAGAAGATTATTTGAAATTCAAATCGCAGATCTTTCTTTCCTTGTTCAAAAGATGTGCACACACTACAGCAGTCATATCTTCCTGTTTAGGCAGCAAGATCTCAAGGAGATGCTCTTCCTATTCTGCATTCAGCATTCAAAATTCAAACGAAGGCTCCACCTAAAAAGGAAAGACTGGACAGATATCTTTCCACTTCTGCACATTAATGACTGCATTCTCCTGCCTCTTTTGCAATCCATGCGCGCGCCACCTCTTCTGGAAGCATGATCCGCGCGTCCTTCCTCTTCTGAAAGCCTTGGTACGTGCATATTTCCTTATGAACATCAAGCCACAACTTTTCTTCCTCTATTGGCAGCCTTGGATCGCTCTTCCTTCCTTTTCAAGCACAAGGTACGCTCCTTTCCTATTCTGAAGGCAATCTGCGCGCCAACTTCCTTCTGAAGCCTTGCAGTCCGATCCTTTCCTCTTTTGCAACAACTTGGGCAGTAAGTTGCATATGGGCAGCACCTTGGGCAGCCTCTACACTAATTAGGAAGCAAGGTCAGCATCTAAACTTATTTAGGAAGCATAATCTGCGCCTCCTTCCCTTTCTTAGACCAAACCGCGCGCACTAACTTCCTTCCGCAGTGCATTTTCGTGCAGCCTTCCTTCTGAAGTCGAAAAGCGCGATTCTTTCCTTTTCAGACACATCTTGGGCAGAAAATATCTCTTGGGCAGTAAGTACGACCAAGGGCAACACTTTTCAACTATAAAAAGCCACATAAGAAGCCTCTACATGGGCCCTTACACACCACCTTGGAGACACCTACGAATTCACATCTCTTCTTCTACCTTTCTTTTTCTTTTATTTTTATTTTTTGTTTCAGCCATGAGAGGCTGAAATCTTTTATTCTAGTTGAAGAACAAGTGAAGCTTTGGTTGTAATTTGGATTGAGAGACTTGGACATTCATTGTTTTACCTTTTGCTTTTCAATATTCATGTATTTCATGCTTTATGATATTATTGCTTTGTTGTTTGGATCTACATTGATTCTTGATTGCAAGGTAATATATTGTTAGTTTGGATAATCTTAAGTCAGTAATTGCTTGGATTGCTCAAACATAAGAACACTTGGTGTAAAAGCCAAGGAATTGCATGATCTAGTGTTATCTCCATGCATGTGGGTGACTAGAATTGGTTCTCTCTATTTCTTTATGCGATTGACTTTTGTAAAAGGCCTGAGGCTCAAAGACGTTCTTTGACAATTGTTAATTAGTAATTAATTGGAGGACTTTCCCTAATTGATTTAATCTAAAAGAGAGATAATGAATGTGAGAAGCTTCTTCAATCTCCATGGCCAATTTATTGAATCAAGCAAAGGAATATATGAGTCAATGATCAATCCCATCAACTAAAGTGAATTTGAATCTTCAACTAGAGCTTTTCTCATATTTGTTTTCTCTTTATTTTATTATTTGCTTTTCTTTATTGCTTTCATCATTAGTTTAATCAAACCAATCTCAAAACCCCCCTTTTTACTTCACTTGCACTTTATTTTTATTTTCAGTTTGTTTGTTTGGTCTTGACAAGAAAGATAGGTAAGTATCAATTCCCTGTGGATTCGATCATTTCACCACTATCTACAGTATTTATATTGTTGATAAATGAATTGATTATTTTGACCGGCTTCGACAACCGCTCTGTCATCTAGTATATCCTATTTTTACTACTAGAGGTCTCCGTTAGGGTGATCCTTTATTGCCCTATTTATTTTTAACATGCACTGGAGGACTTACTAATTTGCTAATTACTGTGTATAGAAAGAGTTACATGGGCTTCATATTTATAGAGTAGCTGTAATGACCCGGAGACCGGACCGCTACCGGCGCTAGGATCCAGATCGGCTTAAGGCCGCCGGGACCCGTAGCAAGCCTGCTATGCACTCTATAAACCTGGTAAATCCCATACATGATTAACAATTTCCATAAAAATTTTGAAACTTTTCATCTACCAAGCTTAACCTGTACATGCACAATTACTCTGTAAATATAAAACCCCATACTAGAGCCCTCATCAAATGCTCTAGTTGGGTCATCATTCATACATTAAGCTTGGTCCTCAACATATATTATTATAAAACATAATAATATACAGATCATGTACAAAAGGAAATAACCAGCTCTAGGGCCAAGCACAACTCTATCACCAATATACATTACATGACTCTATATCATTTTACAATACATGTCCACTACTGAACTATTACATAACTTTACTCCCGTAGCTATCCCATGCTATCTCTGGCCCTGCAAACCTGGGGGTTAAGGAGAGGGGTGAGCTACTAGAGCCCAGTGAGTAGAGCACTAAGAAAAGCAATAAAACATGCTTCCATGAAATGCATCACATCACAAACAAGTCATATCAAGGATGAACTTGTCACCAATAGTCCTCATACATGTCAATAATGCCAGGGCGTAGCATGGGCTCCTGGTCTTTCTCATAACATAACAATAACACTATCATGCCAGTGGCGTAGAATGGGCCTCTGGTCTTTCTCTTACATGGTGCCAGGGCGTAGCATGGGCCTCTGGACTTTCTCATATAGCACGCCAGGGCGTAGAATGGGCCTCTGGACTTCCCTCAAGGACTAAAGGATCATCCAACATTCATCCACATCCATAACATATATGCAATGCAACATATTCGTGAGTTCGAATGCAATACATCCTATATACACATGGTATTTATGATGCATGAGTCATGCTAAAACCTTTTAGTTAAGTGAAAACATAGTTCAGTTTTACTCACCTCTAGTAGACGCTGGAATACCTCTGAACCAGCTAACACTGAGGGCCTCCTTGGTTCCTCGGGTCCGAACCTACACAGGTGGACTCAAATGAGGTACCGACATACTCGAATATAACTCTAAACAATCCCCCCCAAAAACCCCCAAAAACATCTCAATCATGCATGGAAAAGCAAGCAAAGGAAGGCTGGACAGGGGTCTTTCGGCAGCACCTTCAGCGGCTGAACCCCTCTCCAGATTCGAAACTCATGCACTTTCGGCGGCACCTTCGGCGGCCGAAAGTCCCTTGTAGATCCGAAAGTCTAAACTTTCGGGGGCAAGGTTCGGGGGCTGCAAGACCTTCCAGAGCCGAAAGTCACCCACCTTCGGCGGCATGTTCGGCGGCCGAAACTCCCTTCAGAGCCGAAAGTGAAAACCTTCGGGGGCGAGTTTAGGCGGCCAAAACAGCATGCATAAGGGTTCGGCGGCCGAACCTTACTTCGGCGGCCGAACCTGAGTTCTCCAAGAAGGCAGAACTCGGGTCACACATGCATATTCAACCTCCAAAACCTTACGACACACTCTCAACATGCAACCAACCTCTCATAACCATGCATATACCCTTATCCATGCATATAGGAGCTTAAAAACTAGTTCAAACTCCTCAAACAACATCATAGCATCACATATAGCATATGACCAACATATACTCCAACTTCTAGATCCACTCTAAACATGCCATAAAACTCTCTTAACCCCTTTAAAACATGCTTAAAACATAAGGGGAAGTGAGGATCCATGCTTACCTCTTGAAGATCGAGAGGATTGATGGTCCTAACTCAGAGATGGAGAGGAAAACGATCCAAAAGCTCCAAGTCTTTCAACTTTGCCTTCTTTTGCTCAAAACTTCAAAAACCAAGTTCCAAACTCATTAAAGCTTGCATGATTTGGAAGAACAAGATGAAAATAACCAAAATAGGACAAAACTCTACCTTTGCACGAAAAGAGAGTGAAAGTACACTCCATTTCCGGTCAAAGGGGCTTTTATAGGTGGCCAACCGACTCCCCTTCGGCGGCCAAAGCTGCATGCAAACGTCCACCACCTTCGGTAGCCGAAGTGGGGATTTGGGGGCAGCAAAAGCATGCAACTTTCGGCGGCCGAACTTCACTTTCGGCGGCCGAACTTCACTTTCGGCGGCCGAACCTAGCAATTACCTCTTTGGTCTTTTCCTAATCAAAAACATAAAAACATGTACAAACATTTTGAAAAACCCTCTATTTTTCGCCTCTAGAAGGCTCCGACATCCATGAATCCCGGATTCCAACGGAGATTTCGCCGGAAAGTAGGAATTCTGATGTCGGGGTTCAGCCGGGTATTACATTCTCCCCCCCCTTAAGAACATTCATCCTCGAATGTTCCTCTCTACCATAAGCATACAATAACCATAACATGAACATAGCATAAAAACACAAAAGAGAACATAAACTCTAACCTCAAAAGAGGTAGGGATATTGCTGGAGCATAGACTCCCGTGTCTCCCAGGTACACTCTTCAAGATTATGGTGGTTCCGAAGGACTTTCACCATCGGGATCTCCTTGTTTCTCAGCTTCCGGATCTGCGTGTCTAGAATCCGCACTGGCTGCTCAACATAGGTGAGAGCACCAAGGATCTCTACATCAGGCTCACTAAGAACCTTGTCCGGATTTGACACGAACTTTCGTAGCATAGAAACGTGGAAAACCGGATGGATTCTTTCCATAGAAGCAGGTAAATCTAACTTATACGATACATTCCCAATCTTCTGCAAGATCTCGAAGGGTCCGATGTACCGTGGAGCTAATTTACCTTTCTTCCCAAAACGAACCACCCCTTTCATTGGAGACACTTTGAGCAACACCAACTCGCCCTCCTGAAACTCTAGCTGCTTCCTGTGAACATCTGCATAGCTTTTCTGCCAACTCACAGTAGTTTTGATTCTTTCTCTGATTATAGGCACTACCCTGCTGGTGATTTCAATGAACTCAGGCCCAACTAAGGACCTCTCTCCAACTTCTTCCCAGCAAACAGCTGACCTGCACTTCCTCCCATAAAGAGCTTCATATGGAGCCATCCCTATGCTAGCATGATAGCTGTTATTGTAGGCAAACTCCACCAAAGGTAGATGCTGCCTCCAAGTACCGCCAAAATCTAGCACACACATTCTGAGCATATCTTCAATAGTCTGGATGGTCCTCTCTGACTGTCCGTCAGTCTGTGGATGGAAAGCAGTGCTAAAGTCCAACCTTGTGCCCATCGCATTCTGCAGACTCTGCCAAAACCTGGAGGTGAACTGGGGTCCTCTATCAGACACAATTGAAATAGGAGCCCCATGCAACCTGACCACCTCATCAACAAACACCTAGGCCAACTTGTCTACAGAGTAGCCACTCCTGACAGGGATGAAATGAGCAGATTTGGTCAGTCTGTCCACAATCACCCATATGGAGTCTAGTCTGTTTGATACTTCCGGTAACCCCACTACAAAATCCATAGCTATATTCTCCCATTTTCACTCTGGAATCGGCAGTGGGTTAAGCATTCCAGCCGGCTTCTGATGTTCCAGCTTCACTCTCTGACATACCTCGCAAGCTGACACAAATTGTGCTACCTCTCTCTTCATGGCTGGCCACTAATAAACTCGTTTCAAATCCTAGTACATCTTGGTGGCTCCCGGGTGAACACTGTACCTGGCACTATGAGCTTCCCTCATAATGTCTCCTTTTAGACTCACATCATCTGGTACACATAACCTAGTTCCATAGCGGAGGATCCCTTTATTGTCAAATCTGAACTCTTCATTGCTGCCTGACTGAACAGTCCTGGCAATCTTTACTAACTCTGGGTCCTCGTGCTGTTTCTGAGCCACCTGCTTCAGAAACACAGGCGTCACTCTCATCTGAGCGATCATGGCACCTGTACCAGACAACTCCAACTGCAACCCCTCATCAAGGAGCTTATAGAATTCTCTCACCACCGGTCTTCACTCTACTGCAATGTGGGACAAACTGCCAAATGATTTCTGGCTTAGGGCATCTGCCACAACATTTGCCTTACTCGGATGGTACTGAATAGTACAATCATAGTCACTAAGCAGTTCTACCCACCTCCTCTGCCTCAAATTCAACTCTCTCTGACTCAAGATGTACTGCAAGCTTTTATGATCTGTGAAGATCTCACATTTAACCCCATAAAGGTAATGCCTCCACATCTTAAATGCAAAGATCACAGCTGCCATCTCTAGGTCATGTGTAGGATAATTCAACTCATGCTTCTTCAACTGCCTAGAAGCATAAGCAATTACCCTCTCATTCTGCATCAACATAGAACCTAGTCCCACTCTGGACGCATCACAATACACTGTGAAGTCTACATTGCTGACAGGCAGAGCTAAGACCGGTGCTGAAGTCAACCTTTTCTTGAGCTCTTCAAAACTTTCTTCACATTGGTCAGACCACACAAAAGTCTGATTCTTCTTGGTGAGTCTAGTCATAGGAGCAGCAATCTTAGAGAAGTACTGAATGAACCTCCTGTAATAGCCTGCCAAACCCAAAAAACTCTTAACCTCTGACACTGTCGTAGGTCTCGGCCAGTTGGCTACAACTTCTATCTTCTTGGGGTCTACTTCAATGCCTTGGTCTGATACAACATGCCCCAAGAAAGAAATACTCCTTAACCAGAACTCACACTTGGAGAACTTGGCATACAAGCCATGCTCGCTCAAGGTCTGCAACACTAGTCTCAGATGATGGGCATGCTCCCTTTGCATTCTTGGAATACACTAAAATATCATCAATGAAGACAATAACAAAGTGATCCAGATACTGACTGAAAACTCTGTTCATGAGGTCCATGAATGCTGCAGGGGCATTAGTTAACCCGAACGGCATTACTAGGAACTCATAATGCCCATATCTGATCCTGAAAGTTGTCTTTGGCACATCCTCTTCCCTGATTCTCAACTGATGATACCCAGATCTTAGATCTATTTTGGAGAAACAACCTGCTCCTGCTAGCTGGTCAAATAGATCGTCGATCCTGGGTAGAGGATACCTGTTCTTGGTAGTGACCTTGTTCAACTGCCTGTAGTCGATACAAAGTCTTAAGGATCCATCCTTCTTCCTTACAAACAGAACTGGAGCGCCCCAAGGTGAGGTACTTGATCGGATGAAACCCTTATCTACCAACTCTTGCAACTGTTCCTTTAACTCTTGCAACTCTGCTGGTGCCATCCTGTAGGGAGGGATAGAGATCGGTCTAGTACCAGGCATGACTTCTATTTCAAACTCTATCTCCCTAGCAGGTGGTAGTCCTGGAAGCTCGTCTAGGAAAACATCTGGAAACTCCCTGACTACGGGCACTGAGGCGGGCTCACTAATCTGACTGTTAAGCTCTCTCACATGAGCTAAAAACCCCTGACAACCCCTCCTAAGTAACCTACGAGCCTGCAGGGCTGATATCAAAACTCTAGGCATACCCCTCCTGTCTCCTCTGAAGACAAACACTGATCCATCCTGATCTCTGAACCTGACTACCTTGTCTCTACAGTCCAAGGTAGCATCATGAGCGGATAGCCAATCCATCCCTAGAATGACATCAAAATTCGTCAAATCTTGAACCACAAGGTCGGTTGGAAGGCATCGTCCCTCAATGAACACAGGACTAAACCGACAGACTGACTTTGCCACTAATGGATCGCACTTGGGCCCACTGACCTAAAGGGGACACTCTAACCCAAAAGCCATCAAACCCACTCTCTCTACGGCTCTCGGTGCAATAAAGGAATGAGAAGCACCAGGGTTCAATAAAGCATACACATCAGAACACCCAATGATGAGATTACCTGACACCACGGTGTTTGATGCATTAGCCTCCTGCTGTGTCAGAGTGAAGATCCCAGCTGGCGCTAATGGACCTTCACCTCGGGAACCTGCTGAAGAAGAGGCTGCTCCTCTCCCTCTGCCTCTGCTACTGCCCTGAGTCATGGTTGGAGCTGCTGGCCGAGCCATACTGCCTGGAGCTATCTGCTGGGATGGTGCCGAAAAAGGCACCATTGGACACTCCCGAGCCATGTGTCCCTCCTGCCCACACCTGAAGCAGGCTGTAGTCCCAAATCGACACACTCCCTTGTGCGACCTACTGCACTTCATACACTCAGCTCCTCCTGAACCTGAACTCGAGCCACTCCCCAAACCCAGACCTGACTTCAACTTGTTCCAGAACTTGTTCTTCTTGACCTTTGTCTTACCCCATCTCTTACTACCTGAAGCTGCTGCTGCACTCTGAGAAGAGGGATCTAGCTTTCCCCCACCTGGGGTCTTGGAACCTGAAGACTGTGCCCCTGACTGCTTCACTGTACCCTGAATAATGGCACTAGCCTCCATTTTTCTAGCTGCATCCACTATGACGTGGAAGCTCTCCCTCTCTGCTGCTAGGATTAGGGAGGAATACCTGGGATGAAGCCTCATGGTATACCTCTTTGCTTTCTTTTGATCTGTATCATAAACCTGACCCGTATATTGCAACAACTCCAAGAACTTATCAGTGTACTCATCGACACTCATATCCTCAGACTGCCTCAGCTATTCAAACTCTATCATCTTCAGCTCTCTAGAGCTATCTAGAAAAGCCCACCCAGCAAATTCATTCGCAAACTCCTCCCAAGACATGCTCTCCAACCTAGGGTCCATATAGTTATTAAACCACTCTTTTGCTTTCTTGCACTTCAAAGTGAACCCTGCCATCTGAATGGCTCTCATATCATCTGCCCCCAGCTCATCTGCTATCATTTTCACCGTTTTCAGATACTCAAACGGATCACTTCCTGTTTTAAACTAGGAGCATCCAGTTTTAAGTAATCTGTCATCTTTACCTTGCTCTTCTCCGGCGAGCTAGGTCTAGGTGTTGGGATAACAGGGATAACAGGAACAACTGGTTCTACTGGTGGCGGAGGAGGTACAACACTTCCTGGATAAGGAGTTGCTGGACTTGGGAAGAAGGGTGAGGGTGGATACATAGGGTACTGTGGATATGGTGGGTAAAAAGGAGGATATGGCATGAAGGTAGGATATGGGTTAAAGCTAGAGTAATCCGATGTCCCCCCCATCGAATACCCTGGGCCCTAAAAGAAAGGCTGATGTTGGGGTGGATAACCAAACCCTAAGGCCTGAGCGCCTCCCTGAGACTCTCCCATACCCTCCTCAGACATGCCAACACCCACACTTCCTTCTCTCTGGTCCACATCCATAGACTCCCTCACATCCTCAGGCTCTTCACCCTGAAATGTTCCTCTTCTGCTTGCATCAAAAGACCTTCTAGGGTCCCTTGATGTACCTTCTCTGCTTGTCCTGCTAGACCTTGCCCCTGGCAAAGCAGGGGGACGGGCATCCATGCCCTCATCCATTGGTGGAACTCCAGTCAATCGTGCAGATTGACGAGTACCTCGCATTCTGAATTTTGAAAACACAATCATATACAAAAACATTAGCATCATTTGGTCCATGTGGAAACACCTGAACCCCATAACATGCATAACATATCATGAATGCACATGCAAATAGTCATGGCATTTCACAGCATCAGCAAGACAGGACTCTACATCCTATCCTAGTGGACATGATTTTTGCCTATTGTGCTTGCCCTTCTATGACATCTATGAGCCCAACACTCTTTAGGTCCGACCATATGAACCTAGGGCTCTGATACCAATTTGTAATGACCCGGAGACCGGACCGCTACCGGCGCTAGGATCCAGATCGGCTTAAGGCCGCCGAGACTCGTAGCAAGCCTGCTATGCACTCTGTAAACCTGGTAAATCCCATACATGATCAATAATTTCCATAAAAATTTTGAAACTTTTCATCTACTAAGCTTAACCTGTGCATGCACCATTACTCTGTAAACATAAAACCCCATACTAGAGCCCTCATCAAATGCTCTAGTTGGGTCATCATTCATACATTAAGCTTGGTCCTCAACATATATCATTATAAAACATAATAATATACATATCATGTACAAAAAGAAATAACCAGCTCTAGGGCCAAGCACAACTCTATCACCAATATACATTACATGACTCTATATCATTTTACAATACATGTCCACTACTGAACTATTACATAACTTTACTCCCGTAGCTATCCCATGCTATCTCTGGCCCTGCAAACCTGGGGGTTAAGGAGAGGGGTGAGCTACTAGAGCCCAGTGAGTAGAGCACTAAGAAAAGCAATAAAACATGCCTCCATGAAATGCATCACATCACAAACAAGTCATATCAAGGATGAACTTGTCACCAATAATCCTCATATATGTCAATAATGCCAGGGCGTAGCATGGGCTCCTGGTCTTTCTCATAATATAACAATAACACTATCATGCCAGTGGCGTAGAATGGGCCTCTGGTCTTTCTCTTACATGGTGCCAGGGCATAGCATGGGCCTCTGGACTTTCTCATATAGCACGCCAGGGCGTAGAATGGGCCTCTGGACTTCCCTCAAGGACTAAAGGATCATCCAACATTCATCCACATCCATAACATATATGCAATGCAACATATTCGTGAGTTCGAATGCAATACATCCTATATACACATGGTATTTATGATGCATGAGTCATGTTAAAACCTTTTAGTTAAGTGAAAACATAGTTCAGTTCTACTCACCTCTAGTAGACGCTGGAATACCTCTGAACCAGCTAACACTGAGGGCCTCCTTGGTTCCTCGGGTCCGAACCTACACAGGTGGACTCAAATGAGGTACCGACATACTCGAATATAACTCTAAACATTCCCCCCCAAAAACCCCCCAAAAACATCTCAATTATGCATGGAAAAGCAAGCAAAAGAAGGCTGGACAGGGGTCTTTCGGCGGCACCTTCGGCGGCCGAACCCCTCTCCAGATCCGAAACTCATGCACTTTCGGCGGCACCTTCGGCGGCTGAAAGTCCCTTGCAGATCCGAAAGTCTAAACTTTCGGGGGCAAGGTTCGGGGGCTGCAAGACCTTCCAGAGCCGAAAGTCACCCACCTTCGGTGGCATGTTCGGTGGCCGAAACTCCCTCCAGAGCCGAAAGTGAAAACCTTCGGGGGCGAGTTTAGGCGGCCAAAAAAGCATCCATAAGGGGTTCGGCGGCCGAACCTTTCTTCAGCGGCGGAACCTGAGTTCTCCAAGAAGGCAGAGGTCGAGTCACACATGCATATTCAACCTCCAAAACCTTACCACACACTCTCAACATGGAACCAACCTCTCATAACCATGCATATACCCTTATCCATGCATATAGGAGCTTAAAAACTAGTTCAAACTCCTCAAACAACATCATAGCATCACATATAGCATATGACCAACATATACTCCAACTTCTAGATCCACTCTAAACATGCCATAAAACTCTCTTAACCCCTTTAAAACATGCTTAAAACATAAGGGGAAGTGAGGATCCATGCTTACCTCTTGAAGATCGAGAGGATTGATGATCCTAACTCAGAGATGGAGAGGAAAAGGATCCAAAAGCTCCAAGTCTTTCAACTTTGCCTTCTTTTGCTCAAAACTTCAAAAACCAAGTTCCAAACTCATTAAAGCTTGCATGATTTGGAAGAACAAGATGAAAATAACCAAAAGAGGACAAAACCCTACCTTTGCACGAAAAGAGAGTGAAAGCACACTCCATTTCCGGTCAAAGGGGCTTTTATAGGTGGCCAACCGACTCCCCTTCGACGGCCAAAGCTGCATGCAAACCTCCACCACCTTCGGCAGCCGAAGTGGGGATTCGGGGGCAGCAAAAGCATGCAACTTTCAGCGGCCGAACCTGGCAATTGCCTCTTTGGTCTTTTCCTAATCAAAAACATAAAAACATGTACAAACATTTTGAAAAACCCTCTGTTTTTCCCCTCTAGAAGGCTCTGACATCCATGAATCCCGGATTCAACGGAGATTCCGTCGGAAAGTAGGAATTCTAATGCCGGGGTCCAGCCGGGTATTACAGTAGCTCTTAATATTTCCTCCCTTTTGTTCGCAGATGATTGTATTCTTTTTCTTAGAGATAGTTCAAATGAGGTTGCTATGATTTCTAATGTGCTACAATGGTATGAAAAATCTTTATGGAAAAAAAGGTAAATGAGTCATTAACAGATGCTTTGGGTTTTCATATTTGCTAGTCAGAATTTGTATCTCGACTTGCCTACTGTGATTAGTTAGGATAGAAAAATGGTTTTTACAAGACTCAAGGGTGGGTTGTGGCAAAGACTCCAATAGTGGAAAGAGAAGTTGCTATCTGGAGCAGGAAAAGAGCTATTAATTAAGGTGGTGGCCTAAGCTATTTCTAATTATATAATGCAGTGATTCCATTTACTCTCTGGTCTGTGTAATGAATTAAGGGCCATGATAAGCCAATTCTAGTGGGTTAGAAAAAAACTAAGAAGCATATGCATCTTTATTGTTAGTCTCTGTTATGTCAGCTGAAAGATGAAGGGGGTTTATGTTTATAGGATTTTGAGGCTATAACGACCCGGAAACCGGACCACTACCGGCGCTAGGATCCAGATCGACTTAAGGTCACCGGGACCTGTAGCAAGCCTACTATATATACTGTGTACCTGATAAAATCTCATACATGATCATACATATTCATAAAAACTTTAAACTTTTCACATATACTAAGCTTGACCTGTGCATGCACCATAACTATAAACATAAAACCCCTTACTGGAGCCCTCATCAAATGCTCCAGTTGGGTCAACATCTCATATGTCAAGCCTGGTTCAACATATCTCATCATTAAAACATTTATATAAAGATCATGTACCAAAAGGAATTAACCATACATTAGGGCCAAGCACAATACTAATCCTCATTACATTACTGTACAATACACCATTTTACATTTCATATCCACTACTAGACTATTACATAAACATAACCATAGCCATTACCCTTGCTGACTCCCTGAGCTATCTCTGATCCTGCAAACCTGGGGGTTAGGGGAAAGGGGTGAGCTACTAAAGCCCAGTGAGCAGAACAATAAAAACAGTATATTAAACACATGCTTTCATGAAATGCATCACATCACAAACAATTCACATCACGGATGGACTTGTCACCAGTAACCCTCTGCATATCGTAACATGTCCAACTGTGCCAGGGACGAATACGGCCACACCTAGTCTTCTCTTACATATAACATATCATAACATGTCCAACTGTGCCAGGGGCGAATACGGCCACACTTGGTCTTCTCTTACATATTGCCAGGGGCAAATACGGCCACACCTAGTCTTTCCATCTCATATCATATCATATCATATCATATCACATCGAGGGCTAATGGATCATCCAATATCCATCCACATCAACAATGAATAATGCAATGCGTCATATTCGTGGATTCTAATGCAACAACCTATAAACATGGCAATCGTGATGCATGAACATGCTTAAAAGTTTATTTGCTTTAAAATAAAAGAGTTGTGTTCTACTCACCTCTGGCTGACGCTTTACTGACTCTGTAGCAGCTAGCTCACTGCTGACCTCCTTGGTCTCTCAGGTCCGATCCTACACAGGTGGACTCACATGAGGGACCAAACATACCCTAACATGACTCTAAACATCTCCCCAAAAACCCTCTAAAACATCATAAAACATGCATGCAAAACAGGCAAAGGAAGGCTGGGCAGGAGACTTTCGGCGGCAGGTTCGGCAGCCGAAGGTCCCTACAGATCCGAAAGTCAGGCACTTTCAGGGGCAGGGTTCGGCGGCCGAAAGTCCTTCCAGAGCCGAAAGTCACAACCTTTGGGAGCAGGTTCGGTGGTCGAAAGTCTCCTCCAGAGTCGAAAGTCCAGACTTTCGGGGGTGAGGTTAGGCGGCCAAAACTGCCTCCTCTGGTAGGTTCGGCGGCCGAACCTTGCTTCGGCGGCCGAACCTGAATCCTTCTGGGTGGCAGAACTCGATTCTGCCATCCCACATTTAGCCTCCCAAACCACACAACATGCCTTCAACTATTCCAAAACATGCATAAATACTTATTCAAGCATATAGGAGCATAAAACTAGCCTAAACTCCAACAAACATCAACACGGCATCACATTAAGCATAAAAGGGTACATAAACCCTAACATTTTTAGTTCTACTCTAAAACATGCATCATATACCCTTAACCCCCTTTAAAACTTACTTAAAACATGTAAAAAGGTATGGATCTACACTTACCTCTTGAAGAACGAGGGTAGGCGTGACCCAACTTGGAGATGAGGAGAAAACGAGCTCCGAAGGTCTCCAAACTTCTAAAACCTTAATCTTAGCTTAAAAAATCTTCAAAAACAAGATAAAAACTCATAAAAACTCTGGGAGATTTGAAGAAAAACATAAAATTAACCATGGAGGGTCAAGAACTCACCTTTGCCCGAAAATAGAGAGAAAAACTCGCCCATTTTCGGACAGGGGGCCATTTATAGGTGGTTGGCCAGACCACCTTCGGAGCCCAAAGGTGCTTCCACAACTCCACCATGTTCGACGGCCGAACTTGAGGTTCGGCGGCAGCAAAAGGGAGCCACCTTCGGCGGCCGAACATTAGGTTCGGCGGCCGAACCTGGCATTTCCCTTCAAAACTTTCTTTTCTTTTTAAAACTCACTTTTCTTTCTTGATCAAAACCATAAAACATATGAAAACATTTTAGAAAACCTTTATTTTACCCTTCTAGAAGGCTCTGACATCCAATAAATTCCGAGTTCCAACGGAAATTCCGCCGAAAGGTAGGAATTCTGGTGCCGGGGTCTAGCCGGGTATTACAAAGGCATTTAATAAAGTATTATGGGCGAAATAAAGATGGTTTATCCTTCAAAATCTCAAGTCCTTAGTTGCTAGACTTTTAAAAGCATAATATTTTTTAAAACATCTTTCTTGGATGCATTTGTGGGCTTCATATCTAGTTACACATGGAGAAGTATATTGGTTGGAAGGGAGGTTTACATGGTCTTTGAGCAAATTAAGAATGGTAGAAAGGCTAAAATATGGAAGGATCCTTAGATCCTTTAGTCACTCACATTTAAAATTATAACACAATTTAATACTTCTCCTTTGGATATTACCATGTTTGAGTTATTTGAAGAACAATCACAGGGTTGAAATTAGGGTGTGTAACATCTAAAAAAAGAGAGAGAGATAGAGAGAGAAATTAAAAATTAAACTAAGGACATGTGGCTCAATACTAGCCACTTAAATCCAATGACTTTTCTAGAAAAAAAAAAAAAGAAAAAAAACTCATCTTCTTCACTTTTTCTTCTTCTTGCCGTGAACCAAGAGGAAGACTCCCATCTTCTCTATCTCTTTTTTTTTCTATACTAAAATTCTTTAATTTTCACCTCCAATCAATTATCCATTTTCTTCTAACAGCTTTTCAAGATAGAACTTGAAGAAAAGAAGAGAAATCAAAGAGAAAATTCAAAGTTGAGGGAGAGTGAATAGTGTAACCAAGTGTTGAAAAATTTAAAGGTATGTTAGGGGTTTTGATGTAGGAATGTTTCTTATCATTTTTATGTGAATATTTATGAGGGATATTGCATTAATATGATTTATTTGTCTATGTTTCATGAAGAAGAAGTGGAAGAGAAGAGTGGAAACTCCAAAGGGAAAGGAAAGGAAGAATAGAAAATTTAAGTTTGTGGAAGATTTTGGAAGATTTTAAGGTTTGTGCTTAACTTTATTTGAATAAAGTCAAGAATTTGTCAATTATGTTCTATTTGAAAATTTTACTGCTTTAGTAGAATTAAATCAAGTTAATAATATTTTAATTATATTGCATGATCAAAGTTTGAAGAAATAATAGACTTGATAGATAGAATATTTTGGAATTTATATGTAATTTGATCAAAACTAAAGTTATGGACCAAGTTGAATGTCTCTACTTTTTTTGATAGGAATGTAATTTGGCTAAGATATAGTAACAAGAAAATTTATTAGACTAAAAATAAGGAAAACTTTGAAAGAGAAAGATTTATTTGGTTAAAAAAAAAGTGTTAAGATTGGACTAAATAAGGAATACTACTTTTTATATGTCAAACGTTGTAAATTGATTAAATTAGGGTTAAAAGAAAGTTGTTGGATAAAAATAAAAAAAAATGAAAATGAAAGTGTGTAGTGAGTTAGATATTTGGTTGAAAGTACACTAAGGACTAAATTAGAAATAAGTCCATGTAATTTAAAAAGTTATGTAATTAAAAGTAATTTTTCAAGGACTTGAATGAACATTTAGGAGCTATTGGTTTAATTGTAAAATTTAGATAAAAATAGAAATTAAAAGAAAAAAGAGAAGTGAGATATGGTGTAATGTGATAAATAGAAAAAGATATTAGATTAGATTAGATGATGATGATGATGATGATAATAATAATAATAATAATAATAATTAATTAATTAATTAATTAAGGATTAAATTATGATTTTGTAATTTATGTAGTTGAGTTAAATTAATAAATTTAAATAATATGACAATGTTTAAAAGCAGAATTGTAATATGATAAAGTATTATGGATTGAATAATTTAAAGTTACACTATATTGAAATTTTTATCATCATGTTTAAATGTATAAATTATTTAATGTCTGACTCTAGTAAGTTTGGTAGGAATTGTGAGTTAGTTTAAGGGTGTGATATGCCATATACAGATCTTGCAATACTACACTATAGTTACACTGATTTTTGTGATACAATGAGATACCCTATAAGTACGGCTGATATACTCTAACGCTACAGTTATAGACTCGACTTTTGAGTTATATAGTTATTTAGCACTTTACGCTCTACAGATATAAATCCCTTATCTGACTTAACAGTCCCATTTAATTTATAAGGGTCAAAAAGAAAATAAAAATAATAAATAAATAAAAGTATTAAGAGAAAATAAAACTTTTTACATGATGAAAAAAAAAAAGACTATGAAATTAAAATATGTATATATATGAAATAAAAATATAATTTAGAATTATTTCAAATTATTTGCTATATAGTTTATTGTCATTTGTTTGATTTATTATTAGTAAATAAATTTTGATTTAAATGTTTTATTTAAAAAAATTGAGCACCACTAAGCAATTTGCTTAGCGCATAGGAATTTTTTTTTCCTAGTACAAGTTGTAATTCCAAGGAGCAGTAGATCAAGATCTGCATCAACCCAACCAGAGTTACATCACTAACTATCTTGGGGTATATTTTGCAAATTTTATATGAAGTTGATTCTGGAAATATGGCATGTACATAAAGTTTTAGAGATGAAATTATATATGGTTGTGAATTAGATGTATTTGAAGATTTTAATTTTGGTGTAAATATTGGTTATTAGTATAAGTTTTTGTGTTGAGATTAATGAGATGGTTTATGAAGTGTTTGATTTGAGTTAAAATTGTGTTGAAGTTAAAAGAAGTTTGGGGGTTAAGGATGACGTTTATAGAAGTGTGATTTTACTATTCACATGTTGAATTAATCTCATATTTCAGGGGGAATCTCTATCGGATTTTCGGTAAAAAAAAGGTCATGAATTACATGATATAAATTTAAAAGAAAATAAGAAAATTGTCGCAAAATGTGATGTCTCCGGCTCAGCTAATTAAATAACCAGATAGGGGGTGTTACAGGGTAATTATGAAACAATTGGGTTTTATAAGGAAATGGGTTATTTTCGTGATGTATGGGACCCTTCAACTATTTAATCACTCTTACTTAATAGTAAACTGGTTGGGCCTATTTTATCGATCGGGATACTTAGATAAGATGATTAGATTTTTCATTATCTATTTTTATTATGTGCAGAGGGCCTAACTAAGCTTTTGATAAAATGTGTCCAAGGATAAGGGTGTATAGAGAGGCCCCTTCTATCTCTCATCTTTTGTTACACCTAATAAGGTGGTTGCACTTTCAGATGTTCTACAATGGAATGAGTAGTTAAGCTGTTAGAAAAAAAAAATTTGTATAAATCGAAGATTTGTTTCAAGGCAAATGTTGTTGAGAATAAGAAATGGAAGCTCTTGGGTTTGCTGGGGTTCAACTAGTGCAACATGATATATATTTGGACCTTCCAACTATGATAGATAGGCTTAAGAATTGTGTTTTTTCTTTAAATTAAGAAATTGTGTCAAGGCTAGATTACAAGGATAGAAAGAAACAATATTGTCTATTGCAAATAAAGAAGTCCTAATCAAGATTATGACCCAAGATATATCTAATATGTGATGCAATATTGCTTACTCTAAACTCTATTAGGGATTAAGGTCTATGATTACTAACTTTTAACGAGGTCAATTCCATTATGAGAAGAAGTGGTTGGAAGCATTTGTGTCATCTAAAGGATGGAGAAGTATAAGTTTTCATGATTTTGCATATTTTAATAATTTCTTATTAGATAAATAAGGATGGAGTTTGTTGTCTCGCTCTATTTTGTTGCTTTATTGTATTGTCAAAGCACTATCCCCATAGTAATTTTCTTACTGTATCTATTAGACATTATCTAAGTTAATATGGAGGAGTTTATTAGCAAATCCATAAGTAATGCTTACGGGTTTATGGAGGAAGATAGGTGATGTGAATCTCTAGGATTATAATGAATTTCTAAAATACAACTCACAAACCAATTCAAAATATACATAATCTAGACAAATGAGGTTGCTCTACTCAACCCCTAATTGTCATGCAATTAAAAATATGTAAAATCAAGCAAACATCAAGAAATAATAACCCTACAAGTACTAATCTTAATAATTTGTTTAATTTTTGATGCACTCAAGATAAAATAATTCATCGATAAAATAATTCCTCCCTTTGTATTGAAATAATTGCAAAAATCAATGTTTGAATGTCAAAAGTTCATAAAGTTGCAGCTACAAGTATTTATAGTATTTTACAAAACCCTAAAACCTTATTATAATTGCAAATATTTAACTTATATAGCCCTAACCCATGCACTATTGGTACAACACATAAAATTATAAAAATGCATCGTTAGAAATTTGGGTAGAATGTTACACAGAGTGATCCATGTAATGGAATGTAACTGTGTAATTGGTTGTTCTTCATGTAATCATCCCTGTTTGGGCATATTAGTGAACGAGGTAATCCATACAAGTCCTTTCAGACTACTATAACTCTTTAGATTCATGTAACTTGTTGTTCTCCCTTTGTATTGTTATACTTGCTTAGAATAATATCATGAGTGGCTCCCTTTTCATACTTCCACACATCCTAAACTTGGAATTTTTTGTGAATGTAGTATCTCCTTTTGAAACCATTTATTTCACAAGAGTTTGGAATGCAACTTTAAGCTTATTAGACCGCGACCTTCACTTCTTCTCTCTGATTTCTCTAGCTGCTTATTGCTCCATTCTATAGTGAGATCCATGATAACATTAATTGATAATGGGACAATATTCAAAATGGATGATAAATGGATTTTTTAGCTGATTCAAATCCATGTTATTACACCTCTCGTGCTCTACCTATCGATGCTAAAGCCTATTCTTTTATCGTTCTGAAGATGAGAACATGGAATTAGTTATTGATTTCATAAGTCTTCTTGCCTTTTAATTTAGACCTCATTCATAAGATTTCTTTGGGTTCTATAAGTGGTGAGGATATACATATTTGGCACTATGAGATTGGTGGGTAATATACAGTAAAAAATGATTAATAGAGTGGCTTTAGCATGGATGGGTCCTAACTTATAGTGCTTCCTCCTCTTCTTTGCTTTGAATGACTTGAAGGTTCTATAGCGGTTGCAAGCTCTATTAAAAGTTAATTTTATATGGAGAGCAATGTTGGATGTACTTTCATCAAGGTTCAAATTATATAGGCGAATTTCAACCCTCTTATTTATTTTGTGATGCTAGCAAACTTTCGTGCACTTTTATGGAAATTAGGTGTGTATTAAGGACTTTTGGATGCGTTCAAGACTACCATAAGTTTGTGCTATGGATGTTACACATTTAAAGCTTGGTTTTACAAGGTGGCGACTCTGTTGTTAAAAGATAATCTCTCATTCTTCATTATTGTATTACAATATCCAGCATGCTTGAAATACGTTTTTGCATGAGAATATCCAAATTGATATTGTAAATATTAGCTATTGTTCAATTGTTATATAAGAGGATTTTAATCAACTACTTGGTAAAATGAGGAATGATAAGTGAGTATTGTTGTAAAAAGTTTTGTATTTCAAAAGCTCCAATCCCGCACAGGTTAGAAAGAAGAGTTTTACCTTGGTTATTATAAACAAAGTCTCATATTAGGCCTTGTAAAGAGCAAGTAAAAGGGTTGAGCTCGTATGCACAAGGATGGACCTAAAAGTTCAAACTGTGTATAAATCATCATATTCCCCTTCTTAGCGAGTTAAATGCGATATCTGCAGAATTTCTTTTATTTTATACTAGTCAAATTATTCTTATTTTTATACCTTATCTAAAAACTGTCATTTTTGGCATGTTTAAAATTGATTGTCTTAAATTAATTTTTCTGAGATTTTTTTCAACAACCATCTGATTTCTCTTAACCTCTCCAATAACCATATGATTTTTCTCAACCTCTCTACATAGCTATATCTTCCAATTATAAATAGCCTACTCCAGAATACTTTTAGGCACTCTATTTCCTACTCTGCTCTCTTCACTTACATTTTCTCTCTTCTCTAATTGATGTATTTCTACTTTAAAATATTCTTATTATTTTGCAATGGTGTTTATACCAGTAGGTTTCTTAAATCCTGGAAGGTGCTCATAAAATTATTAATATATTGTTAGTGAGTAACACTTTAAGGAAAATATTGTTAAACATGTCTCAGCCTTCTAATTAATTTTTTGTTTCACCTTTTTAAAATTTATTCTAACAATCTTAAGGTATTAATACGGAACTAATTATTTTTAATACTTCTGCCAATGAAAATACTCCTGCAAATGCCAACACTGATGTCAACAACATTGTCATAGTTGCTACTACCAAAAACACTATCCCAATTATTGCTGCTTCGCTTCTTTCTACTGTCTTAATTGCAAAGCCTTTCCCAAACATCTCTAAGATTACAATTTTTTGTGGAGATAATTTCAAGCACTGGCAGGAACATGTTTTTACAATCCTTAACATGCATGGAGTCGCTTTTGCACTGACCACTTCTAAATCCATTTGAGGCACCATCTAATCAATTTGAGCTTAGGTTTATGCAAATAAGGTGTGTAGGCACACTATTATTAGTAACCTTTCTAATAAATTATTTTGGCATCTACTGTTCTTATAAGGAAGCAAAAGACATCTGAGACTCAATGGTTACCAAATATACCATTGAAGATATTGGAAAATAGAAGTTTTTCATTGGAAAATATTACAAATGAAAAATGACTGAGGAAGAGGACATGAAAGTACATATTAATGAATGTCACAAATTAATAGAGGACCTTAATACTTTGCAAGAGGAATTTATTGCAGGAATACTCATAGAAAAGTTGCCACCTTCATGGAGTGACTAAAACAGTAACTTAAGCACAAACACAAATAACTTTTACTTGCGGATTTAATCACTCATATCATAATTAAAGACACCAACAAGAAAGAGTTCAAAGCTACCAAAGGAAAGGAGATTGCCTCTAAGATCAATTTGGAGCAAGACAAACTATTCAAGCAAAATAAAAGGTATGATAACAAACATGATTACAATACTAAAATGAATACTCCCACCTTTAAGAGAAAAAAGGCAATTGTTATGTTTGTAGCAAACCAGGCCATCATGCACCTCAATGTAAAAAGATAATGGAAACTAAATTATAATATTAATGTACGAAAAGCAAACATGGTTAAAGCATATGATAATATTAATGTACGAAAAGCAAACTTGGTTAAAGCATATGATAATATTGCTATGGTTATTTCTAAAATGAATATTGTGGCAAGTGTGAATGGATGGGTGTTAGTCTCTAACGCTACTAGGCACAGTTGTGCAAACAAAAGTACTTTTATATCCTACACTCCATTAGAGGAAGGAAAAAAAACTATCTATCTTAGTGATTCAAGAGCAACTCAAGTTTTGAAAAAGGAAAAGTCCTCCACAAACTCACATCTAGCAAGACTCTATTTTTAAACAAGGTGTTGCATGTTTCCAATATTCTAACCATTTTGATCTCTCTAGGTTTATTGGAAAAGGTTGGGGGGTTAAAGTGTCATTTGAATCAAACAAAATTGTAATGACAAAAAATAGTATCTTTGTGATAAAGGGTTATTGTAACAATGGTTTATTCGTACTTAATGTTTATGAAATCATGAATGAGAATACTAGTTCTAGTTTACTTAATTGATTCTTTTAAGTTATAGTATGATAGACTAAGACACGTTAGTATGTCTTATGTTAAGAAAACATAATCTATTCATCTTATATCTCATACTAACTACACAAATATGAAAAAAATTTGAAGTATGTCCTGAATCTAAGCAAACTAAAAAATCTTGTGCATCAATTATTAGAGAATCAGAATTATTAACTTTAATTCATACTAATCTAGGAGACCTAAAACAAACTTTAACTAGAGATGGTAAAAAATATTATCTAATTTTTATAGATGATTTTTTTAGATATACTAAAATCTACGTATTAAGAAACAATATGAAGCCTTTACTATGTTTCTTATGTATAAAGCTGAAGTAGAAAACCAATTAAATAGAGAAATTAAAAAGGTTAGATCAAAAAGAGGGAGTAAATATATTTTTCTTAATGACTTTTATGAAAAAGAATGAATAATTCATGAAATTACTCCTCCTTATTCACTTGAATCAAATGGTGATCTGAAAGGAAAATTAGGACTCTAAAAGAAACGATGAATTGTATGCTTATTAGTGCAAGTTCACCTGATAATATTCGGAGTGAAGCTATATTATTTGCATAACGTCTACAAAATAGAAAACCTTATAAAAAACAGGGAAGACCCGATATGAGTTATGGAAAGGTTATCCTTATAAAATATTTAAAAGCGTGGAGGTGTCTTGCTAAAGTTATGTTATCTGATCCAAAGAAAAGAAAATTAGATCCAAAAAAATTTGATTGCATGTTTATTGGTTATATTGAACATAGTGCTGTTTATAGATTTTTTACTATGAAAAGTGATATGCTTGAATGTAATACTACAATTGAAACAAAAAATGTTGGGTTCTTTGAAAATGTTTTTCTTTTAAAATCTGAGAAGATTTCTCATACAACTGAACATCATGCCTTTGAAAATCAAAATAATTTTGAATAAGGAGATTTAAGAAGAAGTAAAAGAGAAAGAAAAGAGACATCTTTTACAAATGATTTTTATAACTGAACGTCATGCCTTTGAAAATCAAAATAATTTTGAATATTGAGATTTAAGAAGTAAAAGAGAAAGAAGAGAGACCTTTTTTACAAATGATTTTTATACATATCTTATTGATAATGAACTTATAAATTATTTAGATGTTATTCTTCAAAGGCTCATTTTTGGAAAGAAGCATTAAAATAAAAATTGATTCTATTATGCAAAATAAAACTTGGGTTTCAGTGAATTTACCTCCAAGGGCTAAATCCATTGGTTGCAAATGGATTTTTAAAAGAAAATGCAATCGTTATTGAATAAATAGAAAAATATAAAGTAAGGTTATTAGGAAAAGGTTCCGTTCAAAAACTAAATGTTGATTATTTTGATACTTTTTGCCTCTATGGCCAGAATTTCTTTTATTCGAGTTTTAATTACTTTGACTTCGACTGACATAGAGCAACTAGTCTTGGAGTTTGTAGCAGATTTGGACCGAGTCTAACTTTTACTGTCGACGTCTGATAGAGACCCACGATAGCTTTTCAGAAAGGAAATTTTGAAACGCACGACTTTCAAAAGTGTGACAAGGGCCGCAGGCCAGTCACAAAATTCAATATGGAAATTCCATTGTTTAGGGGTCAATTTTGCATTTTAATTATTTTTTTGGATATTTTAGATATTTTCATAATTTTGCATATTAGGATTTTGTTTCTATTATAAATAGTCTTCCTTAGCTATTAGAAACTCACTTTTGCAATCTTTGAAGAATTACTATTTGTCTTTCAGTTTATCTTTTCTCTTATATCGTCTTAGCCAAACGATATTGGTTAAAACTCCTGACGGAGTCTAATTAGTCCTTTATCATCGACACATAAACTTCTTATTCACATGTGGATGTTAAAATAATATTTTTAAATGGTGATTTGGAAGAAGAGATTTATATGGTGCAATCCAAGGGTTGTGTTATTTCTGAAAAAGAAAATAAAGTTTGCAAATTTCTTAAATCTTTACATAGGCTAAAATAAGCACCCAAGTAGTGGCATGAGAAATTTAATAAGGTTTTAATGATTTTTCATCTGTTGAAGTTGTTAAGTGTGTATACAAAACTTGTAAGTGGTGAGTGTATAATTATTTATTTATATATGGATAACTTGCTCACCTTTGATACTAGTTATAGCATAGTATATGGAAAAGAAAATATTTTCTTTCTTCTAAATTTCACATTAAAGATATGAATGAATCAAATGTGATCTTGAATATTAGAGTCATAAAGAATGATGATGGCATAATGCTGTCACCAGAGCATTACAAAGAGAAGTTTTTCAAGAAGTTTGAACGTTTTGATGTTAAACTAGTGAGTACTCCTTATTATGAGTATTCCTTATGATGCTAACTCTCAATTAAAAAAAAAAAAAGAGGTGATCATGTTGCTCAAAATGAGTATGCACAAACTATAGGGAGTTTGTTATTTGATGAATTTTTCTGTAATACCCGGCTAGACTCCGGCATCAGAATTCTAACTTTTCGACGGAATCCCCGTTGGAATCCGAAATCTCGGATGTCGAAACCTCTTAAAAGGGTAAAATAAGTTTTTACAAAATGAATTTTATGATGTTTACTGTTGGTTTTTATGTTAAAGAATTTTTAAAAGAAAGAAAAAATGCTTTAGAGGGGAAAATCCAGGTTCGGCCGCCGAACCTCAAGTTCGGCCGCTGAACATGGTGCAGCTGTGGGAGCTCTCCTTTCGGCCCCCGAAGGTGGTCTGGCCAGCCATCTATAAAAGGCCTCCAATTCAAAAATAGAAAAGTTTCTCTCTCCATCTTCGGGCAAAGGTGAGTTCTTGCCCTTCCATTGTTGATTTGTTGTTTTTTTCTTCAAAATATTCATGAGTTTTCTCTTGTTTTTGAAGATTTGAGCTTAAATCTGAGTTTTGAAACTTTGGAGACCTTCGGAGGCCGTTTGGAATCATCTCCACATTGGGGTTGCTGTCACTCCTAGATCTCCAAGAGGTAAGCCTAGATCCTTGTTTTCCTTATGTTTTAAATGAGTTTTAAGAAGGGGTAAAGGGCTATAAATACATGTTATGTTTAGATCTAAATTTTTAGGGTTTTAGTTGAGTTTTTTATGAATGTTTGCTCTTTTGATGTTTTAGTTGTTGGTTGTTGGGGTTTAGGCTAGTTTTTAAGCCCTTTATGCTTGATGAGTGTGTATGCATGTTTTTAGGGGTTGAATGTGAGGTTTAGAGAGTTTTGGTGGCTGAGTGCATAAGGCAGAATCGGGTTCTGCCATTCTGGTGAACCCAGGTTCGGCCGCCGAAGTAGGGTTCGGCCGCCGAAGTAGGGTTCGGCCGTCGAACCTACCTGTGGAGGCAGCCTTTGGCCGCCTAACCTGCCCCCGAAAGGCTGGACTTTCAGATCTAGGAAGGCTTTCGGCCGCCGAACCTGCCCCCGAAGGTTGGTGACTTTCGGATCTATGGAGAAATCGGCCGTCGAACCTGCCCCCGAAAGTGTCTGACTTTCGGATCTGTGGGGACCTTCGGTCGCCGAACCTGCCGTCAAAATTCCTTTGCCCAGCCTTCCTTTGCTTGATTCCTATGCATGTTTTGTTATGTTTTAGGGGGGTTTTTGGGGAGTTGTTTAGAGTCATGTAATAGTTGTGTTGGTCCCTCATTTGAGTCCACCCGTGTAGGATTAGACCAGGGAGACCGTAGAGGCCTTCAGTGAGCTAGCTGCATCATTGTTAGGCAAGCGTCAGCCAGAGGTGAGTAGAACTGAACTAATTTCTTGTTTTAAAGTAATCAAACTTTTTGAGTATGTTGATGCATCATGAATGCCATGTTATATGCATTAGAATTCACGAATATGATGCATTGCATATTTTACTGTTGTTGTGGATGAATATTGGATGACCCACTAGTCCTCGAGCAGGTTATGTTATGACGGATACGGAAGATCATGGCTGCCCATTCTACGCCCCTGGCATTTATGGATATGCTATGTTATGTTTAAGAGGAAGTCCTAAGGAGCTCCATCGAGGGCCAGAGATTATATGGTATATGTAGAGGGTTACTGGTGACAAGTCCATTTTGATGTAAATTGTTTGTGCTGTGACGCATTTCATATGGGCATGTGTTTATTAAACTATTTTTATGTTCTTCTCACTAGACTCTTCTAGCTTATCCCTTTCCCCTAACCCCAGGTTTGCAAGAGCGCAGATAGCTTGGGAGAGTCGGCATAGCTTTTGGTACAATTTTTATGTAATAGAATAGTAGTGGACATGTAATATCTTATGGATTAGAATTGTGCTTTGCCCTAATGATAATGTTGTAATCCCAGTTTTCATGATCTTTATGTAAAAGTTTTATGTTTATGCTATATTGAACTAAGTTGAGGCATGTATGTTGACCATACTGGAGCATTTGATGAGGGCTCTAGTATGGGTTTTATGTTTTCAGTTTATAATACATGCATAGGTTAAGCTTGGTTTCATGAAATGTTTAAGTTTTTATGTTGATGTATGATTATGTATGGGATTTTATCAGGTATACAGGATGTATAGTAGGCTTGCTACAGGTTCCGGTGACCTTAAGTCGATCTGAATCCTAGCGCCCGTAGCGGTCCAGTTTTTGGGTCGTTACAGAGTGGTATCAAAGCCCTAGGTTCATATGGTCAGACCTAGAGTGTCAGGCTCATAGATGTTATAGAAGGGCAAGCACAATAGGAAAATTCATGTCCACTAGGATAGGATGTAGTGTCTTGTCTTGATGATGATGTGTAATGCCATGATATTATGCATGTGCATTAATGATATGTTATGTATATGTTGTGGTTCATGTGTATCCACATGAACCATATAATGCTAATGTTTATGTGTTATATGTTAGTTTTTTAGAAAACAGAATGCGATACTCACGTCGATCTGCACGATTGACAAGAGCTCCACCTGAGAATGAGGGTATGGATGCCCTTCCCCCTACTCTGCCAAGAGCACGGTCTAGTAGAACTGGCAGAGGAGAATCATCAAGGGACCCTAGAAGGTCTTTTGATGTAAACAGGAGGAGAACAGATTTGAGTAGGATGTCTGCGGATGTGAGGGAAACAGTAGAAGATGATCAGAGGAGAGATGGAAGTTTGGGTGTGAGTATGTCAGAAGAGGGTATGAGAGAATCACAAAGAGGCGCTCAGGCCTCGGGTTTTGCTTACCCACCACAGTACCAACCCTACCCACAGGGACCATGGTATCCGATGGGAGGCACATCGGATTTCTTTAGCTACAACCTATATCCCTCATTCATGCCCTATCCTCCCTACTACCCTCCATATCCCCCCTACCCGATGTTTTCTCCCCCACCTTTTTATTACAATCCAGCAAACCCTAACCTAGGAAATGCTGCACCTCCTTCTCCCCCAGTAGAACCACTGGTTCCTGAAGCCCAATCATCCAGACCTAACCCATCAGCTGGGAGCAAGGTGAAAATGACAGACTATTTAAAGCTGGATGCTCCCAAATATAAAACAGGTGATGATCCGTTTGAGTACCTCAAGATGGTGAAAATGATAAATGATGAGTTAGGAGCCAGTGACAGTAGAGCCATTCAGATGGCAGGGTTCACTTTGAAATGAAAGAAGGCGAAAGAATGGTTTAAAAATTATGTGGACCCAAGGCTGGATAGCCTATCTTGGGAGCAGTTTGCCAATGAATTTGCAGGATGGGCTTTTTCAGACAGTTCAAGGGAATTGAAGGTGAAGGAGTTAAAGGAGCAGTTGCAGGAGTTGGTAGATAAGAGTTTCATCCGACCTAGTACCTCACCTTGGGGTTCCCCGGTTCTATTTGTGAAAAAGAAGGATGGATTCCTCAGACTTTGTATCGGCTATAGACAGTTGAACAAGGTAACTACCAAGAAAAAATATGTGTTACCTGGATTGATGATCTTTTTGACCAGCTAGCAGGAGCCGGTTGCTTTTCCAAGATAGGTCTGAGATTCGGGTACTACCAGTTGAGGGTCAGAGAAGAAGATGTGTCAAAGACAGCTTTCAGGACTAGATATGAGCATTATGAGTTCCTAGTGATGCCGTTCGGGCTGACCAATGCCCCTGCAACATTCATGGACCTCATGAATAGAGTTTTTAGTCAGTTTTTGGATCACTTTATTATTATTTTCATTGACGATATCTTAGTGTATTCCAGGAACGCAGAGGAGCATACCCATCATCTGAGGATTGTGTTGCAGACCCTGAGAGAACACGACTTGTATGCCAAGTTCTCTAAATGTGAGTTCTAGTTGAGGAGCATCTCTTTCTTGGAGCATGTGGTATCTGAAAAGGGAATCGAGGTGGATCCCAAGAAAGTGGAAGTTGTAGCTAACTGGCTCAGACCCACTACAGTAATAGAGATCAAGAGCTTTTTGGGTTTGGCAGCTTACTACGGGAGGTTTGTCCAAGATTTCTCAAAAATTGCCGCTCCTATGACTAGGTTGACAAAAAAGAATCAGAAGTTCATTTGGTCAGAACAGTGTGAGGAAAGCTTTGAAGAGCTAAAAAGAAGACTGACGTCAGCACCGGTGTTAGCTCTGCCTACCAGTAATGAAGACTTCATAGTGTTTTGTGATGCGTCCCGAGTGGGACTAGGTTGTGTGTTGATGCAGAATGAAAGGGTGATTGCTTATGCTTCTAGACAGTTGAAGAAGCATGAGTTGAATTATCCTACACACGACCTAGAGATGGTAGCTGTGATCTCTGCACTCAAGATGTGGAGGCATTACCTGTATGGGGTAAGATGTGAGATATTTACAGATCATAAGAGTTTGTAGTACATCTTGAGTCAGAAAGAGTTGAACTTGAGGCAGAGAAGATGGGTAGAGCTGCTTAGTGATTATGATTGCAAGATTCAGTATCATCTGGGTAACGCAAATGTAGTGGTAGATGCCCTCAACCGGAAATCACTTGACAGTTTATCCCATAGTACAGCAGAGAGAAGACCGGTGGTGAGGGAATTTTACAAGCTCATTAATGAAGGTTTACACCTAGAGTTGTCTGGTATAGGTGCATTAATGGCTCAAATAAGAGTGACACCCGTATTTCTGGAGCAAGTGGCACAGAAACAGCACGAGGACCCTGAGTTGGTGAAAATTGCGAGGACTGTTCAGTCAGGCAAAAATGAAGAGTTTAGATTTGACAGTAAAGGGATCCTCCGTTACGAAAACAGATTATGTGTACCAGATGATGTGAGTTTGAAGGGAGACATTATGAGAGAAGCTCATAATGCAAGGTACAGTGTTCACCCTGGGGCCACCAAAATGTATCAGGATCTGAATAGAGTTTTTTGGTGGCCAGCTATGAAGAGGGAAATGGCGCAGTTTGTGTTCGCTTGTGAGGTATGTCAGAGGGTGAAACTGGAACATTAGAAGTCAGCTGGGATGCTCAACCCACTACCGATTCCAGAGTGAAAATGGGAAAACGTGGCTATGGATTTCATGATGGGATTACCAGCAACGTCTAACAGATTAGACTCTATATGGGTAATAGTGGACAGATTGATCAAATCTGCTCACTTTATCCCTGTCAGGAGTGGCTACTCTGTGGACAAATTGGCACAGGTATATATTGAAGAGATTGTCAGGCTGCATGGGGCTCCAGTATCAATAGTGTCAGATAGGGGACCCCAGTTTACCTCCAGGTTTTGGTGGAGTCTACAGAATGCGATAGGCATAAGGTTGGACTTTAGCACTGCCTTTCATCCATAGACTGACGGACAGTCAGAAAGGACCATCCAAACAATAGAAGATATGTTGAGAATGTGTGTGCTAGATTTTGGCAGTTCTTGGAAGCAACATCTACCCTTGGTAGAGTTTGCCCACAATAACAGTTACCATGCTAGCATTGGGATGGCTCCTTATGAAGTTCTATATGGGAGGAAGTGCAGATCACCCGTCTGCTGGGAAGAAGTAGGAGAAAGGGCCTTGGCAGGGCCAGTGTTAGTAGAGATCACCAGTAGGGTAGTGCCTATCATTAGAGAGAGGATCAAAACAGCTGTGAGCAGATAGAAGAGTTATGCAGATGTCCACAGGAAACATGTTGTGTTCCAGGAGGGAGATATGGTGTTGCTCAAGGTGTTTCCTATGAAAGGGGTGATTCGCTTTGGGAAAAAGGGTAAACTAGCTCCAAGGTACATCAGACCCTTCGAAATCTTGCAAAAGATTGGGAATGTATCTTACAAGTTAGATTACCTGCTTCTATGGAGAGAATCCATCCGGTTTTCCATGTTTCCATGTTACGAAAGTTCGTGTCAAATTCAGGCAAGGTTCTTAATGAACTGAATGTAGAGATCCTAGGAGATCTCACCTATGTTGAGCTGCCAGTGCGGATCATAGACACACAAATCAGAAAGTTGAGGAACAAGGAAATCGCGATGGTGAAAGTCCTTTGGAATCACCACAATATGGAAGAGTGCACCTGGGAGACCCCGGAGTCCATGCTCCAGCAATACCCCTATCTCTTTTAAGATAAGTGTTTTAAGTTTTATGTGTTTTCTTGACGTTTACGTTTGCTTGTTGAACAATCGGGGACGAATGTTCTTAAGGGGGGGAGAATGTAATACCCGGCTAGACTCCGGCGTCGAAATTTCAACTTTCCGACGGAATCCCCATTGGAATCCGGAATCTCGGATGTCGGAACCTCTTAGAAGGGTAAAATAAGTTTTTACAAAATGAATTTTATGATGTTTACTGTTGGTTTGTATGTTAAAAGAATTTTTAAAAGAAAGAAAAATGCTTTGGAGGGGAAAATCTAGGTTCGGCCGTAGAACATGGTGCAGCCACGGGAGCTCTCCTTTCGGCCCCCGTCCGAAAATAGGAAGGTAGCTCTCTCCATTTTCGAGCAAAGTTGAGTTTTTGCCATTCCATTGTTGATTTGTTGTTTTTTTCTTCAAAATATTCATGAGTTTTCTCTTATTTTTGAAGATTTGAGCTTAAATATGAGTTTTGAAACCTTGGAGACCTTCGGAGGCCGTTTGGACTCATCTCCACGTTGGTCACTCCTAGATCTCCAAGAGGTAAGCCTAAATCCTTGTTTTCCTTATGTTTTAAATGAGTTTTAAGAAGGGGTAAAAGGCTATAAATGCATGTTATGTTTAGATCTAAAGTTTAAGGGTTTTAATTGAGTTTTTTATGAATGTTTGCTCTTTTGATGTTTTAGTTGTTGTTTGTTGGGGTTTAGCCTAGTTTTTAAGCCTCTTATGCTTTATGAGTGTGTATGCATGTTTTGAGGGATTGGATATGAGGTTTGGAGAGTTTTGGTGGCTGAGTGCATAAGGCAGAATCGAGTTCTGCCATTCTGGCGAACTCAGGTTTGGCCGCCGAACCTGCCTGTGGAGGCAGCCTTTGGCCGCCTAACCTGCCCCTGAAAGGATGGACTTTCGGATCTGGGAAGGCTTTCGGCCGTCGAACCTGCCCCCGAAGGTTGGTGACTTTCAGATCTGTGGAGACCTTCGGCCGCCGAAGCAATGTTCGGCCCCGAAAGTGTCTGACTTTCGAATCTGTGGGGACCTTCGGCCGCCGAACCTGCCGCCGAAAGTCCTCTGCCCAACCTTCCTTTGCTTGATTTCTATGCATGTTTTGTTATATTTTAGGGGGTTTTTGGAGAGTTGTTTAGAGTCATGTAATAGTTGTGTTGGTCCCTCATTTGAGTCCACCTGTGTAGGATCGGACCAAGGAGACTGTATAGGCCTTCAGTCAGCTAGCTGCATCATTGTCAGGCAAGCGTCAGCCAGAGGTGAGTAGAACTGAACTAATTTCTTGTTTTAAAGTAATCAAAATTTTTTAGCATGTTCATGCATCACGAATGCCATGTTATATGATAGGTTGTATGCATTAGAATTCACGAATATGATGTAATGCATATTTTACTGTTGTTATGGATGGATATTGGATGACCCACTAACCCTCGAGTAGGTTATGTTATGACGGATACGAAAGACTAGGGCTGCCCATTCTACGTGCCCTGGCACCATGTAAGAGAAAGACCAAGGCTGCCCATTCTATGCCCCCTGGCATTTATGGATATGCTATGTTATGTTTAAGAGAAAGTTCTGAGGAGCTCCGTCGAGGGCCGGGCATTATTTGGTATATGTAGAGGGTTACTGGTGACAAGTCCATCTTGATGTGAATTGTTTGTGCTGTGACGCATTTCATATGGGCATGTGTTTATTAAACTGTTTTTATGTTCTGCTCACTAGGCTCTTGTAACTTATCCCTTTCCCCTAACCCCAGGTTTCTAGGAGCGCAAATAGCTTGGGAGAGTCGGCATAGCTTTTGGTATAGTTTTTATGTAATAGAATAGTAGTGGACATGTAATATCTTATGGATTAGAATTGTGCTTCGCCCTAATGATAATGTTGTAATCCCAGTTTTTATGCTCTTTATGTAAAAGTTTTATGTTTATGCTATGTTGAACCAAGTTGAGGCATGTATGTTGACCATACTGGAGCATTTGATGAGGACTCTAGTACAGATTTTATGTTTTCAGTTTATAATACATGCACAAGTTAAGCTTGGTTTCATGAAATTTTTAAGTTTTTATGTTGATGTATGATCATGTATGGAATTTTATCAGGTATACAGGATGTATAGTAGGCTTGATACGGGTTCCGACGACCTTAAGTCGATCTGAATCCTAGCGCCGGTAGCGGTCCGGTTTCCGGGTCGTTACATTTTCTCAACCTGATATAATTTATGTTGTATGTAGGTTCTTCAACTATGATCATTGGAATGCATTAGTCAGACTAATGAAATATTTATATTATATAGTAGATTTTCTCCTGTATTAAAAGGATATAATGGTGCTAACTGGATTTTTGATTCTAATAAGATAAAATCTACTATTGGTTATGTATTCACTTTTGGTGGTGGTTGAAGATTAACCAAATAAATTATTATTGCTAAATCCACCATGGAGTCAGAATTTATAACTCTAAAAATGGCCAGTAATGAGGCTGAATATTTGAGAAATTTCTTAACAAATATTTCATTGGGCATAAAACCAATACCTTTTGTACCTATTCATTGTAATTGTCAAGCAGCAATAGCTATTTCAAAGAATAACACTTTCAACAGTAAGAATAGACATATTTGTTTAAGACATAATGTGGTAAAATAACTGCTAAAATATGGAATAATTTCTATTGATTATGTGAAATTAGAAGCGAATTTGGATGATAATGCTCTAACTAAACCTTTAGGAAGAAAATTAATAAATGAAACATCAAGGAACAAGGGACTTAAGCTAATTTGAAATTAACAGTGGTAGAAATCCAACCTTTATAATTGGAGATTCATGAATAAGGTTCATGTAGGTAACAACAAGTCACTTGTTAATTCTGCTAGTACTATTATTTTTATCACTTCCAATAATGTGATAAGTGCTAGACTTGCATTAGTGAGAGGATGAAATAAAAGTTCTTAATGATATTCATATTCCTTATTTGTGGTGTATAAGCTACAGTATACACTTAATAAAATCACCTATATGAGTGTGGTCTGAGGTTCTCCCTATATGAGATTATGACAATCTCTAGAGCACTCATAAATTACTAGGCACGTGCATGGTCTATTAGCGTCAAATGGCGTCAACAGTGAGAATTAAGTGTATAATATAATTAATAAGATTTTAACTTAGTCAAAAGAGTTTTGGTCCATAAAAGATAAAATTTTCACTAAAACTTTATATGTTAAATTTTATCTAATTTAAATCTAGTTCATAGTCTTTGTAGCATCAAATTTAAAAAATCTTACACTTCAATCTTTAACTTAGCAAATGTTTTAAAAAGTTTTGAAATATGTGGAAGATTACTATAAAATATTTTATATTTTAAAAGTTTCAAAACTCACATCGGGTAGGAACAATAATTTTATTTTGGTTTATAAACAAAGATTTCATCTAACAACCATTTGATTTCTCACAACCTCTCCAACAGCTACACTTTTCAATTATAAATAGCCTATTACAAAACACTTTTAGGTAATTCATTTCCTACTCTACTCTCATCGCTTACATTTTCTCTCTTTCTCTAATTGTTGAATTTTTGCTTTAAAACATTCTTATTGTTGTGCAGCACTGGTATTTATACCAATAGACCTGTTAAACTTTGAGAGGTGATTATGAAATTATTAATCTATTATTAGTGAGTAACACCTAAGGACAATGCTCTTAAACGCGTCTCATGTTTTTAATTAATTTTTTATTCTACCTTTTTAAAATTTATTTCAATATGTATAAGTTAAATAAGTGATCATCTATGGATATTGCCATCTAATACTTTGGTTAAATTTAGTTCTGACACGTGTATCTAGAGATGATTATGTTAGTTTTGTTGTCGCCTTTCGTGATTCGCAGGGGATTGTCCTTATGTCTTCTTCTAAGACAGTGATTGGAGATTGGGATGTTGATGTGGTTGAAGCTCATGCTATGGCTTGTGGGTTGAGCTTAGCATTGGATATTTGTTTCCATTTGCTTGTTGCTAAATCTGATCGTAAGTGCTTGATTGACAAGTTTAAGCAGCTTTGAAGTAGCTTTGGATTGAAGGTAAGCATTTACAAAGGTGATTAGTGCATTGTGATTGGGCATTTGTGGATAGAGGAGGCAATGTAGTAGCTTATGAGTTGCGAAGGAACTGCTGAAATTGTTAATTCTTTTGTTGCTATTGATATTCTTCATAATTCTGCTTAATGAAATTTTGCTATTATATTTAAAAAGTTTATTCGATAAAAAAAATTTAAAAATTTATGACTTTTTATATTTTTATGAAAATTAAAATCTTAAACAATAAAATTAATTCTTTCACATTTGTCTTAATTATTTGATCAAAAATTTTTTAGTTCACATCTTATACCATATAAGATTTTTTCTTAGGAAACCTATTAAATAAGAAAATTTTAAATATTTACATCAATTCATATTTATATTTAAAACTTTAAATTTTAAATAATAATTTTTTTTTAATTTATCACAATTATAACTTACACAATTAAATTGAATCTGAAAAATTAATGACAAATTACAATGTAATTCCTAAAATTTTATTTGACTAATAAAATAGTCCTTAAAGATATATTTTATTTCAATAATGTTTTTTTTTATTAATCCAATTATTTACTTTTTATTCTAATTTTTTCATACATATTATAATTTAATAAAAATTTAAAATATAAAAAAAATATTATAGACTAAAATATATAATATTTTATTTTATTTAATATTATTGATATAAAATATAATTTTTGTTAAATATTAATATATATTACAATTTTACTTATTATATAGGTCAACAAAATAAAATATTAAATATTTCAAAAATTTTATGGGAGATGTAATTAAGAGATATATTTTATGAAATTATAAAGAGAATGATTTTATAGATTAAAATATATAATATTTATTTTATTTAATATTATTAATATGAAATATAATTTTTTATATATTAAAAATATATACATAATTTATAATGAATATAAACATTTAATATAATATTTATATGAGATGTTTTATATAATAGAAATGTAATAAATATTTTTTTAGTATAATGTATTTAATATTAAATATAAAATAAATACACTTTTAATATAAAATTAAAAGCCATAAAGTTTTAAACTACAAGCTTCTTTCATTAATTAATCACCTGATATTTCATATAAGTTTAAGAGGATATAATAATTTAATCATTATTATATAAAAAATTTATTAATTAATTACATAATTTTAAAAAATATATTAAAATATCATTAAAATTTTAAAAAATTTAATGATTAGCTTTTTATTAATTTTAATCGTTAAATTTTTATTATTTAATTTCTATGATATAGTGAAAGTGAAAATTTATTAGTAGTTAATAATTTTAAAATTTTTAAAAAATTCTATTAATTAATTTTTCGTATTAAAATAAATTTAAAATTTTTTTAATATTTAATTATTAAAATTAATAAATAAATTGATTAATAATTTTTAAAATTTTAATATATTTTTTAAAATTGAGTTATCAACTAATAAATTTAATTTTTTACATAAATTAAATAATAATTTTTTGTAATTCAATCAGTCATACTCTAAATAAAATATTTTAGAGAAAAATACAAAATATGTCCTGTACTTCTCATTAAATGCCAAATAAACCCATAACTTTCCTTTGGTTTTGTTCTCTTCCGATAGAGTAGAAACTTTTGCCTGGAATGGGTTTCTCGGCAAGCTAATCAAGTGGCCATGCTTTTTGTTTCTTTACTTGTGTTTCTTATTGGTTAGAGCCTCCAGAATTTTGGGGCTTTTCTATGTAGATTTAATTCTAATTTTAAAGCGATTGTTTGATAATTAATTTTCCTTTCAAAACAAGCAGCAAATCAAAAATTATTTGAACCTTATGTATTTTAATCAGATAATATATGAATTCTCAATAATCTTTTGCATCATTAATAATTCGGGATGATCCAACTAATTAATACTAAATGATAAATAATTTTTATTAAGAAACTTCAAGTTTACTATAATATATAGTTTACTATAATATATATTTTAATTATAATAATATTTTTATAATATGATTTGAAGGACAAAGCATGTAATTTTTAATTTCTATTTCTTATTCAAAATAATAGATACAATAAAAATATTCGATAATTTTTTCAATATAATTGTAATAAATATATAATTCTCTAATTCATTGTTTTTGAGACTTAAAGAGAGAATAGCAAATCATTTTTAGAAAATTTTCCTTTAGCCCTTTAAGAGCCTTCAATTTATAATATTTGGCACAACCACAATAATTCATGAAATCAATTTATAATATTTCTTTAATTTTTTCAATACAGAGCTACTATAAAGCATTTTATAAAATATAAAAAATAGAAAATATTTTCTCTAATATATTCCATCAATATTTTTATTTAATATTGATTATTTTCTAATAATCACATATTTTTTTGTGAATTCTCATGAGTTCATATAGATATTTTATAATCATAGATTTAACTTTCATATAAATAATAAAATAAAATTATCTTAATAAAATGAATTGCCAATAATATAAAAAAATATAAATTCAAAATAATCATCATATTCAAATAAATTTATAGAAAAGATGATGTAATATAAAAAAATAATTATTGTATTTTCTAAATTTTTAAATGAGTAGTGAAGGAATTAAACAATTTTCATAAAAACAGTGCTGTAAAATAAGTTATATATTCCATCAAAAGAAATGTAATCATAAAACATAAAAGAAATTGGAAAATATGATAATTAAATTATAATTATAATTAAAATAAAATATAAAAATTAATATTTACTAAAAAAATAGAAAATATATATTTTTAAAATATATGAAATTCAATTGGAGTATAATGATAAAGATTATATATGTGTAAAACTTGAAAATAGAGATAACATGTTATGAAATAAAGATAACTTAAAATAAAATATTATGTATAAAGGAGATTAATAGAAAAGAGAAAAACTTCAGAGAAACAGAAGAAAAATAGACATTATTATTCTATATTTTCAAGTATACATTTGTATTATATATAGTTGAGTACATATTTGTATTATATATAGTTTTTATTTATAGGTGATGTTAAATAACAATGGCCTAAAGTGGGAAAAGAGCTCTACCATAAGATAGGGACACATCGTAAAAATTTGATAAATCGATATGCAGTCTTACCTATAGAAAAGATGGTCGGACACCCATAGTGCTTGGAACCTAGAGAAAATAAGATTCGGGCGCTCAAGGATAGGTTGGCCTCAAGTCGGTTCAGCTCGTCAAGGCTCGCCCTTTCAACTACAGTGCAAGACTCCATAAGGAAGTTACCGTTAACAGCTACAATCCAGCATATCCCCTTTACACCTGCGATCATAGGATTCCCGACCAATTAGCTTATCAAGATCTCTTATCAATGAGCCGGCCACATCTTTGCCAAATTATCAGAAAATACTATATTTATCTCTACCTTCTTACAGTATGAAAAGGGGAATTATCACAGAGGTAAAAGTACGCAATTCTCACTCTCAAGTTCTTTATTCACTCTATTCTCCAGTTTACTGACTTGAGTGTCAAAGTGGATGCCCACCTCACTTTTTCTGTCTTGCAAGATTAGCAAAGTACAGCACAGCTTTATTTTTTTGCCACATCATTTGGTTCCGCTTCTGGGAGAATCCATTGAATCCTTTCTGTTCATTTGAATTAAAACCCAATCTCTTATTCATTTTCTCTTAGAAATAAATCTCTCTCTTCTCTCTCTCGAAATGACTGGTAGTTCACTAAGTTTTTTTCACTCTTAGTAGTGGACAAAATGCACCCTCTATGGTCAACAAAGTAGATCTCAACAATCTGAGTATTGAACAAACGCTCCGGTACGTCAGAAGGTTGCAGGTTGTAGGTTACTTTAAATCAATGCAAAGTCCGAAAGGAGGCATCACTCATGGCTCTTAACAAAAGGGGGAAAGTCTCCGTTGTTACTTCAAGGACTCGAATGGGAGCAATTCAAACGCAATCCAAAGGGAAAGACAAGTTCAAAGAAGGAAAATCCTCGGATGACGCTCTAAAGAATGTCGATTGTAAGCCGATATGGGCTGCCCAAAGGTACCTGGAAGATGACAAAAGGACGAGCCAAAAGTAAAACCGAAAGCTAGAAAGGCAAGGATATGAGGGAGAATACAAAGGTTATCCAGTCTCCTGAGGGAGGAATGACCAAGGTAAGTATAAGAATTACAGTCTACTAAATGACTCATGGACACATGTTTTAGTGTGGATCAGGAAAAATGACAAGAAAGTTAGATAGCCTCCTAAAATCAACTCTAAGAAAGCTGGAAGGCAAGATAAGACCAAATACTATCATTTTCATGAAGACCACGAATATACAACGGAGGAGTATCAACAGTTGAAAGACGAGATCAAGAGGTTAATAAAAAATGTCACACTTTGAAAGTTCATCAGAAAGAATAGAAAAGCTAGGAGGTCCGAGCTTGAGGTAACAATTCCTGAAATCACCTCTGCCAGTGAACCTGTAAGGATTATTTATGCGATTGCAAGAGAACCGAGTATTGATAAGGTTGGAAATAGGAGAATGTCATGGATATTCAGCTCTTGGGTCGAACTTCGAGTTTTGAAATTGGTCAAGTCAAATGACCGATTCTTTTATTTAATCCTTAGAAAAATGTTTGTGATTTATAGAAATGTTATAAAATTAGGATGCATTCTTTAAGCTTCTTTTCTGATAGGAAAATCAGAAATGTAGGATGGATGAAAGTGTGGAGATAAGAACAAAGGCCATAAGGCGAATCATGCCAAGCCATCTGGGTGTTAGTCCCACTAAAAGATCACAAGGCGAGAATCTGCTAGGCCATCCGAGCATTAGCCCCAATAAAGGGCCACAAGGCCATCCAGACATCAGTCCCGCATAACAAGGCATCTCATGCCAGACCACAAGGCAACTTCAGTTATACCATAATCCAGGTGTTGGATTGTGGAAACAAAGAAAGGCCATAAGGCCATCGCCAGGCCGTAATCTGGACATTGGACCGAGGAAATATAAACAAAGAAAGGCAACAAGGTAGTCACTAGGACATAATTCGAGCGTTGGATCGGGGAAACATAAACAAAGAAAGGCCATAAGGCAGTCGCCAGGCCATAATTCGGGTGTTGGAACGTGGAACTAAAAATAAAGAAAGGCCACAAGGCCATCCAGGCATGGGTCATGCATAACAAGGCCACAAGGCCATCTAGACATAGGTCCCGCACAACAAGGTATCTCATGCCAGACCATAAGTCGAGAATCTATCAGGCTAGAAGACCGGGTATTAGTCCCACTAAACAAGGCCTTAAATCGAGAATTTATCACGCCAAAGGACCAAGTGTTAGTCCAACTGAACTAAGGCCTTGAGTTGGAAATCTGTTAGTCCAAAAGACTGGCATTGGTCCACTAAATAAGACCATAGGTCGGGAATCTATTGTAACGACCCGGAAACCGGTACTCTCTATAACGGCCCGAACCATCACTGGCACTAGGATCCAGATCGGCATAAGGCCGCCGGGACCCGTAGTAATCCTATCCTGAACTCTGTGTACCTGATAGATCCCATACATGATCCGATTTCTTTTCTAAAACAACCAGACTTAACCTTAAAAACACTCAGATATGCCAATCTGAAATAGTCCCCAGGGCCTACACTAGTGATTCTGCCCATGTTAGGGTCAAGGGAATCAAACCCTTTCTTCCCTTACGGTCTGGTCTTGGGCCAAGGGAGTCAAACCCTTTCTTCCCTCACAGTAGCCTTTCACTGGAGTTTTAGAAACACATCATCTGCTAAGCCTGGTTTGACTCGTTTTTCACAAGAAACGTAAAACAGGATACATGCATACACTAGGGATTAAGCATACACTAGGCAAGCACATACTAAACCATACACACACTAACCCACTATCTGTTACATCATTTTACATACATCTCTTTTAAGTTACATCATGTCCACTAGTCTAGTACACATGCAAAGCCATAACTGGCATTCTTCTGAGACTGACTCCTCCTGGCTATCTCTGGCCCTGCAAAACTGGGGTTAAGGGAGAGGGATGAGCTTCTAAAGCCCAGTGAGTAGAAACACTGAAAATAATTCATTCATTACATGCTCTTATGAAATGCGTCATATCATAGATAATTCACGTCAAAGGTAAACCCGTCACCACATAGTCCCAGTATCTGTTCCGTGCCAGGCCGTAGAATGGGGTCCTGGTCTTCCTGTACTGTATATGTATACGTGTGTATAATACCTGTCCTTACCATTTGCCAGGGCGTAGACTGGGCACCTGGTCTTTACTATACCTGCCAGGCCGTAGAATGGGGTCCTGGACTTCCTGTCTGGAACTATTGGATCATTCAGCAGTTACCCACATCAACAAATAAGTAGGCAATGCAACATATTCATGGATTCTAATGCAGTCAACCTACTGTATAATCATGGTGCATGAACTATGCTGAAAGCATTCAATTTCTTACTTACAAGAATTAAGTTGAGTTCTACTCACCTGTGGCAGACTCTGAACTGACTCTGCTACAACTACCACTGGTGATCTCTTCGATCCCTCGGGTCCAATCCTACACAAATGGACTCGAATGAGGTGTCAAACTAACTCAAAACCATCTCTATCAAACTTCCCAAAAACTCCTTAAAAGATCCTAAACCAATCACATAAAGCATGCAAAAGAAGGCTGGACAGGACACTTTCGGCGGCAGGTTCGGCGGCCGAATGTCCTCTCCAAAGCCGAAACTCGAGCACCTTTGGCGGCCGAAACTCTACTTTCGGCTGCCGAACCCTTTCGGGGGCAAGGTTCGAGGGCTGAAACTCACTCCAGAGACGAAAGTCTCTAACCTTCGGCGCCCGAATCCCCCCTCCAGAGCCGAAACTCAAAACTCTCGGGGGTGGGTTAGGCAGCCAAAGCCACCTCCTCAAGGGGTTCGGCGGCCGAATGTACCTTCGGCTGCCGAACCTGAGTTCATCCAGAACTCATCCTCGACGGCAACCAAGCTCCTCAATCCTTTCCAACACCCAAAAACATGCAAATCTCAACTCCTCAACATACATATACTCTAGTATATGCACAAAGGGGTCCAAAACTAACTTAAAACCCCAACAAAAACAACAAACATAACACATATACAAGCTTTCATCAATAAAACACCAAAATTCATACTTTTACCCTAATCATGGAACTCTACCCAAAACCTCTATAAAACCTCTATAAATCATCAAAAGAAGTTCACGATCTTCACTTACCTCTTGAATACAAGAAGATGAACGATCTGAACTGAGAGATATAGAGCAACTCGCCTTCAAACTCTCCAAACCACAAAACTTCTCTTTTGAGCTTAAAACCTTCAAAACAATATGAAAACCAATCAAACCTTTGCAAGCTTTGATAAAACCATGAAAAATACTCATGGAGGACATGATCTTACCTCTGGAAGTGAAAAGATAAGCTATACTTATCCATTTCACCGACTGGAGGCATTTTATAGGTGGCAAACCGCCTCTCTTTCGGCTGCCTAACCTGCATGTAAAACCATGCAACGTTCGGCGGCCGAACTTGGAGTTTCGGAAGCTGAATCTAAGGCACTTTCGGCGGCCGAACTTCACTTCAGCGGCCGAACCTGGCCAAATCCTACTTGGTCTTTTTTCTTCAAAACTTAATCCGTTTCCATTCTAACCCTTTAAACCACTTGAAAACATTTTAGAAAACCTTTCTCTTACCCTTCTAGAAACCTCTGACATCCTCGAATTCCATCGGACGGCAGGAATTTCGATATCTGAATCTAGCCGGGTATTACATTCTTCCCCCCTTTAAGAACATTCGTCCTCGAATGTGTAAAACAACAATAAACATACAGGTAAGCAATCAAGTAAAGCCTCAAACCTCTCTTCAAAAAGAGACACCGATACCACTGGAGTAATCACTCCCGGGTCGTCTAATACAATCACTACCTGACTCTGTTGACTCTTACCTGCTTAATCTGTGTCCACACTCTACACTGACTGCTTATCACTCCTGCCAGTACACAACCAACTTGATTCTTTCGTTTGCCTACTGACTTTCCTTTCTCTTTGGCTCTTCTCAGCTTTATTCACACTACTCTGGTTACACTAACCTTTGCTTCTCCTTATGCAACCCGGTCAGAGGAGCAACAACGTTAAAGAACTTCGAGACGCATTTCCTATCGCTTCAACATTCTTCTTACTTCAGAAATCTCATTCTCAATCTCATATTATAGAATTTGGCCTCTAGACCATGTTCTCTTAGGGTCTGCAACACCCTCATTAGACAATGGGCATGCTTTTCTGCTTTTTCTGAACTACTCTACGCTTTTGCTGCGCACTCTGATCTTTGTCTTTCTCTATCCATCTCTACTAAACTACTAAACTGACTTTTCTCTAACTTGCGACATATAGTTCCCGAATCTCAGATCTATCGTGGAAAACAACCAGCTTCTACTAGCTGTTCCTATAGATCATCCATTCTGCATGGGAACACTTGTCCTTGGTAGCTTAAGGTTTCATCCTTCGTTTCTCACACCGACACTGGAACATTCCAAGGTGAGGTACTAGGTCGGATACAACCGTTATCTACCAAGCTTCTCTATACTACTCTGACTATTCTCTCTCTGCAGGTGCCATCCTATAGGGTGGAAGGAAAGAAATGGTTCTGCGTCCAGACACCACTTCTATTCCAAACTCTAACTCCCTGACAGATGGTAAACCTGACAGCTCGTCTGGGAAAAACATCTAGAACTCACTAACTACGGGCATTGAGGCTAGTTCCCCGATCTGACTACTAAACTCGCTCACAAGAGCTAGAACCCTCTGACATCCTTTCCTGTGTACCTATGAGCCTGCTGGGCTGACATCAAACCTCTAGGCACCTATACTCTGTCCCTTCCAAGGACTACCTCGGATCCATCCAGCACTCTGAACTCTCCTACCTTGTCTTTACAGACACAGGTAGTACAATGAGTAGTTAGCCAATCCGCCCTAGAATGACATCAAATAGTCAACTCTAGAACCATAAGGTCAGCTGGATAGCATCTACTCACCACAAACTCTAAACTGAACTGACTGACTGACTCTGCCTCAGATGGATCATACTCAAGTCCACTGACCCAGAGAAAACACTCTAAGCCCAGAAGTCATCAAACCCACTCTATCAACGGCTCACTACGCAACAAGGAATTAGAAACACTCGGGTTCAAAACAAACAGCATACACGTCTGAACATCCACAAGTGAACGTACCTAACATCACTGTGTTCGATGTGATAGCCTCCTACTGAATCAGGATGAAGATCCGAGCTAAAACTAACGGAACTTCTCTCGGGAACCTACTAAAGAAAAGGCTAACCCTTTCCTCTGCCTCAACCGCCACCAAATCCCAGACCAAACTGCAATCTCCTCCTGACCTTACACTTTCTCTTCCTTTTTTTTTTCTTCCTCTGTTCTACTCTCATTTACTTACTCTTCTCTTCCTCTTATTATGATCTATTTCACTTACTATTATTCTTTTCTTATTCTTCTATTTCTTATTCTATTTTCTGAATTGTTTCTTATACTTGAGGGCTGCACTCGGAGATGAGAGATCACTCTCCCTATACCTGGATTTTAAAATCCACGGCTATAGCATCTCATAGCAACACTCTCGAGCTCTTTCCTGGCTCACTAACCTCTAAACCTTTATCTTTGAACTTCTGCTCTGAACAGTTAACTCTACTACACGTTCCTATTCTCACATCAACTGATATTCTACTAGTGTCCAGAAAACATACACATCAGAACACTCACAAGTGAGCTTACCTGGCACCACTGTGTTCGGTGTGTCTGTCTCTAGCTGAACCTGGGTGAAAAGCCGAGCCGGAATTGACGGACCTTCACTTAAGGAACCTGCTGAAGAAGGGACTACCCCTCTTTCTCTGCCTCTGCCCTGCACCGAGGTTGGAGCTTCTGGTTGACTTCTATTGTCTGAGGATGTCTGCGGGAACTGTGCTGACAAGGTCGTAATGGGACACTCTCGTGCCATGTGCCCCTCCTGTCCGTACCTGAAATATGCTGTTGTCCCAATTCGACAGACTCCTTTGTGCATCCTACCGCATCTCGTACATCTAGAACTATCCCAACCAGAACTCGAGCCATCGCTAAAACCCATACGAGACGTTAACCTATTCCAGAACTCTCTTTTCTTTGACCCTTTCAGGCCTCTAACTTTCTTTTTACTCTTTGCAGCCGCCTCACCCAAAGGGAAAAGATTAATATTCTCTGGGTATTTATCTACACTCATAATTTCTGTCTGCCTTACCTGCTCAAATTTACTCTCATCTTTAAGTGTAACCCCTTAAGAGGAGTTAAATGAGACAGAATAGAGTAAGAATCACGTGATACCAATCTGTAACGACCCGAAAACTGGTACCCTCTGTAACGGCCCGAACCATCACTGGCACTAGGATCCAGATCGGCATAAGGCCGCCGGGACCCGTAGTAATCCTATCCTGAACTCTGTGTACCTAATAGATCCCATACATGATCCGATTTCTTTTCTAAAACAACCAGACTTAACCTTAAAAACACTCAGATGTGCCAATCTGAAATAGTCCCCATGGCCTACACTAGTGATTCTGCCCGTGTTAGGGTCAAGGGAATCAAACCCTTTCTTCCCTTACGGTCTGGTCTTGGGTCAAGGGAGTCAAACCCTTTCTTCCCTCACAGTAGCCTTTCACTGGAGTTTTAGAAACACATCATCTGCTAAGCCTGGTTTGACTCGTTTTTCACAAGAAACGTAAAACAGGATACATGCATACACTAGGGATTAAGCATACACTAGGCAAGCACATACTAAACCATACACACACTAACCCACTATCTGTTACATCATTTTACATACATCTCTTTTAAGTTACATCATGTCCACTAGTCTAGTACACATGCAAAGCCATAACTGGCATTCTTCTGAGACTGACTCCTCCTGGCTATCTCTGGCCCTGCAAAACTGGGGTTAAGGGAGAGGGATGAGCTTCTAAAGCCCAGTGAGTAGAAACACTGAAAACAATTCATTCATTACATGCTCTTATGAAATGCGTCATATCATAGATAATTCACATCAAAGGTAAACCCGTCACCACATAGTCCCAGTATCTGTTCCGTGCCAGGCCGTAGAATGGGGTCCTGGTCTTCCTGTACTGTATATGTATACGTGTATATAACACCTGTCCTTACTGTAATACCCGGCTAGACTCCGGTATCGGAATTCTTACCGTCCGGTGGAATCTCGGATGTCGGAGACCTCTAGAAGGGTAAAACCATGTTTTCATAAAATGTTTTAATGTTTTTGATGATTTTAAGTAAAGAGGAATTGAGTTTTTGAATAAAAACAACCTTGGAGGAAAACCCAGGTTCGGCCGCCGAACATGCAGGCATTTCGGGTGTGCCTTAGGCCCCCGAAGGCATAGGTTGAGGAAAGTCCAGGTTCGGCCGCCGAACCTCAAGTTCGGCCGCCGAACATGGCATGCATGCGGAGGCACGTTCGGCCCCCGAACGTGGCCTGGCCAGCCACTATAAAAGGGTCCCTTAGCCGAAAACGGGCGAGTTTTTCTCCCCATTGTCGGCCAAGGTGAGCTCTCCGCCGTTCCTCACCAATCCTTGAGTTTTTCCTTCAAATCTTTCAAGATTTTCACAAGTTTTTGCTTTGTTTTGAAGATTTTCGAGTTTAAAGCAAGTTTTGGAGCTTTGAGGTTCAAGAACTCAAAAATCTCCCACCTCCGAGTTTAGGACGTCTCTCTCTCGATCTTAAAGAGGTAAGAGCCGATCTTAAGCTCATTTTATGTTTAAAGTAAGTTTTATGCAAGATCTATGGGGTAGAATGCATGTTTAGCTCATAGTTAGGTTTTTGAGTTAATGTTATGTTTTGAGCAATGTATGTTGGATTTGTGTTGTTGTTGTGTGTTGTAGTTGGGGTTTAAGTTAGTTTGAAGCCCCTAGGAGCCAATGTATGTATATTTGCATGTTTTTGTTGAGCTAAATGCATGATTGGAAGTTTTGCAGGCAAATGTGCTTGAAGGAGCCAAGTTTCTGCCCTTTTGTAGAAACCAGGTTCGGCAGCCGAAGGAACTTTCGGCCGCCGAACATGGCTGGGGAGGCAGGCCTTTCGGCTGCCGAAGTTGCCCCCGAAAAGAGACTTTCGTCTCTGCTTGGGACTTTCGGCCGCCGAAGGTGCCGCCGAACCTGCCTGGGTTTCGGCTCTGGAGGGACTTTCGGCCGCCGAAGGTGCCGCCGAACCTGCCCTGTTCTGCCTTCCTTTACATGTTTTTGCATGATTGTTTTGAGGTGTTTTAGGGGGTTTTTGGGGGGATGTTTTTAGAGTTATGTTCTAGTTGTTTGGTCCCTCATTTGAGTCCACCTGTGTAGGTTCGGACCCGAGGAACCGAGGACCCCAGCAGTGAGTTCAGCTGCTTCTAAGTCAGTAAAGTCTCAGCCAGAGGTGAGTAGAATAAACCTTATGTTTTTAAAGCAAATGAATTATACAGTTGAGCATGTTCATGCATCATGAATGCCATGTGATGAAATAGGTTATTTGCATTAGAATCAACGAATATGTTGCTTTGCATTTATGATGTTGATGTGGATTGGTTATTGGATGACCCTTTAGTCCTCATATGATATGATGATGCTACGGCATGGTATGGTATGAAAGTCCAGGTTGTACCCATTCTACGTCCCTGGCACTATGTAAGAGAAAGTCCAGGTTGTACCCATTCTACGTCCCTGGCACATTGGAATGTTATGATATGTTATGTTAAGAGAAAGACCGGTTGTACCCATTCTATGTCCCGACACTTTGGAATGTAGAGGACTATTGGTGACAATACCATTCGAGATGTGATTTGTTGTGATGTGTTGCATTACATGATCGCATGAGATTTAAATGTTTTCTATTATTCTGCTCACTGGGCTCTAGTAGCTCACCCCTTTTCCCTAATCCCCCAGGATTGTAGGTACGGGCTAGACAGAGAAGTCAAGAAGAGTAAAGTCTTATGTTTGTAATAGATAGATAGTGGACATGGTAAATTGTATAATGATGTAAAGTTAAATAGTTATGTTATGTATAATGATATTCAGGTTTAGAAGTGTGCTTGACCATAGTTCATTGTAATCCCTTGTTGATACATGATCCTAATGTCTATTGATGTTTATGTTTAACCAACTCAACTTATGATGTATCGCCCATTGGGGCATTGATGAGATCCCACAGAGGGGTCAAGTTTATGATTATGTTTAGTGCATGCACAGGTTGAGTTTAGTGTATGAGGAATGAATGAAAGAAAAGTTTTAATTTTTATGTATGATTGTTGATCATGTATGGGATTAAACAGGTTTACAGGTTTCATGTCAGGCTTGCTACGGGTCCCGGCGGCCTTAAGCCGATCTGGATCCTAGCGCCGGTAGCGGTCCGATTTTCGGGTCGTTACAGAATGGTATCAGAGCCCTAGGTTCATATGGTCGGACCTAGAGTGTCAGGCTCATAGATGTTGTAGAAGGTCAAGCACAATAGGAAGATTATGTCCATTAGGATAGGATGTGGAGTCCTGTCTTGTTTGATAATATGAATTACCATGATTTTATACATGTGCGTTAATGCTATGATATGAATGATATGTATGTGATGAGGGTTCATGTGTGCCCACATGAACCATATGATGCTAATGTTTATTTGATGTGCTGTTTTTCAGAAAACAGGATGAGGAGAACTCGTCGATCAGCAAGATTGACTGGAGTGCCACCTGAGGATGAGGGCATGAGCGCCCGTCCTCCTACATTGCCTAGGGCAATGTCTAGTAGGTCTAACAGAGAAAGAGCAGTAAGAGACCCTAGAAGGTCTCTGGATCTGGGTAGGAGCAGATCAGTGAGGGGAACAGTTCAGGGAGGAATGTCAGAAGACATGGGGGATGATATGGATGTAGAGCAGAGGAGGGATGGCAGTTTGGGAGTTAGTATGTCAGAACAGGGAATGGGAGAATCCCAAGGAGGCACTCAGGCCTCGGGATTTGTTCAGCCACCCCACTACCCACACTTCTCACAAAATCTCGGGTATTCGATGGGAGGTACATCGGATTACCCTAGCTTCACCCCTTACCCCACACAGATGCCATACCCACCCTACTACCCACCATATTCACAATACCCAATGTATCCACCCCCACCTTACTATCCAAACCCTACCTCAGAAAATGTTGTCCCACCTCCACCACCTACAGAACAGGCAGCCCCAGTTGCTCAACCTTCTAGACCTAGCTCAGCCAGTGGGAGCAAGGTCAAGATGACCGACTACATGAAGTTGGGTGCTCCCCAGTATGAAAAAGGGGATGACCCATTCGTGTATCTGGAAAGGGTTAAGGTGATCACGGATGAGATTGGGGCTGATGACAGTAGAGCCATTCAGATGGCTGGGTTCACTCTTAAGTGTAAGAAGGCACGAGAGTGGTTCAAGAATTATGTGAACCCCAGAGTAGACAGCATGTCTTGGGAGGAGTTTGCAAACGAGTTTGCAGGATGGGCGTTCCCAGATAGTTCAAGGGAGCTGAAAATGATAGAGTTTGAGCAGTTGAGTCAGACCGAGGATATGGGTGTAGAGGAGTTCACAGACAGATTCTTGGAGCTGTTGCCATTTGCAGGGCAAAACCTTGACACGGATCAGAAAAGATCAAGGAGGTATATCATGAAACTCCACTCTAGATATTCCTCCTTGATCCAGTCAGCAGATAGGGAGAGCTTCCACGCCATAGTGGATATGGCCCGAAAAATGGAGGCCAGTGCCATCGTTCAGGGAACAGTTAAGCAGTCAGTGGCACAGCCTTCTGGTTCCAAGACCCTAGGCTCTTCTTCTTTGAGTGCAGCAGCTTCAGGTAGCAAAAAGTGGAATAACACCACTAGGAAGCCCAAGAAGAACAAGTTTTGGAATAAAGTCAAGTCTAGTCTGGGACTAGGGAGCGGCTCAAGCTCTGGCGCGGATAATGCAGTTTGTGCAAAGTGTGGTAGGCTACACAGGGGAGTTTTTCGGGCTGGGACATCAGCCTGCTGCAGATGCGGGCAAGAGGGACACATGGCTCGGGAGTGTCCTAGGGCAGCTTTTGGAGCACAGTCTCAGCAGACAGCTTCAGGTAGTGTAGCTCAGCCAGCAGCTCCAGCCGTGACTCAGGCCAGTGGCAGAGGCAGAGGGAGAGGGGCAGCGTCTTCTTCAGCGGGTTTCAGAGGTGAAGGTCCATCGGCTCCAGCACGGATCTTCACAATGACTCAGCAGGAGGCAGATGCATCTAACACCGTGGTGGCAGGTAATTTAGTCATTGGTTGTTCAGATGTGTATGCCTTGATGGACCCTGGTGCATCTCATTCTTTTATTGCTCCGAGAGCCGTCTAGAGGTTGGAGTTGATGATCTCTGAGTTAGAGTGTCCTCTCTGGGTCAGTGGACCCAAGTGTGATCCATCAGTGGCAGAGTCAGTCTGCCAGTGTAGTCCTGTGTTTGTTGGGGGAAGATGCTTGTCCGCCGACCTGGTGGTTCTAGATTTGACAGACTTTGACGTCATTCTAGGGATGGACTGGCTATCTACCCATGGTGCTACCTTGGACTGCAGGGACAAGGTAGTCAGGTTCAGAGATCAGGATGGGTCAGAGGTTGTCTTCAGGGGAGACAGGAGGGGTACACCTAGAGGTCTGATATCAGCTCTTCAGGCTCGTAGGTTGCTTAGGAAGGGATGTCAGGGGTATTTGGCTCATGTGAGAGAGCTTAGCAGTCAGGTTAAAGAGCCCGCCTCGGTGCCAGTGGTTAGAGAGTTTCTAGACGTCTTCCCAGACGAGCTGCCAGGTTTACCACCTGCTAGGGAGATAGAGTTCGAGATAGAATTGATGCCTGGAACCCGACCGATCTCTATCCCTCCCTACAGGATGGCTCCAGCCGAGTTGAAAGAATTGAAGGAACAGTTGCAAGAGTTGGTAGAAAAGGGCTTCATCCGACCGAGCACTTCACCTTGGGGTGCACCAGTTTTGTTCGTGAAAAAGAAGGATGGATCCCTTAGACTTTGTATCGACTACAGGCAGTTGAACAAAGTCACTACCAAGAACAAGTACCCATTGCCAAGGATCGACGATCTATTCGACTAGCTAGCAGGAGCGGGTTGTTTCTCCAAAATAGATCTGAGATCTGGGTACCATCAGCTGAGGATCAGAGATGAGGATGTGCCAAAGACGGCCTTCAGGACCATATATGGGCATTTTGAGTTCCTTGTAATGCCGTTCGGGTTAACCAACGCCCCTGCAGCATTCATGGATCTCATGAATAAAGTGTTTAGTCAATACCTGGATCACTTTGTTATTGTCTTCATAGATGATATCTTAGTGTATTCCAGGAATGCAGAGGAGCATGCCCATCATCTGAGGTTGGTTCTACAGACCTTGAGGGAACATGGCTTGTATGCCAAGTTCTCTAAGTGTGAGTTCTGGCTGAGGAGCATTTCGTTCTTGGGGCATGTAGTGTCAGAGAATGGGATTGAGGTGGACCCCAAGAAGACAGAAACTGTGGCTAACTGGCCTAGACCCACTTCAGTGACGGAGATCAGGAGTTTCTTGGGTTTGGCAGGTTACTACAGGAGGTTCGTTCAGGACTTCTCAAAAATAGCAGCTCCTCTGACCAGACTAACAGGAAGAATCAGAAGTTTCTGTGGACCAACCAGTGCGAAGAGAGTTTTGAAGAGCTTAAGAAGAGGTTGACTTCAACACCAGTTTTAGCTCTGCCATCTAGTGATGAGGACTTTACAGTCTTTTGTGATGCGTCCCGTGTGGGACTGGGTTGTGTACTGATGTAGAATGAGAGGGTGATTGCTTATGCTTCTAAGCAGCTGAAGAAGCATGAGTTGAATTACCCCACGCATGACCTTGAGATGGCAACAGTAATCTTTGCACTCAAGATGTGGAGGCACTACCTCTATGGGGTAAAATGTGAGATCTTCACAGATCATAAAAGCCTGCAGTACATCCTGAGTCAAAGAGATTTGAACTTGAGACAGAGGAGATGGGTAGAGTTGCTGAGTGACTATGATTGCAAGATTCAATATCATCCGGGTAAGGCGAATGTCGTGGCAGACGCCCTAAGCCCGAAGTCACTAGGCAGTCTATCCCACATCACGGCAGAGAGGAGACCAGTGGTGAAGGAGTTTTACAAGCTCATTGATGAAGGTCTACAGATGGAGTTGTCTGGTACAAGTGCTTTAGTGGCCCAGATGAGAGTGACACCTGTGTTTCTGGAGCAAGTGGCTCAGAAACAACATGAGGACCCAGAGTTAGTGAAGATTGCCAGGACTGTTCAGTCAGGCAAAGACAGTGAGTTCAGATTTGACAGTAAGGGGATCTTCCGCTATGGGAGTCGTTTATGTGTACCAGATGACATAGGGCTAAAAGGAGACATTATGAGAGAGGCTCATAATGCAAGATACAGCGTTCACCCCGGAGCCACCAAGATATATCAAGATTTGAAGAAGGTTTATTGGTGGCCAGCGATGAAGAAAGAAGTGGCACAGTTTGTGTCCGCCTGCGAAGTATGTCAGAGGGTGAAGCTGGAACATCAGAAGCCGGCTGGAATGCTTAACCCGCTACCTATTCCAGAGTGGAAATGAGAGAATATAGCTATGGACTTCGTAGTGGGGTTACCGGCAGCGTCCAACAAAGTGGACTCCATATGGGTGATTGTGGACAGACTCACCAAATCTGCTCACTTCATTCCTGTCAGGAGTGGCTACTCTATGGACAAGTTGGCGCAGGTATATGTGGATGAGATCGTCAGGCTGCATGGGGTTCCTGTTTCGATAGTGTCAGATAGAGGGCCCCAGTTCACCTCCAGGTTTTGGCGGAGTCTACAGAATGCCATGGGTAGTAGGTTGGATTTCAGCACTGCCTTCCACCCCCAGACTGACGGACAGTCAGAAAGGACCATCCAGACTATCGAGGATATGCTTAGAATGTGTGTGCTGGACTTTGGCGGTTCTTGGAGGCAGCATCTACCTTTGGTGGAGTTTGCCTACAATAACAGCCATCATGCTAGCATCGAGATGGCTCCATATGAAGCTTTATATGGGAGGAAGTGCAGGTCACCTGTTTGCTGGGAGGAAGTTGGAGAAAGGGCCTTGGCAGGGCCTGAGCTAGTAGAGATCACCAGCAGGGTGGTACCCATAATCAGAGAGAGAATCAAGACTGCTGCAAGCAGACAGAAGAGTTATGCAGACATCCGCAGAAGACAGGTAGAGTTTCAGGAGGGGGATCTGGTATTGCTCAAAGTGTCTCCAATGAAAGGAGTGGTTCGCTTTGGGAAGAAAGGTAAACTAGCCCCACGATACATCGGACCCTTTGAAATCTTGCAGAAGATTGGGAATGTGTCGTACAAGCTAGATTTGCCTGCTTCAATGGCAAGAATCCATCCGGTTTTCCATGTTTCAATGTTGAGGAAATTTGTGTCAGATCCGGGCAAGGTTCTTAGTGAGCCTGATGTGGAGATCCAAGAGGATCTCACCTATGTTGAGCAGCCAGTGCGGATCATAGACACCCAGATCAGAAAGCTGAGAAACAAGGAAATCCCGATGGTGAAAGTCCTTTGGAACCACCACAATATGGAAGAGTGCACTTGGGAGACATGGGAGTCCATGCTCCAGCAGTACCCTTATCTTTTCTAAGGTAAGTTTTTTTTATATATGCTTCATGTGTTTTATGTGTATGTTATGTTGTGTGCCATGCTATGTGCTAGTTGAGGAACATTCGGGGACGAATGTTCTTAAGGGGGGGAGAATGTAATACCCGGCTAGACTCCGGTATCGGAATTCTTACCGTCCGGTGGAATCTCGGATGTCGGAGACCTCTAGAAGGGTAAAACCATGTTTTCATGAAATGTTTTAATGTTTTTGATGATTTTAAGTAAAGAGGAATTGAGTTTTTGAATAAAAACAACCTTGGAGGAAAACCCAGGTTCGGCCGCCGAACATGCAGGCATTTCGGGTGTGCCTTAGGCCCCCGAAGGCATAGGTTGAGGAAAGTCCAGGTTCGGCCGCCGAACCTCAAGTTCGGCTGCCGAACATGGCATGCATGCGGAGGCACGTTCGGCCCCCGAACGTGGCCTGGCCAGCCACTATAAAAGGGTCCCTTAGCCAAAAACGGGCGAGTTTTTCTCCCCATTGTCGGCCAAGGTGAGCTCTCCGCCGTTCCTCACCAATCCTTGAGTTTTTCCTTCAAATCTTTCAAGATTTTCACAAGTTTTTGCTTTGTTTTGAAGATTTTCGAGTTTAAAGCAAGTTTTGGAGCTTTGAGGTTCAAGAACTCAAAAATCTCCCACCTCCGAGTTTAGGACGTCTCTCTCTCGATCTTTAAGAGGTAAGAGCCGATCTTAAGCTCATTTCATGTTTAAAGTAAGTTTTATGCAAGATCTATGGGGTAGAATGCATGTTTAGCTCATAGTTAGGTTTTTGAGTTAATGTTATGTTTTGAGCAATGTATGTTGGATTTGTGTTGTTGTTGTGTGTTGTAGTTGGGGTTTAAGTTAGTTTGAAGCCCCTAGGAGCCAATGTATGTATATTTGCATGTTTTGGTTGAGCTAAATGCATGATTGGAAGTTTTGGAGGCAAATGTGCTTGAAGGAGCCAAGTTTCTGCCCTTTTGCAGAAACCAGGTTCGGCAGCCGAAGGAACTTTCAGCCGCCGAACATGGCTGGGGAGGCAGGCCTTTCGGCTGCCGAAGTTGCCCCCGAAAAGAGACTTTCGTCTCTGCCTGGGACTTTCGGCCGTCGAAGGTGCCGCCGAACCTGCCTTGTTCTGCCTTCCTTTGCATGTTTTTGCATGATTGTTTTGAGGTGTTTTAGGGGGTTTTTGAGGATGTTTTTAGAGTTATGTTCTAGTTGTTTGGTCCCTCATTTGAGTCCACCTGTGTAGGTTCAGACCCGAGGAACCGAGGACCCTAGCAGTGAGTTCAGCTTCTTCTAAGTCAGTAAAATCTCAGCCAGAGGTGAGTAGAATAAACCTTATGTTTTTAAAGCAAATGAATTATACAGTTGAGCATGTTCATGCATCATGAATGCCATGTGATGAAATAGGTTGTTTGCATTAGAATCCATGAATATGTTGCATTGCATTTATGATGTTGATGTGGATTGGTTATTGGATGACCCTTTAGTCCTCATATGATATGATGATGCTACGACATGGTATGGTATGGAAGTCCAGGTTGTACCCATTCTACGTCCCTGGCACTATGTAAGAGAAAGTCCAGGTTGTACCCATTCTACGTCCCTGGCACATTGGAATGTTATGATATGTTATGTTAAGAGAAAGACCGGTTGTACCCATTCTACGTCCCGGCACTTTGGAATGTAGAGGACTATTGGTGACAATACCATCCGAGATGTGATTTGTTGTGATGTGTTGTATTACATGATGGCATGAGATTTAAATTTTTTCTATTATTCTGCTCATTGGGCTCTAGTAGCTCACCCCTTTTCCCTAATCCCCAGGATTGCAGGTACGGGCTAGACAGAGAAGTCAAGAAGAGTAAAGTCTTATGTTTGTAATAGATAGATAGTGGACATGGTAAATGTATAATGATGTAAAGTTAAATAGTTATGTTATGTATAATGATATTGAGGTTTAGAAGTGTGCTTGACCATAGTTCATTGTAATCCCTTGTTGATACATGATCCTAATGTCTATTGATGTTTATGTTCAACCAACTCAACTTATGATGTATCGCCCATTGGGGCATTGATGAGATCCCACAGAGGGGTCAAGTTTATGATTATGTTTAGTGCATGTACAGGTTGAGTTTGGTGTATGAGGAATGAATGAAAGAAAAGTTTTAATTTTTATGTATGATTGTTGATCATGTATGGGATTAAACAGGTTTACAGGTTTCATGTCAGGCTTGCTACGGGTCCCGGCGGCCTTAAGCCGATCTGGATCCTAGCGCCGGTAGCGGTCCGATTTTCGGGTCGTTACACTTACCATTTGCCAGGGCGTAGACTGGGCACTTGGTCTTTACTATACCTGCCAGGCCATAGAATGGGGTCCTGGACTTCCTGTCTGGAACTATTGGATCATTCAGCAGTTACCCACATCAACAAATAAGTAGGCAATGCAACATATTCGTGGATTCTAATGCAGTCAACCTACTGTATAATCATGGTGCATGAACTATGCTGAAAGCATTCAATTTCTTACTTACAAGAATTAAGTTGAGTTCTACTCACCTGTGGCAGACTCTGAACTGACTCTGCTACAACTACCACTGGTGATCTCTTCGATCCCTCGGGTCCAATCCTACACAAATGGACTCGAATGAGGTGTCAAACTAACTCAAAACCATCTCTATCAAACTCCCCAAAAACTCCTTAAAAGATCCTAAACCAATCACATAAAGCATGCAAAAGAAGGCTGGACAGGACACTTTCGGCGGCAGGTTCGGCGGCCGAATGTCCTCTCCAGAGCCGAAACTCGAGCACCTTCGGCGGCCGAAACTCTACTTTCGGCTGCCGAACCCTTTCGGGGGCAAGGTTCGGGGGCTGAAACACACTCCAGAGATGAAAGTCTCTAACCTTCGGCGGCACCTTCGGCGGCCGAATCCCCCTTCCAGAGCCGAAACTCAAAACTCTCGGGGGTGGGTTAGGCAGCCAAAGCCACCTCCTCAAGGGGTTCGGCGGCCGAATGTACCTTCGGCTGCCGAACCTGAGTTCATCCAGAACTCATCCTCGACGGCAACCAAGCTCCTCAATCCTTTTGAACACCCAAAAACATGCAAATCTCAACTCCTCAACATACATATACTCTAGTATATGCACAAAGGGGTCCAAAACTAACTTAAAACCCCAACAAAAACAACAAACATAACACATATACAAGCTTTCATCAATAAAACACCAAAATTCATACTTTTACCCTAATCATGGAACTCTACCCAAAAACTCTATAAAACCTCTATAAATCATCAAAAGAAGTTCACGATCTTCACTTACCTCTTGAATACAAGAAGATGAACGATCTGAACTGAGAGATATAGAGCAACTCGCCTTCAAACTCTCCAAACCACAAAATTTCTCTTTTGAGCTTAAAACCTTCAAAACAATATGAAAACCAATCAAACCTTTGCAAGCTTTGATAAAACCATGAAAAATACTCATGGAGGACATGATCTTACCTCTGGAAGTGAAAAGATAAGCTATACTTATCCATTTCACCGACTGGAGGCGTTTTATAGGTGGCAAACTGCCTCTCCTTCGGCTGTCTAACCTGCATGCAAAACCATGCAACGTTCGGCGGCCGAACTTGGAGTTTCGGAAGCCGAATCTAAGGCACTTTCGGCGGCCGAACTTCACTTCGGCGGCCGAACCTGGCCAAATCCTCCTTGGCCTTTTTTCTTCAAAACTTAATCTGTTTCCATTCTAACCCTTTAAACCACTTGAAAATATTTTAGAAAACCTTTCTCTTACCCTTCTAGAAACCTCTGACATCCTCGAATTCCACCGGACGGTAGGAATTCCGATGTCTGAATCTAGCCGGGTATTACATCTGTCAAGCCAAAAGACTGGGCGTTGGTCCCACTAACCAAAGCCACAAGGCAGGTTCCACCAAGATAGAAGACTGGGTGTTAGCGTCGCTTCACGAGAGGTGTCTAAGACATTTCATGCCAGGTTGCAGGGCGTGTACATGCCAGACCGACCAATCAAGTGTTTGTCCTATTTCACAAGAAGTCTCTAAGGCATTTGATGCCTAGACCACAAGGTGAGTATGAGCCAAGCCACGCGACTGAGAGCATTGGTCCCATCTCCCAGAAAGTCTCCTATGCATGTGTTGCTGCTCTTATGATCACTACCAGAAATCCAAAAACTTTTTATAAAAGAGAAAGGCCAATTGTAGGCGGGCGAGACTTTCTTACAATCGACAAAGATAGGGCGGGCTGCTAAGTGAGCAAATAAAGTTTGCAAGGAGCTCGCAAGGGTTAGAAAAATGCACGGAAGCTCGAAGGGACTAGAAAATGCTTGGAAGCACATTAGGGCTAGAGAATGCGCAAAAGCTCATCAGAGCTAGAGAATGCCCAAAAGCTCATCAGAGTTAGAGAATGTTTGGAAGCTCGAGTGAAGTTCGTAAGGAGAAAAATGACCAAAAGCTCGTCAGGGCTGGTCGAGGCAAGAAAATGATCAGAAGTGTGCTAGGGCTGAAAAATGCCCGGAAGCCCGTCAGGGTTGGAAAAGGCCAAGGAGCTCCTGGGCTAGAGAATGCTCGGAAGCTCGCCAAGGCTAGAAATGCATAGAAGCCCGTCAGGGCTGAAAAAGGCCAAAGAGCTCACAAGGGCTGGAGAATGCTTGGAAGCTCGTCAGGTTTGAAAAAAATACATGGAAGCCCATCAAGACTGGAAAAGACCAAGGAGCTTGTAAGGGTTAGAAAATGCTTGGAAGCTCGTCAGGGCTGGAAAAATGCATAGAAGCCCGTCAAGGTTGGAAAAGACCAAGGATGTAACGACCTAAAAATCGGACCGCTACCGGCGCTAGAATCCAGGTCGGCTTAAGGCCGCCGGGACCCGTAGCAAGCCTAACATGCATCCTGTGAACCTAATTAATCCCATACATGATCAACAACACAGGTAAAAATTAAAACTTTTCTTTCATTCTCTCATACACCAAACTCAACCTGTGCATGCACTGAACATAATCATAAACATTGGCCCCTCTGTGGGACCCCATCAATGCCCCCAATGGGTGGCATAACATGTGTTGAGTTGGTTTACATAAGCATTACAAAACATCTAAGATCATGTATTAAAAGGGATACCATACACATAGGGTCAAGCACAATCTCTAATCCTCAATGTCATTACATTACATCATTCTACAAATTCGTCATGTCCACATTCTAGCTATTACATACATAAGACTTCATTACTCTTGCTGACCTCCTGGTCTACCCTGTACCTGCAAGCCTGGGGGTTAAGGGAGAGGGGTGAGCTACAAGAGCCCAATGAGCAGAAAAAATAAAACATTTGAAACATATGATAACATGAAATGCATCACATCACAACTAATCACATCAAGGATGAATTTGTAACCAATAGTCCTCTACATGGTCCAACTGTGCCAGGGGCGTAGAATGGGCCTCACTGGTCTTTCTCTTACATAATCATAACATAGCATAACATAACATTCCAACTGTGCTAGGGGCGTAGAATGGGCCTCACTGGTCTTTCTCTTACATGGTGCCAGGGGCGTAGAATGGACCTCACTGGTCTTCCGTACCGTATCATCATCATATCATAACATATGAGGACTAAAGGATCATTCAACATTCATCTGCATCATCAACATATTATGCAATGCAACATATTTGTGAGTTCTAATGCAAGCACCCTATTATATCTCATGGCATTCATGATGCGTGAATCATGCTAAAACTGGTTTATTTATTTAAAAGCATAAGAGTTATTCCACTCACCTCTGGCTGAAGCTCTACTGACTCAGAAGCAGCTGAACTCACTGCTGGGGTCCTCGGTTCCTCGAGTCTGAACCTACACAGGTGGACTCAAATGAGGGACTAACATACTATAACATGACTCTGAAAATATCCCCCAAAAACCCCCTAGAACATCATGAAACAATCATAGAAAAACATACAAAAGAGGGCTGGACAGGGCACTTTCGGCGGCAGGTTCGGCGGCCGAAAGTCCCTCTAGAGCCGAAAGTCAGGCAGGTTCGGCGGCACCTTCGGCGGCCGAAACTCCCAGACAGAGGCGAAACTCATGCATGTTCGGCGGCACTTTCGGCGGCCGAAACTCCCAGACAGAGGCGAAAGTCCTCTTTCGGGGGCAAGCTTCGGCAGCCGAAGGCTGCCTCCACAAGCATGTTCGGCGGCCGAAAGTTCCTTCGGCTGCCGAACCTGGTTTCTCCCAGAATGGCAGAAACTTAGCTCTTCTATGCACATTTGCCTCCAAACTTTCCAAACATGCATAAACCTATTCTACAACACACATACACAACCATACAAGTTCCTAGGGGCTTCAAACTATCTAAAACCCCATCTACAACACATCAAACATGCATTTTCAAGCCACATTGCTCAAAAACACAACATAAACTCATAAACCTAACCATAAGCTAAACATGCATTCTACCCCATAGATCTTCATAAAATTTAATTAAAACATGCAATGAGCTTAAGATCGGCTCTTACCTCTTAAAGGTCGAGAGAGAGACGACCTAATCTTGGAGATGGGAGATTTTCGACTTCCTTGGGTCTCCAAGCTCAAAACTTGCTCAAAACTTGAAAATCTTCAAAACAAGATGAAAACTTGTGAAAATCGTGAAAGATTTGAAGGAGGAACTCAAAGATTGGTGAGGGACGGCGGAGAACTCACCTTGGCCGACAATGGGGAGAAAAACTCGCCCGTTTTCGGCTAAGGGACCCTTTTATAGTGGCTGGCCAGGCCACGTTCGGGGGCCGAACGTGCCTCCGCATGCATGCCATGTTCGGCGGCCGAACTTGAGGTTCGGCGGCCGAACCTGGACTTCCCTCACTTATGCCTTCGGGGGCCTAAGGCACACCCGAAATGCCTGCATGTTCGGCGGCCGAACTTGAGGTTCGGCGGCCGAACCTGGGTTTTCCTCCAAGGTTGTTTTCATGCAAAAACTCATTTCCTTTTTACTTAAAATCATGAAATACATTAAAACATTTTAAGAAAACATGTTTTTACCCTACTAGAGGCTTCCGACATCCGAGATTTCCACCGGACGGTAGGAATTCCGATACCGAAGTCTAGCCGGGTATTACATTCTCCCCCCCTTAAGAACATTCGTCCCCGAATGTTCCTCAACTAGCACATGCAAGGCATACAGTATAACATACACACAAAACACATAAGAGACTAACCTTAGAAAAGATAAGGGTATTGCTGGAGCATGGACTCCCGTGTCTCCCAGGTGCATTCTTCCAAATTATGGTGGTTCCACAGGACTTTCACCATCGGGATTTCCTTGTTTCTTAGCTTTCTGATCTGGGTGTCTAGGATCCGTACTGGCTGCTCAACATAGGTGAGATCTTCTTGGATCTCCACATCAGGCTCACTAAGAACCTTGCCCGGATCTGACACGAACTTTCTCAACATGGAAACATGGAAAACCGGATGGATTCTTTCCATTGAAGTAGGTAAATCCAGCTTGTACGACACATTCCCAACCTTTTGCAAGATTTCAAAGGGTCCGATGTACCGTGGAGCCAGTTTACCTTTCTTCCCAAAGTGAACCACTCCTTTCATTGGAGACACCTTGAGCAATACCAGATCCCCCTCCTGAAACTCTACCTGTCTTCTGCGGATGTCTGCATAACTCTTCTGTCTGCTTGCAGCAGTCTTGATTCTTTCTCTGATTATGGGTACTACTCTGCTGGTAATCTCTACTAGCTCAGGCCCTGCCAAGGCCTTTTCTCCAACTTCTTCCCAGCAAATAGGTGATCTGCACTTCCTCCCATACAAAGCTTCATATGGGGCCATCCCGATGCTAGCATGATGGTTGTTATTGTAGGCAAACTCCACCAAAGGTAGATGCTTCCTCCAAGAACCGCCAAAGTCCAGCACACACATCCTAAGCATATCCTCGATAGTCTGGATGGTCCTTTCTGACTGTCCGTCAGTCTGGGGGTGGAAGGCAGTACTGAAATCCAACCTGGTACCCATGGCATTCTGCAGACTCCGCCAAAACCTGGAGGTGAACTGGGCCCTCTATCAGACACTATTGAAACAGGAACCCCATGCAGCCTGACAATCTCATCCACATACACCTGCGCTAACTTGTCCACAGAATAGCCACTCCTAACAGGAATGAAGTGAGCAGATTTGGTGAGTCTGTCCACAATCACCCATATGGAGTCCAATCTGTTGGACGTCGCCGATAACCCCACTACGAAGTCCATAGCTATATTCTCCCATTTCCACTCTGGAATAGGTAGCGGGTTAAGCATTCCAGCCGGCTTCTGATGTTCCAGCTTCACCCTCTGACACACTTCGCAGGCTGACACAAACTGTGCCACTTCTTTCTTCATTGCTGGCCACCAATAAACCTTCTTCAAATCTTGATACATCTTGGTGGCTCCGGGGTGAACGTTGTATCTTGCATTATGAGCCTCTCTCATAATGTCTCCTTTTAGACCTATGTCATCTGGTACACACAATCGACTCCCATAGCGGAGGATCCCCTTACTGTCAAATCTGAATTCACTGTCCTTGCCCGACTGAACAGTCCTGGCAATCTTTACTAACTCTGGGTCCTCATGCTGTTTTTGAGCCACTTGCTCCAGAAACACAGGTGTCACTCTCATCTGGGCCACTAAAGCACCGGTACCAGACAACTCCAACTGTAGTCCCTCATCAATGAGCTTGTAAAACTCCTTCACTACTGGTCTCCTCTCAGCCGTGATGTGGGATAGACTGCCTAGTGACTTCCGGCTTAGGGCGTCTGCCACGACATTCGCCTTACCCGGATGATACTGAATCTTGCAATCATAGTCACTCAGCAGCTCTACCCATCTTCTCTGTCTCAAGTTCAAATCTCTTTGACTCAGGATGTACTGCAGGCTCTTATGATCTGTAAAGATCTCACATTTTACCCCATAGAGGTAGTGCCTCCACATCTTGAGTGCAAAGATTACTGCTGCCATCTCTAGGTCATGCGTGGGGTAATTCAACTCATGCTTCTTCAGCTGCCTAGAAGCATAAGCAATCACCCTCTCATTCTGCATCAGTACACAACCCAGTCCCACACGGGACGCATCACAGAAGACTGTAAAGTCCACATCACTAGATGGCAGAGCTAACACTGGTGCTGAAGTCAACCTCTTCTTAAGCTCTTCAAAACTCTCTTCGCACTGGTCGGTCCACACAAACTTCTGATTCTTCCTAGTTAGTCTGGTCAGAGGAGCTGCTATTTTCGAGAAGTCCTAAACGAACCTCCTGTAGTAACCTGCTAAACCCAAGAAACTCCTGATTTCTGTCACTGAAGTGGGTCTAGGCCAGTTAGCCACGGTTTCTGTCTTCTTAGGGTCCACTTCTATCCCATTTTCTGACACTACATGCCCTAAGAATGAAATGCTCCTCAGCTAGAACTCACACTTAGAGAACTTGGCATACAAGCCATGTTCCCTCAAGGTCTGCAGAACCAACCTCAGATGATGGGCATGCTCCTCTGCATTCCTGGAATACACTAAGATATCATCTATGAAGACAATAACAAAGTGATCCAGGTATTGGCTAAATACTCTGTTCATGAGATCCATAAATGCTGCAGGGGCGTTGGTTAACCCGAACGGCATTACAAGGAACTCAAAATGCCCATATCTGGTCCTGAAAGCTGTCTTCGGCACATCTTCTTCCCTTATCCTTAGCTGATGGTACCCCGATCTCAGATTTATTTTGGAGAAACAACCTGCTCCGGCTAGCTGGTCAAATAGATCGTCGATCCTAGGCAACGGGTACTTATTCTTGGTAGTGACTTTGTTCAACTGCCTGTAGTCGATACAAAGTCTAAGGTGTAACGACCCCAAAATGGACCGTCACCGGCGCTAGGATTCAGGTCGGCTTAAGGCCGCCAGAACCCGTAGCAAGCCTGCTATACTCTCTGTGTACCTGTAAACTTCATACATGATCATACATTTTATGTGAAAATAAAACTCTTTTCTGAACCAAGGCTCAACCTGTGCATGCACTATCTCTGTACTCTGTACTCACGTACTCTGTACTCTGTAACCCTGACTAGAGCTTGCTCTAGATGGGTTAACTCATACCTGTTAAGCCTGGTTTTCACATACAGGAAAACATATATTCATATACAGATCATGTACAAAACATACATCACTAGGTCTAGGTCAAGCAACAACTATTACATCTCTTTAATATTACATGTCCACTTTAAGCTATTACAACTCTCTTTACTCTTCCTGTACTCTGCTGGACTGTCCCTGTACACTGTACACTGAACCTGCAAAACTGGGGTTAAGGGAGTGGGATGAGCTCTAGAGCCCAGTGAGTAGAACAGTAAAACATCTCAGTAAAATATGATCTCATGGAATGCACCATATCACAGACAAGCCACATCAAGAGTAAACCTGTCACCACATAGTCCCAGTAACTCTGTGCCAGGGCGTAGAATCGAGCACCTGGTCTTCCTGTCATATATGTATATGTGTATATAACACCTGTGAACTTACCATTGCCAGGGCGTAGTCAAAGGCTCCTGGACTTTACTATATACCAGCCAGGGCGTAGTCAAAGGCTCCTGGTCTTTGCTATACGTGCCAGGGCGTAGTCAAAGGCTCCTGGTCTTCCTGTCTGTGACTATTGGATCATTCAGCATTTACTCACATCGTCAAATAACAATGCAATGCAACATATTCGTGGATACTAATGCAATCATCCTATGATATCATCGTGATGCATGAGAGATGCTAAAAACATGTCATTTGGTCAATTCAAAAGCATTAAGTGTAGTTCCACTCACCTCGGGCTAACTGGACTGACTGACTCTGCAGGTTCTGAATCTCTGGAGCAGTACTCACTGCTGCTCTCTCTGGTTCCTCTGGTCTGTATAAGCACATAAAGACTCAAATGAGGGACCAAACAAGCTTATGACCAACTCTATTAAACTCCCCAAAAATCCCCTTACACTCACTCTAATAGTCATGCAAAGCAAGCAAAAGAAAGCTAGACAGAACACTTTCGGCGGCAGGTTCGGCGGCCGAATGTCCTCTCCAGAGACGAAACTCAAGCACCTTCGGCGGCCGAATCTCTATGTTCGGCGGCCGAACCCTTTCGGGGGCAAGTTTCGGAGGCCACAAGGCACTCCAGAGACGAAAGTCTCTAACCTTCGGCGGCACCTTCGGCGGCCGAATCCCCCAAACAGAGCCGAACATGCACAAGCTCGCGGGGGCAAGCTATGGCAGCCTAAGCCATCATGCAAGAGGTTCGGCGGCCGAATGAACCTTCGGCTGCCGAACCTGAGTTCATCCAGAACTCAGTTTCAACGGCAAACCATCTCCTTCTTTTCTTCAACTTCTCAAACCATGCAAACGTCACCTCCTCAACATACATATACTCATGTATATGATCACAGGGGTCCAAAACTAGCTAATAACCCCAAATAACAAAACAAACCTAACACATAAACATATATACATGCATAACTCATCAAAAACACTACTTCTCACTTAAACATGCATCTCTCTCCCTTAACTTCCATAAAACCTTCAAAAAAAAACACACATAAACAGGGTTTTAGATCTTCCCTCACCTCTATAAACAGGAAGATGCACGTACTGAACAAGGGAAACGGATCAACTCTTCTTTACCCTCACAAACTCGTCAAAGCTCACTTTTTGCTTCAAACCCTTCAAAACTTGGTAAATGAGCAAACTCCTGCATGAGCTGCTCAAAACACTTGCAGATGAGTCATAGAAGACGTGGCTAATTCATGGCAAGAATCTGAGGCTAACATCTGTCAAAAGCCATGACTCAGCTGGCTGGCCTACTCATCGTCGGCTGCCCAATCACATGCAAGACCATGCAACGTTCGGGGGCCAAACTCACCTTCGGAAGCCGAACACCTTCGGCGGCCGAACTTACTTTCGGCGGCCGAACTTGGCTCAACTGCCTTAGGTCATTTCAACTCAAAACTCACTTCCCTTATCCTTAAAACATTTAAACACATCATAACACCTAGTAAAAACATAAATCCTACCCTTTTTAGAATTCCGACAACCCGGATTCCATCAAACAACAGGAATTCCGGTGCCGGACTCTAGCCGGGTATTACATTCTCCCCTCCTTAAGAACATTCGTCCTCGGATGTTCCTAAAATAACAAAACAAAATACAAGGAGGAAACTAACCTTAAAATAAATATGGATACTGCTGGAGCATAGACTCCCGCGTCTCCCATGTGCACTCTTCTAGGTTATGGTGGTTCCATAAAACTTTCACCATCGGAATCTCCTTGTTCCTTAGCTGTCTGATCTGCGTGTCCAGAATCCGCACTGGCTGCTCTATATAGGTGAGATCTGTATGAATCTCCACCTCAGGCTCACTCAGAACCTGATTCGGATCTGACACAAACTGTCGTAGCATAGAAACATGAAATACCGGGTGAATCCTCTCCATAGAAGCAGGTAAATCCAGCTTATACGACACATTTCCGATCCTCTGCAACACCTCAAAGGGTCCAATGTACCGTGGAGCCAATTTACCTTTCTTTCCAAAACGAACCACTCCTTTCATTGGAGACACTTTCAGCAATACCCAATTACCTTCTTGAAACTCTAACTGTTTTCTGCGAACGTCTGCATAACTTTTCTGTCTACTCTGAGCTGTTCTGATTCTCTCTCTGATCATGGGCACCATTCTACTGGTAATGTCTACTAACTCTGGCCCTGCAAGAGCTTTCTCTCCTACCTCTTCCCAGCAAACAGGGGATCTGCACTTCCTCCCATATAAAGCTTCATAAGGAGCCATCCCGATGCTAGCATGATGACTGTTATTGTAGGCAAACTCCACCAGAGGTAGATGCTGCCTCCAAGAACCGCCAAAGTCTAACACACATAGGCGAAGCATATCCTCTATGGTCTGGATGGTCCTTTCTGACTGTCCATCAGTCTGTGGGTGGAAAGCAGTACTAAAATCCAATCTTGTGCCCATTGCACTTTGCAGACTCCGCCAAAAGCGGGAGGTAAACTGAGGTCCTCTGTCTAAAATTATAGACACTGGAACTCCATGTAATCTCACTATCTCATCCAGATAGACCTGTGCCAACTTATCCACAGAATAGTTACTCCGTACTGGAAGAAAATGAGCAGATTTCGTGAGTCTGTCCACAATCACCCATATCGAGTCTATCCTGTTGGACGCTACTGGTAAACCCACTACAAAATCCATGGCTATGTTCTCCCATTTCCACTCTGGAATCGGTAATGGGTTAAGCATTCCGGCTGGTTTCTGATGCTCTAATTTCACCCTCTGACAAACCTCACAGGCTGTCACGAACTGCGCCACTTCTTTCTTCATGGCTGGCCACCAATAGACCCTTTTCAGATCTTGATACATCTTGGTGGCTCCTGGGTGAACACTATACCTCGCATTATGAGCTTCCCTCATAATGTCTTCTTTCACACTGCCCCTATCTGGTACACAAAGTCGACTCCCATAGCGAAGGATCCCTTTACTATCAAATCTGAACTCTGCATTGTTGCCTGACTGAACAGTCCTGGCAATTTTCATTAACTCAGGGTCCTCATGCTGTCTCTGAGCTATCTGCTCCAGAAACACAGGTGTCACTCTCATCTGTGCAATCAACGCACCTGTACCAGACAACTCTAACTGTAATCCCTCGTCAAAGAGCTTATAAAGCTCCATCACAACCGGTCTCCGCTCTGCTGCTATATGGGATAAACTGCCTAGTGACTTCCGGCTTAGGGCGTCTGCGACAACATTCGCCTTACCCGGATGATACTGGATCTTACAATCATAATCACTGAGCAATTCAACCCATCTTCTCTGCCGCAAATTCAGCTCTCTTTGACTTAAGATGTACTGTAAACTCTTGTGATCAGTAAAGATCTCGCATTTAACCCCGTAGAGGTAATGCCGCCACATCTTAAGTGCAAAGATAACTGCTGCCATCTCTAGGTCATGGGTAGGGTAATTCAACTCGTGCTTCTTCAACTGTCTAGAAGCATAAGCTATTACTCTATCACTCTGCATCAATACACAACCCAATCCCACTCGAGATGCATCACAGAACACTGTGAAATCCTGGTCACTAACAGGCAGAGCTAACACTGGTGCTGTTGTCAATCTCCTCTTGAGCTCCTCAAAGCTCTCTTCACACTGGTCTGACCAGATAAACTTCTGGTTCTTCTAAGTCAATTTGGTCATAGGAGCTGCTATCTTTGAGAAGTTCTGAACGAACCTCCTGTAGTAACCTGCCAGTCCCAGAAAGCTTTTAATCTCAGTCACTGTCGTGGGTCTGGGCCAGTTAGCTACAGCCTCTATCTTCTTGGGGTCTACCTCAATACCCTCTACTGATACCACATGTCCCAAGAAGGCAATGCTCCGTAACCAAAACTCACACTTCGAGAACTTGGCATATAAACCATGCTCTCTCAGTGTCTGCAAAACAATCCTCAGATGCTGGGCATGCTCCTCTGCATCTCTGGAATACACTAAGATATCATCGATAAACACAATGACAAAGTGATCCAGAAACTCACTGAATATCCTGTTCATGAGATCTATAAATGCTGCAGGGGCGTTAGTCAACCCGAACGGCATTACTAAGAACTCATAATGCCCATATCTGGTCCGAAAAGCTGTCTTAGGCACATCTGCCTCTCTGACTCTCAACTGATGATACCCAGATCTCAGATCTATTTTCGAGAAACAACCTGCTCCAGCTAGCTGGTCAAATAGATCATCAATCCGAGGTAAGGGATACCTATTCTTGATAGTGACCTTGTTCAACTGTCTATAGTCGATACAAAGTCTGAGGGATCCATCCTTCTTTCTAACAAAGAGCACTGGAGCACCCCAAGGTGAGGTACTAGGGCGGATGAAACCCTTATCTACCAAGTCCTGCAACTGTTCTTTCAACTCTGTTAACTCAGTTGGCACCATCCTGTAGGGAGGAATAGAGATAGGTCTGGTACCTGGCAATAATTCAATTTCAAACCCTATCTCCCTATCAGGTGGTAGTCCTGGCAAATCGTCTGGGAACACATCGAGAAACTCTCGGACTACTGGTACTGTGGCTGGTTCCCTAACCTGACTGTCTAGCTCTCTCACATGAGCTAGAAACCCCTGACAACCCCTCCTAAGCAAACGACGAGCCTGAAGGGCTGAAATCATACCTCTGGGTGTACCTCTCCTGTCTCCGCTGAAGACACACTCTGACCCATCCTGGTCTCTGAGACTCACTAGCTTCCCTCGACAGTCCAACGTAGCACTGTATGCAGATAGCCAATCCATCCCTAGAATGACATCAAAATCTGTCAAGTCTAGAACCACAAGGTCAGCTGGAAGGCATCTACCCTCTATAAACACTGGACTGAAACGACAGACTGACACTGCCACTGATGGGTCACATCTAGGTCCACTGACCCAGAGAGGATACTCTAACTCAGAACTGATCAAACCCAACCTCTCTATGGCTCTCGAAGCAATAAAGGAATGAGAAGCACCGGGGTCCATCAAAGCATACACATCTGAACACCCAATGATGAGATTACCTGACACCACTGTGTTCGACGTGTTAGCCTCCTCCTGTGTCACTGTGAAAATCCGTGCTGGGGCTACCGGATTTCCACCTCGGGAACCTGCTGCTGAAGTAGAGGCTACCCCTCTCCCTCTACCTCTGCCACTACTCTGAGGCATGACTGGAGCTACTGGCCGTACAACTGGCTGTACCACACTGCCTGAACTCATCTGCTGGGATGGTGCAAAAGTCATCTGTGGACAATCCCGAGCAATATGCCCTTCCTGTCCACATCGAAAACAAGCTGTAGATCCCAACCGACAAATTCCTCCATGTGGTTTTCCGCATCGTCTGCAGACTGGAGCTGTGCCAGAGCTTGAGCCACTACCTATTCCCAGACCTGACTTGACTTTACTCCAGAACTTACTCTTTGTTCCTCTTGCTCTATCCCATCTTTTACTGCTTGGTGTGGGGGCTTTAGAACCCGAAGCCTGTGCCTGTGACTGTTTCTGAATATTAGCACTAGCTTCCATTTTCCTGGCTGCATCTATAATAGAGTGAAAACTCTCCTTTTCTGCTGGAAGGATCAAAGAAGAATACCTGGGATGAAGTCTCATGGTATATCTCCTTGCTTTCTTTTGATCAGTATCATAGGCTTGACCCACGTACTGAAGCAGATCCAGGAACTTATCTGTGAATTCATCAACACTCATCTCATCTGTCTGTCGCAACTGTTCAAACTCAATTATCTTCATCTCTCTGGAACTATCAGGAAAAGCCCACCCTGCAAACTCATTAGCGAACTCTCCCCATGACATGCTGTCCAGTCTAGGCTCCACATAATGCTTAAACCATTCTCTGGCCTTCTTGCATTTTAATGTGAAACCTGCCATCTCAATGGCTCTCCTATCATCTGCTCCCAATTCACTGGTGATCATCCTAACTGCTCTGAGGTAATCAAATGGATCATCTCCCGTGTTATATTTAGGAGCATCCAATTTCAAGTACTCCGTCATTTGGACTTTACCTCCAGATGAGCTAGGTTCATGTCTGTCAACAACAGGGGCTACTGGTTCTGGTGGTAGTACTGGTTCATTTGGCTCTAGGTGCGCTGCACTTGGATGGGTAGGGGAAGATGGGTACATGGGATATGGTGGATAGTAGTGAGGATATGGCATATATGGCATGTATGTAGGATATGGGTCAAAACGAGAGTATTCCGACATACCCTCCATCGGATACTCTGGCTCCTGAAACAAGGATGGATAGCCATAACCTGAGGCCTGAACGCCTCCCTCGGAATCGCCCATACCTTCATCCATAGACGGATCAGTCTCCATAGCCTCCCTCTCTTCCTCTGATCTTCCTCCCCTAGCTGTACCTCTTCTGCTCTCGTCTACAGACCTTCTAGGGTCTATTGACATGCCTTCCCTGCTAGATCTCTGAGACCTTGCCCTTGGCAATGCAGGAGGACGAGCAGCTGGTCTTTCACTTTCTGGTGGGACTCCAGTCAATCGAGCTGATCGACGAGTTCCTCGCATCTTTACTCTGGAAACACAACATATAACATATCACTTAGCACATAAACATCACATATCACTCATACACATGCAGCACTCATGGCATATCATAGCTGATAGGACTCAAGACCCTATCCTAGTGGACATGATTTTTCCTATTGTGCTTGACCACTTCTAACCTGTCTGAGCCCAACACTGTCTCTATAGGTCCGATCATGTGAACCTAGGGCTCTGATACCAATCTGTAACGACCCCAAAATTGACCGTCACCGGCGCTAGGATTCAGGTCGGCTTAAGGCCGCCAGAACCCGTAGCAAGCCTGCTATACTCTCTGTGTACCTGTAAACTTCATACATGATCATACATTTTATGTGAAAATAAAACTCTTTTCTGAACCAAGGCTCAACCTGTGCATGCACTATCTCTGTACTCTGTACTCACGTACTCTGTACTCTGTAACCCTGACTAGAGCTTGCTCTAGATGGGTTAACTCATACCTGTTAAGCCTGGTTTTCACATACAGGAAAACATATATTCATATACAGATCATGTACAAAACATACATCACTAGGTCTAGGTCAAGCAACAACTATTACATCTCTTTAATATTACATGTCCACTTTAAGCTATTACAACTCTCTTTACTCTTCCTGTACTCTGCTGGACTGTCCCTGTACACTGTACACTGAACCTGCAAAACTGGGGTTAAGGGAGTGGGATGAGCTCTAGAGCCCAGTGAGTAGAACAGTAAAACATCTCAGTAAAATATGATCTCATGGAATGCACCATATCACAGACAAGCCACATCAAGAGTAAACCTGTCACCACATAGTCCCAATAACTCTGTGCCAGGGCGTAGAATCGAGCACCTGGTCTTCCTGTCATATATGTATATGTGTATATAACACCTGTGAACTTACCATTGCCAGGGCGTAGTCAAAGGCTCCTGGACTTTACTATATACCTGCCAGGGCGTAGTCAAAGGCTCCTGGTCTTTGCTATACGTGCCAGGGCGTAGTCAAAGGCTCCTGGTCTTCCTGTCTGTGACTATTGGATCATTCAGCATTTACTCACATCGTCAAATAACAATGCAATGCAACATATTCGTGGATACTAATGCAATCATCCTATGATATCATCGTGATGCATGAGAGATGCTAAAAACATGTCATTTGGTCAATTCAAAAGCATTAAGTGTAGTTCCACTCACCTCGGGCTAACTGGACTGACTGACTCTGCAGGTTCTGAATCTCTGGAGCAGTACTCACTGCTGCTCTCTCTGGTTCCTCTGGTCTGTATAAGCACATAAAGACTCAAATGAGGGACCAAACAAGCTTATGACCAACTCTATTAAACTCCCCAAGAATCCCCTTACACTCACTCTAATAGTCATGCAAAGCAAGCAAAAGAAAGCTAGACAGAACACTTTCGGCGGCAGGTTCGGCGGCCGAATGTCCTCTCCAGAGACGAAACTCAAGCACCTTCGGCGGCCGAATCTCTATGTTCGGCGGCCGAACCCTTTCGGGGGCAAGTTTCGGAGGCCACAAGGCACTCCAGAGACGAAAGTCTCTAACCTTCGGCGGCACCTTTGGCGGCCGAATCCCCCAAACAGAGCCGAACATGCACAAGCTCGCGGGGGCAAGCTATGGCAGCCTAAGCCATCATGCAAGAGGTTCGGCGGCCGAATGAACCTTCGGCTGCCGAACCTGAGTTCATCCAGAACTCAGTTTCAACGGCAAACCATCTCCTTCTTTTCTTCAACTTCTCAAACCATGCAAACGTCACCTCCTCAACATACATATACTCATGTATATGATCACAGGGGTCCAAAACTAGCTAATAACCCCAAATAACAAAACAAACCTAACACATAAACATATATACATGCATAACTCATCAAAAACACTACTTCTCACTTAAACATGCATCTCTCTCCCTTAACTTCCATAAAACCTTCAAAAAAAAACACACATAAACAGGGTTTTAGATCTTCCCTCACCTCTATAAACAGGAAGATGCACGTACTGAACAAGGGAAACGGATCAACTCTTCTTTACCCTCACAAACTCGTCAAAGCTCACTTTTTGCTTCAAACCCTTCAAAACTTGGTAAATGAGCAAACTCCTGCATGAGCTGCTCAAAACACTTGCAGATGAGTCATAGAAGACGTGGCTAATTCATGGCAAGAATCTGAGGCTAACATCTGTCAAAAGCCATGACTCAGCTGGCTGGCCTACTCATCGTCGGCTGCCCAATCACATGCAAGACCATGCAACGTTCGGGGGCCAAACTCACCTTCGGAAGCCGAACACCTTCGGCGGCCGAACTTACTTTCGGCGGCCGAACTTGGCTCAACTGCCTTAGGTCATTTCAACTCAAAACTCACTTCCCTTATCCTTAAAACATTTAAACACATCATAACACCTAGTAAAAACATAAATCCTACCCTTTTTAGAATTCCGACAACCCGGATTCCATCAAACAACAGGAATTCCGGTGCCGGACTCTAGCCGGGTATTACATAAGGGATCCATCCTTCTTTCTCACAAACGATACTGGAGCACCCCAAGGTGAGGTACTCGGTCAGATGAAGCCCTTTTCTACCAGTTCTTGCAACTGTTCTTTCAATTCTTTCAACTCAGCTGGAGCCATCCTGTAGGGAGGGATAGAGATCGGTCGGGTTCCAGGCATCAGTTCTATCTCGAACTCTATCTCCCTAGCAGGTGGTAAACCTGGCAGCTCGTCTGGGAAGACGTCTAGAAACTCTCTAACCACTGGCACCGAGGCGGGCTCTCTAACCTGACTGCTAAGCTCTCTCACATGAGCCAAATACCCCTGACATCCCTTCCTAAGCGACCTACGAGCCTGAAGAGCTGATATCAGACCTCTAGGTGTACCCCTTCTGTCTCCCCTGAAGACAACCTCTGACCCATCCTGACCTCTGAACCTGACTACCTTGTCCCTGCAGTCCAAGGTAGCACCATGGGTAGATAACCAATCCATCCCTAGAATGACGTCAAAATCTGTCAAGTCTAGAACCACAAGGTCGGCGAACAGGCATCTTCCCTCGACAAAGACTGGACTGCACTGGCAAACTGACTCTGCCACTGATGGATCACACTTGGGTCCACTGACCCAGAGAGGACACTCTAACCCAGAGATCATCAGACCCAACCTCTCGACGGCTCTCGGAGCAATAAAAGAATGAGATGCACCAGGGTCCATCAAGGCATACACATCTGAACAACCAATGACTAAGTTACCTGCCACCACGGTGTTAGATGCATCTGCCTCCTGCTGAGTCATCGTGAAGATCCGTGCTGGAGCTGATGGACCTTCACCTCTGAAACCCGCTGAAGAAGAGGCTGCTCCTCTCCCTCTACCTCTGCCACTGGCCTGAGTCGTGGCTGGAGCTGCTGGCTGAGCCACACTACCAGAAGCTGTCTGCTGAGACTATGCTCCAAAAGCTGCCCTAGGACACTCCCGAGCCATGTGTCCCTCTTGCCCGCATCTGAAGCAGGCTGCTGTCCCAGCCAGGCAAACTCCCCTGTGTGGCCTACTACACTTTGCACAAACTGCATTATCCGCACCAGAGCTCGAGCCACTCCCTAGTCCCAGACTGGACTTGACCTTGTTCCAAAACTTGTTCTTCTTCGACTTCTTGGTGGTACTGCTCCACCTCTTGCTGCCTGAAGCTGCTGCACTAAAAGAAGAAGAGCCTGGGGTCTTAGAACCAGAAGGCTGTGCCACTGACTGCTTAACTGTCCCTTGAACGATGGCACTGGCCTCCATTTTCCGGGCCATATCCACTATGGCATGGAAGCTCTCCCTATCTGCTGACTGGATCAAGGAGGAATATCTGGAGTGGAGTTTCATGATATACCTCCTTGACCTTTTCTGGTCCGAGTCAAGATTTTGCCCTGCAAATGGCAACAGCTCCAAGAATCTGTCTGTGAACTCCTCTACACTCATCTCATCGGTCTGCCTCAACTGCTCAAACTCTATCATCTTCAGCTCCCTTGAACTATCGGGAAAAGCCCATCCTGCAAACTCGTTTGCAAACTCCTCCCAAGACATGCTGTCCACTCTCGGGTTCACATAATTCTTGAACCACTCTCGTGCCTTCTTGCACTTAAGCGTGAACCCAGCCATCTGAATGGCTCTACTGTCATCAGCCCCAATCTCATCTGTGATCACCTTAACCCTTTCAAGATACACAAATGGGTCATCCCCTTTTTCATACTGAGGAGCACCCAATTTCATGTAGTCGGTCATCTTGACCTTGCTCCCACTGGCTGAGCTAGGTCTAGAAGGTTGAGTAACTGGGGCTGCTGGTTCTGTAGGTGGTGGAGGTGGTGCAACATTTTCTGAGGTAGGGTTTGCTGGATTTGGATAGTAAGGTGGGGGTGGATACATTGGGTATTGTGAATATGGTGGGTAGTAGGGTGGGTATGGCATCTGTGTGGGATAAGGGGTGAAGCTAGAGTAATCAGATGTACCTCCATCGAATACCCGGGATTTTGTGAGAAGTGTGGGTAGTAGGGTGGCTGAACAAATCCCGAGTCCTGAGTGCCTCCTTGGGACTCTCCCATTCCCTCTTCTGACATGCTAACTCTCAGACTGCCATCCCTCCTCTGCTCTACATCCATATTATCCCCCATGTCTTCAGACATTCCTCCCTGAACTGTTCCCCTCACTGATCTGCTCCTACCCAGATCCAGAGACCTTCTAGGGTCTCTTACTGCTCTTTCTCTGTTAGACCTACTAGACATTGCCCTAGGCAATGTAGGAGGACGGGCGCTCATGCCCTCATCCTCAGGTGGCACTCCAGTCAATCATGCAGATCGACGAGTTCCCCTCATCCTGTTTTCTGAAAAACAGCACATAACAAGCAAACATTAGCATCATATGGTTCATATGGGCACACATGAACCCTCATCACATACATCACATATCATTAATGCACATGCATATAATCATGGCATTTCACATCATTATGCAAGACAGGACTCCACATCCTATCTTAGTGGACATGATCTTCCTATTGTGCTTGACCTTCTATGACATCTATGAGCCCGACACTCTAGGTCCGACCATATGAACCTAGGGCTCTGATACCATTCTGTAACGACCCGAAAATCGGACCGCTACCGGCGCTAGGATCCAGGTCAGCTTAAGGCCGCCGGGACCCGTAGCAAGCCTAACATGCATCCTGTGAACCTAATTAATCCCATACATGATCAACAACACAGGTAAAAATTAAAACTTTTCTTTCATTCTCTCATACACCAAACTCAACCTGTGCATGCACTGAACATAATCATAAACATTGGCCCCTCTGTGGGACCCCATCAATGCCCCCAATGGGTGGCATAACATGTGTTGAGTTGGTTTACATAAGCATTACAAAACATCTAAGATCATGTATTAAAAGGGATACCATACACATAGGGTCAAGCACAATCTCTAATCCTCAATGTCATTACATTACATCATTCTACAAATTCGTCATGTCCACATTCTAGCTATTACATACATAAGACTTCATTACTCTTGCTGACCTCCTGGTCTACCCTGTACCTGCAAGCCTGGGGGTTAAGGGAGAGGGGTGAGTTACAAGAGCCCAGTGAGCAGAAAAAATAAAACATTTGAAACATATGATAACATGAAATGCATCACATCACAACTAATCACATCAAGGATGAATTTGTCACCAATAGTCCTCTACATGGTCCAACTGTGCCAAGGGCGTAGAATGGGCCTCACTGGTCTTTCTCTTACATAATCATAACATAGCATAACATAACATTCCAACTGTGCCAGGGGCGTAGAATGGGCCTTACTGGTCTTTCTCTTACATGGTGCCAGGGGCGTAGAATGGGCCTCACTGGTCTTCCGTACCGTATCATCATCATATCATAACATATGAGGACTAAAGGATCATTCAACATTCATCCGCATCATCAACATATTATGCAATGCAACATATTCGTGAGTTCTAATGCAAGCACCCTATTATATCTCATGGCATTCATGATGCGTGAATCATGCTAAAACTGGTTTATTTATTTAAAAGCATAAGAGTTATTCCACTCACCTCTGGCTGAAGCTCTACTGACTCAGAAGCAGCTGAACTCACTGCTGGGGTCCTCGGTTCCTCGAGTCTGAACCTACACAGGTGGACTCAAATGAGGGACTAACATACTATAACATGACTCTGAAAACATCCCCCAAAAACCCCCTAGAACATCATGAAACAATCATAGAAAAACATACAAAAGAGGGCTGGACAGGGCACTTTCGGCGGCAGGTTCGGCGGTCGAAAGTCCCTCTAGAGCCGAAAGTCAGGCAGGTTCGACGGCACCTTCGGCGGCCGAAACTCCCAGACAGAGGCGAAACTCATGCATGTTCGGCGGCACTTTCGGCGGCCGAAACTCCCAGACAGAGGCGAAAGTCTTCTTTCGGGGGCAAGCTTCGGCAGCCAAAGGCTGCCTCCACAAGCATGTTCGGCGGCCGAAAGTTCCTTCGGCTGCCGAACCTGGTTTCTCCCAGAATGGCAGAAACTTAGCTCTTCTATGCACATTTGCCTCCAAACTTTCCAAACATGCATAAACCTATTCTACAACACACATACACAAGCATACAAGTTCCTAGGGGCTTCAAATTATCTAAAACCCCATCTACAACACATCAAACATGCATTTGCAAGCCACATTGCTCAAAAACACAACATAAACTCATAAACCTAACCATAAGCTAAACATGCATTCTACCCCATAGATCTTCATAAAATTTACTTAAAACATGCAATGAGCTTAAGATCGGCTCTTACCTCTTGAAGATCGAGAGAGAGACGACCTAATCTTGGAGATGGGAGATTTTCGACTTCCTTGGGTCTCCAAGCTCAAAACTTGCTCAAAACTTGAAAATCTTCAAAATAAGATGAAAACTTGTGAAAATCATGAAAGATTTGAAGGAGGAACTCAAAGATTGGTGAGGGACGGCGGAGAACTCACCTTGGCCGACAATGGGGAGAAAAACTCGCCCGTTTTCGGCTAAGGGACCCTTTTATAGTGGCTGGCTAGGCCACGTTCGGGGGCCGAACGTGCCTCCGCATGCATGCCATGTTCGGCGGCCGAACTTGAGGTTCGGCGGCCGAACCTGGACTTCCCTCACTTATGCCTTCGGGGGCCTAAGGCACACCCGAAATGCCTGCATGTTCGGCGGCCGAACCTGGGTTTTCCTCCAAGGTTGTTTTCATGCAAAAACTCATTTCCTTTTTACTTAAAATCATGAAATACATTAAAACATTTTAAGAAAACATGTTTCCACCCTACTAGAGGCTTCCGACATCCGAGATTTCCACCGGACGGTAGGAATTCCGATACCGGAGTCTAGCCGGGTATTACAAAAGAGTTCGCAAGGGCTAGAAAATGCTTAGAAGCTCATCAGGATTGAAAAAAATGCACGGAAGTCTGTCTGAGCTGAAAAATTCTAGGGAGCTCACGAGGGCTAGAAAATGCTTAAAAGCTCGTTAGGGCTAGAAAAATGCATATAAGCCCATCAGGGCTGGAAAAGACTGATGAGTTCACACAGGCTAGAGAGTGCTTAGAAGCTCGTCAGGGTTAGAAAAATGCATGAAAGCCCATCAGGACTGGAAAAGGATGAGGAGTTTGCACGGGCTAGAGAGTGCTCAGAAGCTCATCATGGCTGGAAAAATGCACGAATGGGCTGGAAAAGGTCAGGGAGCTTACTAGACTAGAGAATGCTCGAAAGCTCATCAAGGCCGAAAAATATCCAAAAGATCCCCAAGGCTAGTTAAGGTTAGAGAGAGCCTAGAAACTCGTCAAGACATTACTATATCACTCGAATCAATTTTTGCTAAACAAGATCTTGGACCTGACTGGACGATAGGACAAATAAGAAGAAAGCAAGGACATTGTGCACTCAGCCTGGATAGAGGCTGACTTGGTTCGACAAACTAAACTAAGGCCGCACGGTCAGTATGTTTTGCACTCTAGGACTATGACACATTTCACAGCCAAACTACTAGGGAAGACAAAGCGAATTGAGTATGAAAGGCCAACTTAAATAAGTCACGTGTGCCTTAAATCATGAAGAAAACTGTCACCTTCGAATCTGAAGAATCGAAGACCAGCAGAGGGACCTCTAATGTTACACAACAATTGCTCAAAGTGGACAGTGAGCTATCACCATAAGACAGGGCCACGTAGCAAGGATCTGATAAACCAATACATAGTTCTACCCGTAGAAAATATGGCCTGGACACCTATAATTCTTAGAACTGAGAGAAAAGAAAATTCGAGTGCTCTAGGATAGGTTGGCCGTGGGTCAGTTCATCTCATCAGGGCTCGCCCTCTCAACTACAGGGCGAGACTCCATAAGAAAGTTACCGTTAACAGGTACAATCCAATAGATCCTCTTTACACCTGCGATCAAGTGATTCCCGACTAATTAGCCAATCAAGATCCCTTACTAACGAGCTGGCCATATCATTACCAGATTATTAAGAATGTTATATTTATCTCCACCTTCTTACAGTATAAAAGGGAAATGATCATAAAGGTAAAGGTATACAACTTTTTGGAACAAATACTCTCAAATTCTTCATTCACTCTATTCTCTAGTTTACTGATTTGAGCGTCGGAGTGGCTATCATGGGTACTCACCATCTCACTTTCTCTATCTTGCAGAATTAGTCAATCACAACACAACTCTATTTTCCGACCGCATTAATAAGCTTTTTAACATACAAGTGCATATAAAAGTTACAAAATATAAATAGCCAATAAATTCTCATAATAATACAAATAATTTAAGAGTTATAAAATTGAATTGAATGATAATTATTTAGGGTTATAGAATTGAATTATATATTGAATTCCTAGGAGTTGTGGACATCCACTCATTGTAAATATATTTATAACAATAATATTTTATTATCTCTGAATTAATTTGAGCTTGAATTAAAATTTCAAGGATTAAATAGGCTGAAAAATTAAAATTGACTTATTTAAACTTATAAAAGAATACAGGGGTTGATTTGGTCTTTTTACTAAAATTTTTTGTCATAAGTTTTAAACATCAACAATTATTAATTATTTTTAATTAAAATAAAAATTATAAAAAAAAAAAAAAACAAATTCTCCAGAGATTCGACTTACCATTAATTCAAGGACAAAAGAACAAATGCATCTCGAGGTTTGACTACCGATAAACTCGCACTCAAAATACAATAGAAATTCAAGAACAATCAATATTCAAGAAATTAACAGTAAAGTAACTAAAAAATTAAAGATCTTCAACCTAATATAGAGGTGTGTGTTTTTAGTAGACTAGAGGACACAGTGGTATTCTCATGTCATTTAGCAGCTCAACTGATTAAAGAACATATAGTTCACATCATGGCATATAACACACGCCAGGAATGAAGCGTCAGGCCTTTGTTGGTCTACGACACTCCCCTAATTCCTCTTTGCAACTTTGGAGTCCCATCTCGTAGCTCTCACATTTCCTCTCAATCCAACTCCGTTCATGTCGAATTTTTTAAAGTATATTTTTTTAATTAAATTATATTTATTTTTTTACTCTCATTTTTTTCTTTCATTATTCTCTTAAATTTTTTTAGAAGTAATTAAATTTTTATGTTATTTTTTATTTATACTAATTTTTTTATAAAAATATGAACAAATAGTAAATATTTACATTGTACCAAAAGTACTATGGAGCAACTTTGCAAATGAGTAGATAAAAATATGTAGAAAAAGGTATACAAACTAAGAATAAAATATTTAAAAAATTTATTTCAACACATTTTATAGTTGAACTATTGTTTGCAAAAAATTATTTATTCTGATTATAACATGTGAAAGAAAGAAATAGTTGATTCATTAATGAAAACTATCACACTTAGTTATTTTCAAATTTTGGATACTATTTAAATAAAATTCGAAGCAAGTAATTACTTTAATTTAGTAATTACTTATTTTTGCATATATGAAAATTTGTATCTTCAAATACTTATAAAAATTTTTTTTTCTGAAAGAAAATATTACAAAAGAGAAAATAATAAATTAAAAGGTACGTATTAAGTAAAAAAATTTTAATTTAATTTTGAATTATATATCGTACAATATTCCTTGTGAATTTGATAATAATCTTGATTTTAGGTGGAGGAAGTTGTAAAAGTTATTAATAGAGTATTTTTTTATTATTTGAAATTAAGAAAAGGGAGCGCATTCATGTCTTCTGAATAATCAAGTGAAAGACGCGAATTTGATAAATACAAAAAGAAATATTAAAAGTTTTATAATATATTCATTTGATAAAGAAATTAGAACTTATACTCTTTTATCTTATATTTATGAAAATTTAACTTTGAATTTATTTTGCATAATTGACGTTGCCTTCAAATTGTTTTTATTTTTTAGTGGTAATTGTATTTAATTTAAATTATTATCTTATTTTTTTACATTAATAGTATATTTAAATTATATTTAAATCATTACTAATATTTAGTAATTGTAGGAATATAAAATTTATTAATTTATTTGAGTATATTCATTAAATTGTTAAAATCAATTATATTACATTAAAAAATAAATGACATGTGTTCATTAATATTTAAAATAAATTTTAATTTTTTAATATAATTTATTAAACCATTAATTTAGTATAATGTGAGAGGATAATCTGAAAAACTGTTGTTTATGTACGAGTGAATTGCAATATGCGATAATGGATAAAGTTGGAAGTGCAGTTAATTTTATGTTTTATACATTGAAAATGTTGGATTGGATTTCTCAAGTACTAGTTGTACAACCAGCATCACCTTCCCAGCTGATGCACCCCTTGCAAAAATTTTCTAAGACATCGTCATTGTAGCAGTAGTCCTTTTAGGAAAACGAAGATTTCATGATTTACGCCTAACCTTGAAATAATATAGATATCGATACTATTTACATTTCATCCATACGGCTCGTACATAGAAGTGGGTCAAACTTCGCATGTGCCCACTTATGAAGATGATTTTCAAAGCCAATATATGTGATGGACACCATGGCCTTATTCTATATCTTATCAGTCATCTACTCTAATGCCTTACACATATGATCAAACTAGAGAAGAAGGCATGATTAACGCGTCGTTTGACTTCTTCTCTCTAATGTAAACACAAACTCCATCATAGTCTACTTTTTCTATATTCTCCTGGCAATCGCTTGATGATCCATCAAACTGATTGAATTTATTTAGTTTTAATTTTTCTGAGTTGTTTTTTCAATCCTTATTCAAGAGATTTTGAATTTACATCTCAAGATCTATTTGTTGAGAGAGTTTAAGATCTTGAAACTCTTTATTTAATTCTATTTATGGCAAACGATGATGTTGGGGATGCTAAGGAGGTCCAATAAAAGTCATTTTTTGATGAGAATTAATAAAATACAAGACATTTAGAGAAAAGGAGATAAAAACAGTGTGAAACAGGAGGTCATCTATATGTTTATCTATAAAAATGGGTTAACGATGTTATTTTAAATTTAATTTAATTTTATTTTAAATTTTATTAAATTTAGTTTAATTATTGTTACTATCAACATTAATTTATTAAATTAAATTTAGTTATATAATTAAACTAACATTAGATACAAAAATAATTACAAATAAAGTGGTTTACCTTGCATGTTTTCTGTTATTATTTTGATTATTGTTATTTCATTATAAATATTTAATGAATTTCAAAAGGTGAACGGTGAGTTAAGAAAATAGAATGATAATTGAACTTTAATCATTATTCATTATATTTATTAAACTTCAATTTATTTCAAAAAAAAAAAATCATCAATATTTATTTTTTTTGAAAGTTATTATTTTACATGGATTAAAATAATAATAAAAAAAATTTTTCTTTTTCTTTTTTTCTCTTTTTAGCTATTACAATTTCTTAATTTCCAAATTTTGAATTTTGCTTCCTGGAATGCGAGCCGAAACTCAAATATATTTTTTTTTAGTTTTTATATAATAATACAAAATATTAATAATATATATTTATTATTTTTAATTGTACAATTATTTTATTAGAAAATAATAATTATAAATTAATTATTAAATTATAATTTTTATAAATTTATTTATATATTTTTAATTAAAAAATATTTATTTAATTTTATAAAAAAATATTTGCAACCTAATCACTTAAATATGCAAAATAAATATAAAAAAATATATAGATATCATAAAATGTGAGAGTTGCACAATTTGTATTAGTATATTTTTTAAATTTAGTATAATTAAAAAAATATAAGTATATAAATTTTATAATATTAATGAAAGTTCAAGGACAACTGTTATTACAAATTCTTTTATAAAAGGTAACTTTTATAATTAAAGATAATATTAAAGTGTTTTTTTTAAATAATTTAAAGTAGATAATTTTATAATATTTTTAATGAATTAAATTTTAATTAATTAAAAATAAATATATTTTTTAATTTTTTTATTAAAAAAATTAAAAAATTTAAATTAAATAATTTTTTTAAAAAATAAAAGGTCTCATTCTTCACTTTTTTTTATGCTCCATCATCTAAACTTTTTTTGGACTTAGTATAATTTCAGCGAAGAAGTAAGAGAGATTCAGAGATTCTTTATAAGCCTATTTAAATAGTCAAAAAGATATTTGTTTTACTTTTTATCTTGGCGTGACAAATGAATTTTTTTATTATTATTTTAAATTGCATATATATTTCATCAAAAAATTTACTGAAATTTTTACCAAAATCTATTTAAGTGATTATTACATGCTTAAATGTTAGAATTTTTTTTTTAAAATAAATTAAAATTTTAGTGATTATAATAAATTAATAATTAAAATTCAGGGATTATAAATAAAAATTATTCTATAAAAATTAATAAATTAAAAAAATAAATTAGAAAGGTTAGGAAAAAATTAAAAATAATTATATTAAACAAAATTTGTAAAACATATTAAGAGAATATTTGTTAAAATATATTACATTTAACAAATATATTTAAAAAATTAAATAAATCAAGGCCTGGCAAGCAATATTTTTTAAAACAAAATTAAAAAATAAGTAAATCCTCTAATGTAAAATCTAACCGCTACATTGACAAATTTTTATTTGATAAATAAATTATGGAGCACAAAAATTCATTTAATTTTTTTTTAACACCGAAAGTACAAAAAACTCTCAAAGTTAAAATATATTACTTTTAACAAATATATTTTTAAAAAATCAAGGCCTGGCAAGCAATATTTAAAAAAAAAATAAAAAAATAAGTAAAATCCTCTAGTGTAAAATCTAACAGCCTACAGAGTCAAATTTCTATTTGATAAATAAATTATCAAAGAGCACAAAAATCCATTTAAATTTTGTTTTGAGAGATTTATAATTTAATTTCTGAATATTGGCATTATTAATAAATTAGTCCCTATATTTTTAAAAATATATTAAAACGTCATTTCATCCTATTTTCCGTTAAAATCATATAAGAAAAGAGAAAGAAAATTTTTAAAATTTAATTTTATTTTCAAATAAAATCCCTTATTTAATCCTTAGATATTGCTATTATTAACAAATTAGTCTCTATATTTTTAAAAATTTATTAAAATTTTTTTATCTATTTTTATATTTATTAAAACGTTCTTATCATTTTTTTCTGTCAATGAAATAACCCTTATCTTTTCTCATATCTATTAAAACGTTCTTATAGTTTCTTTCCGTCAACAAAATAATCCCTCCTCATTGTTTTTTTTTTTGTCAATGAAATTGTCCCTCCCTATATTTTTTAAAATATATTAAAACGTTCTTATCTTTTCTCATATATATTAAAACGTCTTTATCGTTTCGTTTTGTCAACAAAATAGTCCCTATCTTTTCTTACATCTATTAAAACGTCCATATCGTTTCTTTTCGTCAACAAAATAGTCCCTCCTCCTTCTCCTCCTCCTCCTCAAAAAAGAAAAAAAAAATGATGAAGAAAAAGAGAAAAAAGAAGAAAAAGAAGAAGCAGAAGAACCACCACTAAGAAGAAGAAGAAGCGAAAGCAAAAGAACCTCTTCCTCCTCAAAAAAGAAGAAAAAGATGATAAAGGAGAAGAAGAAGAAAAAGAAGATGATGATGGAGAAGAAGAAAAAGAAACAAAAGAAGAAGCAGAATAAGAAGAATTGATAAAGAAGAACGAGGAAGAGGAGGAAAAAAATGAAGATAATTTGATCTTTTACTATATTTTTAACGGCAAAAATAGACATAAGATCTATTTCGTTAACAGGGAAAAAAAATAAAAACGTTTTAATAAGTTTTTAAAAATATAAAAACTGACTTGTTAATAATACCAATACTCAGAAATTAAATTATAAATCTCCCTTTTCTTTTCTTTTTAACACCAAAAGTACAAAAATCTCCCATATATTGTGCTGTGCCCTTTAAGAGTTGTAAAAAATGCTACCAAAGCATTGGTAGAGAAAATGAAAAAGACAAAAAAAAAAAAGAGATCTTTAACCAACGGTACACTGCTTGGACGGAGACGACATAAATGACATTAAGGGAAATTCCCTCTCCTTCCTTTTACCTTTACCTTTACCTTTCGGTTAGCAGCTCCACGGATTGAAGAACGCCATCAAAACCACAAAAACCCACATGCTCTCAATTGTGTCGTTTGAACCGAAAAAACAAAAAAAAAAAAAAAAAAAAAAAAAAACTCAAATTTATGATCCATTTGCAGTTTCCCATGCGATGGATTATATCAGGCTATGAAATGGAAGACGATGGCAATCTCTATGGCGATGTAAAGAATAAGAAAAAGGAGAGACGTAGATTAGGTTAGGCAGCATGGGTTTGCATTACGTGTTTTTTTTTTTTAACAAAAAAAAAGTTAACAAAAATAATTTATTTTTCATAACAAGAAGTAAAATTAATATTTCGTCCATAACAATATAATATTATATTGTCGCAAGACTAACCTGAACTTGCAGCCTCATGAAATAAGTATAGAGGCGTAGTTGTCCTTCCACCTTCTACATGCATACCTTTCTATCTTGCAAGTTTCTCATGCATCGCCAAAACATATCCAAGTAAATGATAAACAAATTGCAACAGAAAAAAAAATGATTGACAATAGCACACAAATTTCAGTAAACCCAAGCACCAATCCAGACTCTACACAATCCAGGAACTTATAACCCAGCAAAACTATTCTTTTCTTCTTCCCCCCTTTTCCATCCCGCAGCGCATTTGACTCGGCATCAATTAAATAAAAAGTTTTACCGCAAAATCCTAGTAGAACTAATCCTTTCCAGATAGTAAGCCTCAACATGCAAATGACCCAAAGTTCTGAATAATGCAGACAGACTAAAAATGCAGAATGCATGGACCCAACACCATTCCCACCCTCAAACCGAGTCCAAATATCAGCTACATCTACGTGAACAAACCACAAATGGCGCGAGAAATAGGTAGACAACCAGTCTCATTATATTTCCAAGTATGAACCAATATTCTCAAGTTGAGGAAGGAGGCTCCTTAACTTTATCCTCTGCATCAGTCTTCTTTGCCTCCTCAGCTGCAGCTGGCACCTTTTCACCAGCAGTCTCCTTAGTTTTCTTTTCTTCAACGCTCAACTTCCCAAGGGCATCAGCAGCAGCAGTTGCATCTTTATTTTCCTCTTTTGGTTTTTGGGATTCAGCTACTTCTTGAAACGTTTCCATAAATGTCTTGCAATCTGATCAAGGCAAACCATTAAACATTTGTACCAACAGAAGGGAGACTATTACGGCAATGAATAAGTAACCACATAGCAAAGGCGGTATAAGTCTCGCTACCTTCTAAATGAAGAAAGTGACATTTCAAATGTCAATTATCAATAAAGAAAGGAATCCTACTTTGTCCACATGGCCATGTTAACTTTTTTCTACCACTCAAAATTCATAGAATCTATTTGAGTAACTAAAATGGTTAGCAAGTTCAAATTCTTGCATGGAAGTGATATAAAGTAATCTCAACCAAACTCTAATCCCCCCCCCCCTCCCCCCAAACCCAAAAAAAAGGAAGTAAGATCACAAATGAATCTGAACTATGACAGTGTGCACATTATTTCATTTTCAAAAATACCAACTAGGAAGCTTGTAAATGTATCAAACCCAAAGTGGAAGCAACAAACAATAAGAAATACAACTTTCTAGCAACTAACCATCATATGTTACTTCTTGATGATTAATTTTCTAATGAACAGGCACATGCCAACCAACGAAGCTTAAGGTTGACTGACTGGGGATATTAACAAGGCCTAGCTTCATCCATGGGTACCAAACATTTGATTAAATTTTAAAATGATGACTATTTCATTTGTACAGTTGTTTCACTAGATCAATTAGCTAAGTCACTGCAAAATTTATGCAAATTTTTAATGATGATAAAAAGTACAAATATTTTAGCCTATGGAACCAGATTAGAAAAATTTTACATAATTATAATGTCGAAAGTATGGTTATAATTTTATTTTTCACCTCCCATTCAAATGACATTGTGCAAATAAAGTAGTTGATTTTAACACACCAAAGCCTGTCAATACCAATATATTTTTTCATACAAACATATATAATTGGGTATTGAAAATAAATCTATGCTTTTGTTAGAAGAATTACGAAGATTTAATCTGGACAACAATGACTGCAAAATTTTCTTCTGCCACTTCATTAAGATCATTGGATTATACTTCTATTTTAATTCCAAAAGGAAACATTGATATAAAAAAAATTATTATACAATTTAATGTTCATGTGAACATGCCAAAAATAAAGCAAATGTTCTAGCACAATAATAAAAAGCATTCTGCCACTGTTCAGTAGTAATATTGTCAATATTTCCTATACGCATACATAGTTGCACATAATCCAATTAATTGAGAGAAAAAGAATAAGATTGCAAAATCTATGAATTATCAAAGTCCAAGTTCATTAACCACACGGTAACAAGAGTTGCTTTCCTTCTTCCTTAACAATTAAGGTTTAGTTAGGCCTATGAGTAATGCCACAAAATTAGAGGGAATAGAACACTATAAAAACATAAGCTAATGGGAAAAATTGAAGCATATTTTAGATAATATAACATTTATAATGAAGATCACTAATTGTTTTGAAGATACCATGCATAATCCAGAATATTTGAACATTATAAATCCAAGACGCGTATCATATAGAAGCATTCAATCATTTCAAATTAAGCATTGAAATATCTGTTAATAATAGTCTACAAGAAGAATTAAGCGAACTCACTCTCAACTGATGCAAAACGGATGCAAAAAAGTTCATCCTTCAATTCACCATCAGCGAAATCAGCAGCGTGCCACACACACGACTTGTCATTTCCAGCGTGCTCCTGCACTGACATCGATGGAAGTACTGAAAAAAAAAAACCAAAAACATAAGACAAAGATTCAAAACCAAGCCAGAAAAGAAAGGCGATGGAAAACAAAATCAACGAACTAAGGATGCATAAGAACTGACCGAGGTGATTGGCGCAGATCTTGAGAGTCTTAGATTGCCTCATAACAAGGCGTACCTTTCCTGTCTCCTTGTGCTTTAACAACTTAACTGTACCAGCGCCTCTCTCCTTCCACTGGTTCCCATCCTTATCGAATCGATAGAGCTTGGATTTCCTTCAAATTAGAACAAAAGACAAAACATTAAAACACCATAGAGTCACTGATAAGGGATGAAATTAGGGAAAATATTATTACAGATCGAGAATGGGATCTTCGTTCTCTTCACCGGTGTTGACGGCGACCTCCTCTAACTTGACAATCGGAGCGACATGAGCTCCAGTGTCCTCGTCCTCGGCTGCAGGGGCATCATCGTCTTCTCTGTGATCGTGATCGGGCTCAGTGCTTGCCATTGTCGCGCTTGTTCGGAGTAGTTAGAGAGAGAAGAATAGGTTTTACGTGTAGGTATGGATAGTTTAACAGAGTGAGGAGAGGAAGTGAGAGAGAAACGAGGGCTTAGAGGCTGAGCTAGGTAAGGAGGTTTATATAGGGGCTGTGGAGCAGTAAAGTGAAGCCGACGCTTGCGTAAGGATCAGCCGAGTAGGTAAATAAACGGAAGCGTCAGGTTTACGCACAACCAAATGATCGTTACCAAGGGATGTAAAGAGCATTATGCAGGTAAAAATGAAAAGGAAAATTTATTATTTAATTCTTATATTATAAAAATTTTATCCGTTGACTGTTGATTTAAAAAAATACACTAAGATATTTTTAATATTTTAAAAGTTTTACCGATAACTCTGAAATTCAATGATTTAAAAATAAAAAACATGTAGTAAAAGGTGAATACTTTACTAGAATATCAGTTTGAATTTTTTTTTTTTTTTATAATATCAGATGGAGAGTACAAATCATTCTAATACGTATGTAACGACTATGAGAAATTTATATTTTTTCCTTTTTTTTTTTATAAAAAATATATTTTTCTTATTTTTTTAATTTTAAATCTAATTACGTCAGTTACAATATTATGTACATAATTGAAATATAACATGTGTGCTTTATCCGTACTAAATTTTTATAATGGGTAATCCATTACTTGATATTTAGCCGGATAAGAGGAAAATATCTTTTTAATTATATCCACCTATGTTATAAATTGTTACATTTGATATATTTTTCGGTAGAATTTATAATATAATTTTAAATTAATTCATAAACGGATTAAGCCTTATTTCAAGTCCACTAGGTTGATTTTTAAATGAAAAAGTATATGAGCGAAAGTTTTAGACTAATTTTCTTAAGTTATCAAGTTTTCCTTTACCACTTTCTTGATCAATTATGGTCAATGGGCACAGATAAATCTGAGGACTTTTTATTTACTATCTTTTTCATTATCTCCTCAAATTGAATAAAGACTTTTAAAGCTTCTTCTTTTTTTTTTTTTAATTTCGAATAGTCTTCCTTCTTGCTTAGGGTTATCTTATGCTTTCAATTTCACAAGTCCCTTGCATTTGCGAAATTTGTCTTCCTCTTCTCCATAGCTTCGATCCTATTTCTAACTAAGTTATATCACTATCTTCTAATAGCCCCTTTGGAATCTCCTGCAATAGAAGACATAATTTCCTTCATTACTCCCTCTTCTTACATCATCTTATTAAAAAGGTCTTATTGATACTAAAACGTTTAAGACTAGGGCTCCTTTTTGTAATAAGAGAATTGCTCTTTGTCATTCCAAGAATAGGAATTTAAGCAATGCTCAAAATGGGTGCTTCTTGTATTTTTTCTAAAATAATATTTTTATCCCTTAAAGCAATCCAAGGGGTTGAAATAGATTTTTAAAAGAAAATTAAAAATTAAAGGCATAAATTAAGGGAGTAGCAAGAAAGGAAAATGGATAATGAACACAAGGATTGATAGAGATTCAGTTATCTCAAACCACCTATGTCTTTTCCTCAAGATCCTCCTTGAGAGTTCAACTCTACTATTAAATCTTTTTTGAGTAAAAATTAAAACCTTTAACAATTTTAGAGCAAAATTCTTACTCTTTACAACCCATTTTCCTCACAAGAGTAAACTTATGCTTCATATCACACTCAATTAATAATTTCACTCAACAACATTCACTCTATCTCAAAAACATAAACCAATTACAATTCAAAACTATCTTTTAAGAAATTAAAGCTATGCTTTAAGGTTTAGAGAGAGAAAGAGAGTAAAAAGGTTAAATCTCAATAAATGTATATTTAAAAAATTGTTGTAACTTTTTTTTATAGGAAAAAGATATTATATTTATAGTTCTAATACAAATATGGCTGTTGAGGTTGTATTAAATATAAATAGAGTCATTTATGTATCAAAATAATCGTTATTTCGTGTTTAGAAAAACTCAAGTTCGACGGTCAAAAGTTATAGTTTGAGAGTCAAAACCTTTAGAGGTAAGAAAATAAAACCTTTTGAAAACTCAAGTTCCGCAACTTAAAGTCCCACTTTCGGCAGTTGAAAGTTGCGACTTTTGCTTCTGCTTCTCTTCTTTGCCACCTAAAGTCCATTTTAAAGGCATAAAAATCGTTCATTAAATTTTTTAAAAATCATAACTTAGCCTAAAAAATTTTGATTTTCAATATGTTTAAATCTTTATAACTTACATTTTAAGACCTTTTACTTTGTTGAAAAATAATTTCAAAAGCCCTCCATTTATAAAATTTCAATTTGGTCCTTTAAAAATTTATGGAGTAAAACTTAAGTTACAAACTTCTAAATTTTATTCTATATAAATTGTTGTAACCTATAATTTAAAATTTCTTGTTTGATAAAAAATATCTTAAAAAATACTCCATATGTCAAATTTTATTTTGGTCCCAAAAAAATTTCTTAAAAATATACCATATTTATAAGTTTTAGAATTTAAAACATGAACTTCAGCCAACACAACTAATTAATTGAAATTCACCGTGCATAAATTAAAAATTACATTTTTTCTCCATGATAATCTAAGATCTAGAAGAAGGTAGGGTTTTGATATGAGTGAGTGAGCTTAGCCTGAATGGTTCACGCCTTCCTCTTTTATTCCTTTTTCCCTTATCCTCTAGTGACGCAGAACCCCCACACTGTTACAGTGCCACCTATCGCTATCATATAGAGCCTTACGTACGGACGTACCTGCCTTCTCACCATCGTCAGGCGGCTATTTAATTCTCCTCTGGCGCTTTTGCTGATAGGGTCATGGCATAGCTGGGCCTGTTCCCCTACTAACTCATCATGTCAGATGAGCTGGGTCCCCCTTTGATGAGCCCGGGCCCCGGTCAGCCCGGCATGCTCGATTGTGGATTGGGTTGCGCGCTAATAATTTTCCTACCTCCAGAAGGAAAGGTCCTTCCCTTTTTGGCTGGGGGCCAGCTTGCATAGTGAGCTCTGATAGGTTTTAGCCTGGCTCTCCTACAAGGGCTCAACTACAGCCTGGGTATCAGTGACCCAGCGGTCATCAAGTGCCCCTTTACCTGCTCATTAGTTATTCCATGATTAATGAGGGGGTAAATCTCGAAGCCTCAATTATGTCTGCGCGGTCCTAGGAAGGCTCCTATCAAAATGTCTTTTCTCCGCCTTCATCCATTTCAAATTCGTATTCTCGACTTTGCTCTCGACTGTTCTTCTTGCTTTGCTCCCGACAACCCGTTCTCTCTTACCTTTGCAATCTCTGCTCTCATGTACGTCTTACTCTTCCCGATGCTGTGGATTTGATATCCTCCGTCACTCCCTCTTCCCTTTTCAATTTTTTCTCCAGCGAGTATATCGATACCTCCATCTATAGGATTAGGGCTCCTCTTCGCAGTGAGAGGATTGTTCTTTCCAACCTAGCTTCGACAGGCTTGCTAGACTCCCAATAGGGTTGTAGCTTGATTTTCTTTATTAAGCAACAATATTTTGGACTGACTGATAATATGCACAATTATGCAACTTTAATATTATAAAATATTTAGATATTGAGTTTGATTTCATTTAAAACAGATTGATTTGTTTAAACTTTGTTATCTTGGTAGGATTGGAGGATAACAAGAGAAAAATCCAATTTGGAATCCATATTCTGAGATAAAATGTGGCCACAATCAAATTCATAAAAGGATACTCTAGATGAGCTGTGTTATGGACTGCGTTATAGGCACAAACATACTTAACGAATAGAGCCAGCTTCAAATCCGGGAACCAAATAGATAACTCTTATCTGCCAAGCTGTACTCAATTTTGATTTTAGCTACTTGTATTTAGGTTAGGACTCTTAGCACTATAAAAAGGGGGCATTCTGATGTATCTGATAGATCATCTTATCTTTTATCTCCTATTCTTAGCCATGAACATGTGTGGCTAAATTCTTCTTTTCGGTTAAAGGATAATTAAAAGTTCCAGTTAAATAGGTTGTGAGATTTATGTGATTTTATAGTCCTCTCAATTATTGGTATTTATATTATTCCTGTGTTTATTGCTTATTATCATTATGTGGGTTGTTGCATTAAGGCGCCATTACTCAATTGATAGAATGGTAGATTGCTATTCAGTTAATTAAATCCGTAATTATTTAACTAAACTGAAATAGGTAGTGAATTAGGTTGCGTAAGGCCTTCCTAAGGAATAGTATAATCTAACTTAAATGAATCGAGCATCTCATGTTTGTTAGTTAGAATCAGGTCCTTTTAATTCTTATGCAATAATTGGATTAAATTCTAGGAGCGTCTCCTACAGTTGTCCAAGAGTTAGAGCTAGTTAACGAGCGTCTCTTAACTAGTTTAAAATTAAGAAATGATTGGATACCTGAAACGTCTTCGATATCTATAACTGGTTTATTAATCAAATTGAAATTATTTTGTATCTGTGATCAACTCATAAAAATTGGAGCTAAAATTATTCCTTTCACTGAATGTTTCTCATCTTGATTCTCTTTTTTAAATTTAAATTGGTTCTTCTTTTAAATTGATTTTATTTATTCCTCTATATTCAAAACCACCATTTTATTTTATTTTATTTCATTCAATAGAATTAATCTATTTAACCAGTCTCTGTGGGATCGACCCTGCTTACCATTATCATAAGTTTTATTTTAAAGTAGGATTTTTTTTTGGTGGTTTCGACTGTAACAGCCCGGACGTGAACCCCGGCACTGTTACCGTTCACGGCCCAGGGCTATCCCTCGCCTGGCCTCTTTGCCACCTCGGGCTTTCCACTGGCGTCGTGAACAGCTCTTAACATCCATTCACCCTCACGGGTTCCTGGCAGGATTTGTCCCCTTGGGTTCTTGCATCGAATGCATCCTTCCCCAAGTGGATTTGGCCCAAATTTCCCTTTGGAAATTAGGTCGCCTCCCCCACTACTCGAACCCTTGACCTCCCACTTTAAGGGAATAGTCTGGTGAGAGTGAGGAACAATTGGTACTCACTCTCACCAGACTATTCCCTTAAAGTGGGAGGTTAAGGGTTCGAGTAGTGGGGGAGGCGACCTAATTTCCAAAGGGAAATTTGGGCCAAATCCACTTGGGGAAGGATGCATTTGATGCAAGAACCCAAGGGGACAAATCCTGCTAGGAACCCGTGAGGGTGAATGGATGTTAAGAGCTGTTCACGATGCCAGTGGAAAGCCCGAGGTGGCAAAGAGGCCAGGCGAGGGATAGCCCTGGGCCGTGAACGGTAACAGTGCCGGGGTTCACGTCCGGGCTGTTACATAAAAAGGCGCCTTTAATGGAACAATTGGTACTCACTCTCACCAGACTATTCCCTTAAAGTGGGAGGTCAAGGGTTCGAGTAGTGGGGGAGGCGACCTAATTTCCTAAGGGAAATTTAGGCCAAATCCACTTGGGGAAGGATGCGATGCGAGAACCCAAGGGGACAAATCCTGCCAGGAACCCGTGAGGGTGAATGGATGTTAAGAGCTGTTCACGACGCCAGTGGAAAGCCCGAGGTGGCACAGGCCAGGCGAAGGATAGCCCTGGGCCGTGAACGGTAATAGTGCCGGTGAGAGGGCCGGGCTGTTACATCGACACCCATCACTGACTTTCCCTTTTATCCCCTTTTTCATTGAGGTTTTTACCCATTTCTATGCGACACCTTGCATGTTATCCCCAAATTCCATTCCCGAAACTACCGAAGAATTTCAACTTGTCTAGGAAGAGCATGAAGGCCATGCTGGAAGCCTTCAAGGCCGGCAAGTCCGTGGTGGACGTGACCCGGGAGGTCTTTTAGGTTGTCGCTCCTACTTCTGTAAGTCGAATTCCTGCCCCTGCTTTTGCCCGAGCCTTGACGCCTGTTGCCAGGGGCTCTTGTTCTGTAGCCTTAGAGGCTTCTGGTCTTGGTAAGGCGCCAACCTTGGCCAAGTCCTCGGTAGCCCCCAAGCGGACCTCTAAAGAGACCATTACCATCAGTGAATCTGCTAAGGGCAGTCGCTAGGGAGGTACTGAGATTGCTCCTCTGGACATCCAGCCCCTTCAAACTATGGCCTTCGTCGTGATTGGAGGGGCCACCGGCAAGCGGGTGTGGACCTCTAAGCCAACTTCTAAGGTTAGAGCTACAAAAAGGGCTTGGGTCGTGTATCCTGCTAAGACCGCGCCTCCCCCCTGCTGATAAAGGAAAAAGGGTTGCGAAGCTGCTATCTTCTGCCCCTAACAACGACTCCCTCAATGCTACCGAAGTGACTCCCGAGTCTGTGTCAGCTTATGTGGTTAAGATGCTGTGCGAGAAGATGTTCGGAGGGGTCTCCAATGTCTCTGATCCCCGCTTCCTTACTCTCGCCAACCATTTGGCCTGCTCTACCAAACAGCAAGTGGTCTTCCATTCACGATCTCGGGAGGACCTGAGAGATAGCCTGAGAGAGATGCTCCTCATGGTAAGTCATCTGATTTCCTTAAACATGTTTTTGTTTTTATCTCTTCTTAACTTTGTTTGGTGCCTTTCCTTGACAGGCGCTGGGCGTGTTCATGGAGATCGACACTCGAGATTAGTCCCTTCAGAGATTGATGGACCAACGCATCAATGAAGCGCACCGTGAGGAGAATATTGTGGCTACTGGAGAGGCCTGTGGGAACATCATCGAGCTTCGAAACCAGATCGAGGACCTCACCAAATGCTTAGGAGGTATGAGAGAAGAGGTTGGCAGGGCTTCTGAACAGGCTTTTGTGGCAGAGTCTCAGCGAGACGGAGCCTTAGTGCAGTTGTCTACTTTGGAGGAGTCTTGCCGCCAGTGTGATGGGGCTCAGGCTCAGTGCGATGAGGCTTTAGCCCATGCTGTTGTCCTCCAACAGGAGCTTAATAAATACGTCGATGACCTGAAAGGCATGGCCTTGGCAGCGGAGGAGTCTCGCCTTCAGCAACAACAACTTCGCCAAGAGGTTAGTGCTATGGAAGATAGATGTTCTGCCCTGTTGAAGGATGCTCGGGTTGCAAAGGATAGTGTAATACCTGGCTAGATTCAGACATCGGAATTCCTACCGTCCGGTGGAATTTGAGGATGTCAGAGGTCTCTGGAAGGGTACGAGAAAGTTTTCTCAAATGTTTTCAAGTGTTTTAAAGGTTTAGGGTAGAAAACGAGTTGAGTTTTGTGGAGAATTGGCCAAAGGAGTTTCTGTCATGTTCGGCCGCCGAAAGTGCCCAATGTTCGGCCCCCGAAGGTTATGTTCGGCCTCCGAAAGTTGCATGGTTTTGCATGCAGTTTCGGCAGCCGAAGCTGAGGTGGTCGGTTAGTTGTGCATGCTCCTCAGTCCGTGGTTTGGCCAGGTGTTCACCTCCAGATCATGACCAGAGGTTAGGCCACGTCTCCCTTGACTCATCTGCAAGCTTTTAAGCAGCTCATGCAGAGGGTTGCTCGTTTGCAAGAGAAAAGAGAGGTTTTGGTGGTTTGAAGCTTGTGAAGGGGATTTGGTGAGTTCAAGTTGTTCCTCTTCTAGTTTCAGGAGGTAAGAGAGGTCTTGATACTTGTTTTATGGTTTTAACAGCTTTTAAAGCGGTTACGGGTAGAGTTGTATGTTTCGGGTTTAGAGTTTAGTTTTGATGTGTTAATGGTGAAAGCATGATTATGTGTTGTGTTGGTTGTTTTGTTGGGGTTAATAGGTAGTTTGGGACCCCTTTGTGCATATACCAGAGTATATGTGAGTGAAGACGCTGAGTTATGCATGTTAGAGTGTGTTGGAGACGTTGTGCATGAGAGGAAGCAAGGTTCTACCTTCTGGAGAACCCAGCTTCGGCCGCCGAAGTGAAGATTCGGCTGCCGAACCCCTTGTGGAGGTAGTTTCGGCTGCCTAAGGTTGCCATGGACTTTCGGATCTGTCATGCACATTCGGCCGCCGAAGGTGCCGCCGAACATGCATGAGTTTCGGCTCTGGAGAGGACATTCGGCCGCCGAACCTGCTGCCGAATGTGTTCTGGCCAGCCTTCGTTTGCATGAGTTATGTGAGTAATTTTCAGAGGTTTAGAGGGGATTATGGGGATTTGTTTAAGAGTTATTCAAAGTATGTGTGACACCTCATTCGAGTCCATTTGTGTAGGATTGGACCCGAGAGTTCGAGGAGGTCATCAGAGTTAGAGATATCAGAGTCAGTACAGTATCTGCCAGAAGAGCAGAGGTGAGTGGAACTAAACTAAATCTTTTATCTTGAAAAATGACACGATTCTAGCATGATCCATGCATCATAAACTGCCATGTTATGTATTAGGTTGTATTGCATTAGAATTCACGAAGATGATGCATTGCATAAGATGTTGTTTATGTGGATGAATGTTGGATGATCCTTAGCCCTTGATAGAGCACAGAGTACATATAGAGAGTTATGGCATGAGGTAGCCATACCAGGTCGCCCCTGGATAGTTCAGGTCGCTCCTGGTACTATGAGATTGACAGTTTGACCTGACTCAGATAGAGAAGTCCAGGTGAGGCCTAATCGCCCCTGGCACAGTTGGCCTTGTGATAGAGCCAGGGAAGAGAAGTCCAGGTGAGGCCTAATCGCCCCTGGCAAGTTGGACATATTGTTATATGTATACACTGAAGGGCTATTGGTGACAAGTTCATCCTTTTGATGATATGTTGTGATGTGATGCATTTCATGAGAACATGTAATTAATGAACTGTTTTGCCTGTTCCTTCTCACTGGGCTGTAGTAGCTCATCCCACTCCCTTAACCCCAGTTTTACAGGTTCTGAGATAGCTATGGGAAGTCAAAGTCAGCAAGAGTACAGAGAACAGTGATGCATGAATGTATGTTTGTAATAGCATAGTGGACATGATGTAATTAAAAGATTAGTTGTCATGTAATGTATCGATATGTACTATCAGTTACTGGATAGACCTGTGCTTTCTCTAGTGTCGTGCCATAGTGTGATGTATGACTAATCCCTTTGTACATGCATCCTGTTTTACGTTTCTTGATGAGAAATGTGTGAGTTGGGCTTAACGTATGGCTTTGATGAGATACCAATGGGATGTGTTATAGATTAAAAGGGTTTCAATCCCTTGACCCACAGCAGATAGTAGTCCCTGGTATAGGCCCTGAGGGCCATTTCAGATTGACATATCTGAGTAGCAGCAGTTAAGCCTACAGAGTTTTACAGGATTGTTGAGTCAGTTTGTATCATGTATGGGATTATCAGGTACACAGAGAGTATAGTTGGCTGACTACGGGTCCCGGCGGCCTTAAGCCGATCTGGATCCTAGTGCTAGTGATGGTTCGGACCGTTACTAAGGGGTATCGGTTTCCGGGTCGTTACAGATAGGGTCCAGCAGGCTTGCGAGGAGCGCATACAGGAGTATAAAGACTCTGCTGAATTTAAAGATGCCATTCACCGGACTTGTGAGGCGCGACTGGAAGAGTATAAGGCCTCTGCAGAAATGAAGGAGAATATATATAAGGAGGCCTTCTGAATGTTCGCCTCCAGCTACAATCAGGGCTTAAAGTCGGCTAGGGATGCCCCCTCCACTCCATTGGCAGACCTACGAGCTCCAGAAGTAGATTCTGATGGCGAAGAGGTGCGCTACGGAGAGGACGACAACCCTTTGCCCAAAGGTGCTCCTCACTTGCCTCTTTGACCTGAGGGGGAGGATACTGTAGATAAACCCCTCAATGATTTAGTTAGTTTCAGTTCCCCTCCCCTGCTACTTCTGTAACCCATTCTAATAATCAATAAAATTTATATTTTCTTTGATTTATTCGTGTCCATTTTATTTACCATTCTATATTTAATATTGTTTTGTATGTATTACTTGTGAATTTTGTTGGGCTGACTTCTAGTAAATCTTAACTTTAATCTTGTAGATCCTAACTTTAAAATGTATTTTGCTTGCCTACTTAAACAATTCCAGGTTCTGGTTATCTACTTAAATAATTCTGGAATGTGTAGTTCCTGTGTTTTTTCCTGGCTAGCGGACCCTTCAATCTTTTATTTACATTTGTGCCCCTTTGGGTTTGAAGAATCTTCATCCCACGAGCTCGGCCGAGTCTCTTAATCCCATTTACTTAGGTTATTCCTGCACATACGACCAGCGAGCCCTGCCAACTCATTGGCTTACTCATTTTAACATACTTAGTATATTTTTATGTATTTAGATTGTGAGCCTTACTTAGGTTGCGAGCTCATTTGCACCATACTTAGTCTTTTTCACATTTTTAGCTTGTGAGCTCGTTTAGGCTATGAGCTCGGCTATGTTATACTTAGGCTGTTTTTCGCGTGTTCAACCTATAAGCTCGTTCGGGCTATGAGCTCAATTACATCATACTTAGGCTATTTTTCTTATGTTCAGCCTGTGAGCCCGTTCGGGCTGTGAGCTCGATTACATTATACTTAGGCTGTTTTTCGCGTGTTCAGCCTATGAGCCTGTTCAGGCAGTGGGCTTAGTTATTGATAGAGCATATTTTAGTCCATATTTTCATGATCTTATTGATGTTTATTTGCACCTATTCTATCTAATTTTGTGGTTTTAATCTTGTTTTGCAAATATTAGGTGTGAAGAAACAATTTGAAGAAAATGCTCTTAAAAGTGCCAAAGAATGCAAAAAAACAGCCACTTTCGGAAGCACCTTCGGAAGCACTTTCGGAAGCACCTTCGGAAGCACTTTCGGAAGCCGAAAGTCACCCACCTTCGGAAGCACTTTCGGAAGCACTTTCGGAAGCCGAAAGTCATCCACTTTCGGGGGCACTTTCGGCGGCCTAAAGTCAAGTCCAGAGGCGAAACCCCACCACCTTCGGCGGCACCTTCGGCCGCCGAACCTTGCGTCCAGAGCTGAAAGTTCAGCCCCCGAAACTCATTTTAGGCAGCCGAAAATGCACTTCAATGCTCTCTTTTCTTATTCAAGAAGCCATATCCCAAGTTGCCATATTTGAGGAGCCAAATAAGGGAAGAATCTTGAGATCCAAATCTTCAATATTCACATTCAATTATTGGATTTCAAGATCCGCCTTATTAAGGAAAGAAAATCCAAAGATCACATGCTTCCTACTTAGTGCCATGCACATTCAAAATTCAAAAGGAGTCTCCACCTTTCTTATTAGTGCATGGGCAGCCTCTTAACTCTTAGGACAACATCTTGAAGACCTTGGGCAGCAATTGAAAAGACCAAAGAGCCCCCACTTGCCTCCCATCACATGCATCTCGTTTTTGCCTTCACCCATGCACAAAGAAGGCACATATGGGACCAAGGGCACTTTGGACAGCCTCTAAAAGACTCATGGACTGCCACCAAACCCTAAGGAGCCTCTCAAGATCTATTTAAAGGCTTCAAGAAGACAGATTTTGGTTCCACCACTTCTCCAAGAAATCGTCCAAGGCTCTCCAAAGCCTCTCCCCACACTTTGGTTCTTCTTCTTGCTTTATTTTCTTTTATTTTCAATTTTGGTTCAGCCATGAGTGGCTGAAACCTTTATTCTAGTTGAGGATTGGTTGAAACTAAGGTTGTTTAAAGGGTTGTGAGATCTGAACAGAAACTTTTGTCTTTGGTTTTATTCAATATTCATGCAATTGTGCTTAATTCTAAGATTGCTTTGTTGTTTTAATCAAATTGGCCACTTGATTCTTAATTGCAAAGTTAATTGATTATTGGATTAGAATATTTGTTAGTCCGTAATTGCTGGAAATATTTTGTCCATAGAACACTTGGTGTAAAAACCCAAGAAATTGTATGATCTAGAAACATCTCATGCGTTTGAGTAGCTAGGGTTTGGATCTTTCTTGCTCTTCATGCAATTGGCAATTGTTTTGATGCCTATGGCCCAAGGACGTTCCTTGGCAATTTGTTGATTAGTAATTGGTTAGAGGACGTTCCCTAATCAGTTTATTCATAAGGAAAGACATGGTGGTGAGAAGCGTCTTCCACCCCCATAACCAACCTATTGATCGAATCAAGATAACCATGTTTCAATGATCAACCCAAACAACCAAAGTTGATCCATATCTTCAACTAGACTTTTCCCATATTGATTTCCTCTTTAGTTTTAATTACTTGCTGTTTTATTTGCTTTCAATAGTTGTTAGCAAATCATCTCAAAACCCCCCTTTTACTTTTATTGCACTTGTTTCTATTTCTCTTTGATTACTTGCCTTCACTTGTGCTTTCAATTAGTTCTATTGGTCTTGATTGAGATAAATAAATAGGTAATCAATTCTCTGTGGATACGATCCTTCACCACTATCTGCAGTTGTAAATTATAGGTAACCAAGAAGGTTATTTTTGACCGGCTTCTACAATCGCTCCTGTCAAAAATTGGCGCCGTTGCCGGGGAGTTGATTTCACTTGTTTGTTTGTTTTTCTTTCATGACCAGGTCTAAACATAGGGACACTTTGCCCTTTGATCCAGAAATTGAACACACTCTCAGAAGGCTTGGAAAGCAAGTTTCTGCGCAAGAGCACCTTCTGCCCAACCTTCGGCCGCCGAACCACCCTAACATTCGGCCGCCGAACTTTCCTTCACTCCAACCTCCAAACTTTGCACCAATGGCTGAACATCTCTAAATCATGGATGAGGTAAGTACATATAATCTCACTTCTCAAATTCCTAACCTAACCTCTATTTTGGAAGACTATGTCAAAGATCTACAGGCTCGACGACTTCAGCTATCTCAGCCATGTAGAATTTGCGCATATGTGGGACATCTAACGTCCCAATGTCCTACACTTTATGAGGATGACCAACCAGTTCATGCATATGGAGGATTCTATGAACAGCCAAGACATGATCCCTACCATGACACATACAATCCATATTGGGGAGACCAACCGAACTATGGCTATGCTGAGGCTAACAACTACCAGGATTATCAAGGATATCAAGCCCAACCAGTACCTCTGAATTCCACCCAGCACCTTGAAAAGATGATGGAGTCCATGGTAAGTGCTTTACAAAACCTCGAACAACGGATTGCCACCGCAGAAAATGCAAACATATTGAGAAGAGAGGAAGATGATGAAAGTTCGCAAGTACAAGAACAAGCTGCTGAAGAGGCACAACCAGAAAACTGTTTGTCCAAACAAACTGATCAAACAGAGCCTGTTAATAATTTAGATATCATTGATTGTTTGAGTGAAAATGCTTTTTATCAAGATGATATGCTAAATGATGATCTTTGCAGGGAAGCGTCTCAGAAAGAGCCAGAATTGAAAGAAACTGATTGTTGCATCCAACAGGTGAACTGCAGCCAAGCACAGACTGAAGAGAGCTCAGTCGCACCACTTCAGGAAGGACTTGCGCAAACTGAAGCCATGACTTTTCGGCCGCCGAACCCTACTGTCCTTCAAACACCAGATTCTGTTGCACCACTTCAGGAACACATTGCGCAAGACGTCCTTCGGCCGCCGAACATCTTTCGGCTGCCGAACCCAAGCAATCTTTAGACGCCGAATCCATCGCCGCAGTTCACTCCGCAAACTGAAGACCTTCGGTCGCCGAATTCAGACACTTTTCGGCCGCCGAACCTTGTTCCACAGATTCCAACGCAGACTAGTCTCCCACTTCAGGTAAATCTTGCGCATAAGGAGCAATCTGAAACTCCTTTCAGCCTTCCAACGCAAACAACCAATGCTCACAAGGAACAAATGGTGTTCCAAGCACCTAAACCAAAGGAGCATGCAGATCAATGCCTTCCCAAACCTCCGGATAAGGTAGAGTTTGTTTTGCCAGATCTTAGTACTAAATTGCAGCTACACATGGAGAAACATGAATTGGAGTTCAAGGTGCTTCCCAATCATCTCAAAAATGCAAATATAAAAGCTAGAGGCACACCTCATCTAAAAGAGGAAAAGCTCATCATGTTACTTCATGAGTGCATGGAGACAGTAGGATGGTTCATGACCAAATCGAAAGGAGCGCTACGCTTTTTGCTCAATGCAATTGGGACTCTTTTCCCTTCTCCAATTACTTGAGCCTTGATCAAGAGGATCGCACTATGCACACCACACCCAGGGGAGTACTCAGTTTCCTTTGTTCTTCTATGTTTCTTATACATTGAGGACAATGCATGATTTAAGTGTGGGGGTGCATATATCTGAATTTTTACTTTTAAGTTTATTTTTGCTTTAATCTTTGGTTTGCTTGCATTAGGCAAAATTTTTTCATTTTTATTATTTTTATTCTTTCAATAAAACACACACAACCACAACCTTCTTCTTCTTTTTGTTTTGCTCTACTCAAACTGATGAACTATGTTGGATGAGTCTTTCTTTCCATGACCCCATTGATGTGATAACTCTTTAAACTTATGTTGAATCAATTGCAGTGAGTTGTATTCATGTTTGAGAATTGCCTTTTGAATTGAATCTTTGAGTTTGCCATGGTGAAAAATATATTGATGACCTTCAATTGATTGAGAATAAATTGAAGTTGTGTGGATGAACTTAATATGACTTGATTTAGCAATTGGTGTTGATTTGCTCAAATCATTGAGAGAAAGAAAATTCAGCAAAGGCAAAGACCTCAAAAGCACAAATTGAAAATTGTTCCAATGGTCAAAAGACTATGAACAAGGCTAGTAGCCACTTGGATGGGTGACCAACTGAAAAATATAAACCATGACATCAAAAATAGGTTGGTGACCTTTCCAAGCAAGATCTAAAGTGCAAAAGCCTGAATAAAGTACTTCAAGGTAAGGGCAAGTCAATCCAAAATCTAGAAAAAAGTCTTAACAAATTAATGTGCATGTCTCTCTTAAGGAAAACAAATCCTAGCCGTGGTAAGCAAAGGGAAACAAGGAAAAGAGGTGGGTAATCTTCATGCATATAGTCTTCACTGCAATGATTCAAAATAGGTGTCTAGAGTAAGAGCTTAAGTGGAAATAAGGATTTAGAGCAAAGAGAACTTATTTGACTATGTTTATTTGCTTGAGGACAAGCAAAAGCTTAAGTGTGGGGGTATTTGATAGAGCATATTTTAGTCCATATTTTCATGATCTTATTGATGTTTATTTGCACCTATTCTATCTAATTTTGTGGTTTTAATCTTGTTTTGCAAATATTAGGTGTGAAGAAACAATTTGAAGAAAATGCTCTTAAAAGTGCCAAAGAATGCAAAAAAAAAACAGCCACTTTCGGAAGCACCTTCGGAAGTACTTTCGGAAGCCGAAAGTCACCCACCTTCGGAAGCACTTTCGGAAGCACTTTCGGAAGCCGAAAGTCACCCACTTTCGGGGGCACTTTCGGCGGCCTAAAGTCAAGTCCAGAGGCGAAACCCCACCACCTTTGGCAGCACCTTCGGCCTCCGAACCTTGCGTCCAGAGCCGAAAGTCCAGCCTCCGAAACTCATTTTAGGCAGCCGAAAATGCACTTCAATGCTCTCTTTTCTTATTCAAGAAGCCATATCCCAAGTTGCCATATTTGAGGAGCCAAATAAGGGAAGAATCTTGAGATCCAAATCTTCAATATTCACATTCAATTATTGGATTTCAAGATCCCCCTTATTAAGGAAAGAAAATTCAAAGATCACATGCTTCCTACTTAGTGCCATGCACATTCAAAATTCAAAAGGAGTCTCCACCTTTCTTATTAGTGCATGGGCAGCCTCTTAACTCTTAGGACAACATCTTGAAGACCTTGGGCAGCAATTGAAAAGACCAAAGAGCCCCCACTTGCCTCCCATCACATGCATCTCGTTTTTGCCTTCACCCATGCACAAAGAAGGCACATATGGGACCAAGGGCACTTTGGACAGCCTCTAAAAGACTCATGGACTGCCACCAAACCCTAAGGAGCCTCTCAAGATCTATTTAAAGGCTTCAAGAAGACAGATTTTGGTTCCACCACTTCTCCAAGAAATCGTCCAAGGCTCTCCAAAGCCTCTCCCCACACTTTGGTTCTTCTTCTTGCTTTATTTTCTTTTATTTTCAATTTTGGTTCAGCCATGAGAGGCTGAAACCTTTATTCTAGTTGAGGATTGGTTGAAACTAAGGTTGTTTAAAGGGTTGTGAGATCTGAACAGAAACTTTTGTCTTTGGTTTTATTCAATATTCATGCAATTGTGCTTAATTCTAAGATTGCTTTGTTGTTTTAATCAAATTGGCCACTTGATTCTTAATTGCAAAGTTAATTGATTGTTGGATTAGGATATTTGTTAGTCCGTAATTGCTGGAAATATTCTGTCCATAGAACACTTGGTGTAAAAACCCAAGAAATTGTATGATCTAGCAACATCTCATGCGTTTGAGTAGCTAGGGTTTGGATCTTTCTTGCCCTTCATGCAATTGGCAATTGTTTTGATGCCTATGGCCCAAGGACGTTCCTTGGCAATTTGTTGATTAGTAATTGGTTAGAGGATGTTCCCTAATCAGTTTATTCATAAGGAAAGACATGGTGGTGAGAAGCGTCTTCCACCCCCATAACCAACCTATTGATCGAATCAAGATAACCATGTTTCAATGATCAACCCAAACAACCAAAGTGGATCCATATCTTCAACTAGACTTTTCCCATATTGATTTCCTCTTTAGTTTTAATTACTTGCTGTTTTATTTGCTTTCAATAGTTGTTAGTCAAATCATCTCAAAAGCCCCCTTTTACTTTTATTGCACTTGTTTCTATTTCTCTTTGATTACTTGCCTTCACTTGTGCTTTCAATTAGTTCTATTGGTCTTGATTGAGATAAATAAATAGGTAATCAATTCTCTGTGGATACGATCCTTCACCACTATCTGAAGTTGTAAATTGTAGGTAACCAAGAAGGTTATTTTTGACCGGTTTCGACAACCGCTCCTGTCAGTTATATTATACTCAGGCTGTTTTTCGCGTGTTTAGCCTGTGAGCTCATTTGGACAGTGTTTTCCTATTTTACCCCTCATTTGCCTAAGGCTTCTAAGTGGGCCGAGCTCATTTTATGGTATTGGGACCTCTTTTTTTGGTAAGTCTAGCTTTATAATTAATCCTGATTTAGGCCTTTCAGATTTTGTTGAGTTCCATACCCTTTAATGGTCTAGTGGTCTCAGCCAGAAAGATAAAACTCTTTCAAACAAAAATAAGATTCCTAGGGCATAACATAGAATTAGGAACAATTATCCCTATTGAGTGGGCCTTAGAGTTTGCAGATAAATTCCCTGATAAAATTAGAGATAAAACACAATTACAAAGATTTCTAGGGAGTTTAAACGACGTGGCAGACTTCTATAAAGAATTAGCCCAAGTTGCAAAACCTTTATTCCAAAGGTTAAAAAAAAAACCACTAGACTGGACTAAAGAACACACCATAGCAGTTAAGAAAATCAAAGGAAGAGTAAAATCTCTCCCTTGTCTGGCAATACCTCACCCTGAGTCCTTTAAAATAGTAGAAATAGATGCCTCTGAGAAGGGTTATGGAGGGATCCTTAAACAAAGGATCAACAGAAAAGAATTATTAGTAAGATACACCAGTGGTGTATGGATTGGACTGAGGGTAAATTACTCCACGGTAAAAAAGGAGATACTATCAATAGTATTGTGTGTTCAAAAGTTTGAATCTGATTTACTAAATCAAAAATTCCTAATCAGGATAGATTGCAAAAGTGCTAAAGAAATACTTTTGAAAGATGTTAAAAACATCGCCTCTAAATAGATATTTGCTAGGTGGCAAGCTATACTGTCTGTATTCGATTTTGATATTGAATTTATTAAAGGAGAAACTAACTCATTGCCTGATTTCTTGACTCGGAAATTTCTTACAGGAAATGAGTTTAAGGACTCCTGCTAAAAGACAGCATGAAGAATCATCACCACCACCAGCTAAAAGCTTAGAAAAGGTGAGAGAAGATGCTTATAAAATAAGCATTAAACTAGTAAATGAAAGAGAGGTAAATTACCCCTATGTTCCTATCAGCTATTACTTCTTAAATCCCATAGAAAAGAAGTATGAGGGCTTAAAGCCCTATGAAATAGCTGAACACTATACTGAACATCATTCGTCTGTTCCTTTTCTACCAAAAGCCTTTGATTATTATCAAGCAATCCTGGTAGAAACAGGATCTGTAGAACTTGCACCCACCAAAAGAACTGGACATCAGTGGGCCTTTAGTAAGTTCATAATAAAACGAGTAGTGAATAGTGATGAATGGGGAGATTCTCTCTTTAAACAAAGAGAGTTGAGTTATGGGAAACCCAGGTGGTACAGTTACTTTGACTATATTCATGCCTGGACTGGAGCACTTCTATATGAAAACCGACAAAGAAAATTCAGTTGGTTTATACAGTTCCAATTGGAGAAAGAAGACCAAGATTTTCCTCCTTGGTTTCATGAATGGTTTTTTAATTGGGGACTATTTTCAATAATTTTACCTAATAAGGTAAGAACTGTTTGTGAGCAGTTCGCTAAAAATAACAGGACAATTAGTAATCCTCGAATGGTGTTTGCAATCCTCTACAAGCTCCCATGGATAGCTAGGTGGGACTATATGATCACCAATAAAAAATCTAAAAAATTTAATGAATTCTTCATTGATAACGTGCACTGGTTAACTAGAAGAGTTATGATAAAATGGTGGGATAAATTTGAATTTTTTGAGAACTTATCAGTTTATCATAACAAAGGGCTAATCTGTTTGGTTAAAAAACCAAATGTATCCCAAGAAACTTCAATGCCTAAAATGGCAGAATTACTCAAGGACTTATTTCAGTCTGTTCCTAAAGAGGAATTGAAAAGGCAACTATTCCAAGCACTAGGAGAGCTAGATGACACTGCCACTTCAAAAGGTAAGACGATAGCCTCCAGCTCAAAAGCAAGAGGAGAGTGTTCTAAATCAAAATTTGATCGATTAAGGGAAAGCGATTCTGATAATGATGAAACAATGTCAGATCAAATATACCAGGACAATCAAGACCCAAACGAGCAGACGTGGCCCTAAGCACTGACAAAAATAAAAGATTCTCTTGAGCACTACTTCTGATGAGTCACTAAAAGTGACAAAAGAAAAAAGATTCTCTGAAAACACCATCACTGATGAGTCACTAAAAGTGACAAAAGCAAAATATTCGCTAAAGCACTAACTTTGACAGCTCACTAAGACAACAAAGAAGCTGATGAAAGCAGTGACGTAAAAAGATTCTACTCCAGGCTATAAAATGGCCTCAGATTGTAAGCAGGAGACAAGTTTTCTCCAAAGCAAAACTTCTTTGTAAACGTTTCTTTCTTTCGAGTGTTTTAAGTGTAAAATATCTTTGATTGTATGATATTTCCATGAATGAAAAACTATTTTCCTAAATTCGATCATCGATCTATCGGTAAGAAAATCAACCAACTCTCCCTCACAAACGAAACCGCAAAAATCTATAGAAAAAGAAATCTTCCAGTGAACGAGCTCATAGGGAAAAGGGATTTATTAGGAGAACCATTAGGAAAGTACGACTATTGGGTCTGGTACACTAAACCAAAGTCTGCCGACACTCCATTTTCAGAAATCAAACCAACAGGTTGGGGAGACGAATTTAACGACGAAGGGCTCGGGTCGTGTATCCTGCTAAGACCGCGCTTCCCCCCTGCTGATAAAGGAAAAAGGATTGCAAAGCTGCTATCTTCTGCCCCTTACAATGAGTCCCTCAATGCTACCGAGGTGACTACCGAGTCTGTGTCAGCTTATGTGGTTGAGATGCTGCGCGAGAAGATGTTTGGGGGGGAGTCTCCAATGTCTCTGATCCCCGCTTCCTTGCTCTCACCAACCATCTAGCTTGCTCTACCAAACAACAAGTGGTCTTCCGTTCGTGATCTCGGGAGGACCTGAGAAATAGCCTAAGAGAGATGCTCCTCATGGTAAGTCATCTGCTTTCCTTAAACATGTTTTTGTTTTTATCTTTTCTTAACTTTGTTTGGTCCTTTCCTTGACAGGCGCTGGGCGTGTTCATGGAGATCGACACTCGGGATCAGTCCCTTCAGAGATCGATGGACCAACGCATCAACGAAGTGCACCGTGAGGAGAATATTGTGGCTACTGGAGAAGCCTGTGGGAACATCATCGAGCTTCGGAACCAGTTCGAGGACCTCACCAAATGCTTAGGAGGTATGAGGGAAGAGGTTGGCAGGGCTTCTAAACGGGCTTTTATGGCGGAGTCTCAGCGAGACGGAGCCTTAGTGCAGTTGTCTACTTTGGAGGAGTCTTGCTGCCAGTTGATGAGGCTCGAGTTTAGCGCGACGAGGCTTTAGCCCATGATGTTGTCCTCCAACAGGAGCTTAATAAACACGTCGATGACCTGAAAGGCATGGCCTTGGTAGCGGAGGAGTCTCGCCTTCAGCAACAACAACTTCACCAAGAGGTTAGTGCTCTATAAGAGAGATGTTCTGCCCTGTTGAAGGATGCTCGGATTGCAAAGGATAGGGTCTGGCAGGCTTGCGAGGAGTGCCTACAGGAGTATAAAGACTCTGCTGAATTTAAAGATGTCATTCACCGGACTTGTGAGGCGCAATTGGAAGAGTATAAGGCCTCCGCAGAAATGAAGGAGAATATATATAAGGAGGCCTTCTGAGTGTTCACCTCCAGCTACAATCAGGGCTTAAAGTCGGCTAGGGATGCCCCCTCCACTCCGTTGGCAGACCAACGAGCTCCAGAAGTAGATTCTGATGGCGAGGAGGTGCGCTATGGAGAGGACGACAACCCTTTGCCCAAAGGTGCTCCTCGCTTGCCTCCTTGACCTGAGGGGGAAGATACTGTAGATAAACCTCAATGACTTAGTTAGTTTTGGTTCCCCCTCCCCTGCTACTTCTGTAACCCATTCTAATAATCAATAAAATTTATATTTTCTTTGATTTATTCGTGTCCATTTTATTTACCATTCCATATTAAATATTATTTTGTATGTATTACTTGTGAATTTTGTTGGGCCGACTTCTTGTAAATCTTAACTTTAATCTCGTAGATCCTAACTTTAAAATGTGTTTTGCTTGCTTACTTAAACAATTTTGGGTTCTGGTTATCTACTTAAACAATTCTAGGATGTGTAGTTCTTGCGTTTTTTTCGAGCTAGTAGACCCTTCAATCTTTTATTTACATTTGTGCCCCTTTGGGTTTTAAGAATCTTCATCCCACGAGCTCGGCCAAGTCTCTTAATCCCATTTACTTAGGTTATTCCTGCACATACGACCAGCGAGCCTTGCCAACTCGTTGGCTTACTCGTTTTAACATACTTAGTATATTTTTATGTATTTAGATTGTGAGCCTTACTTAGGTTGCGAGCTCATTTGCACCATACTTAGTCTTTTTCACATTTTTAGCTTGCGAGCTCGTTCAGGCTATGAGCTCGGCTATGTTATACTTAGGCTATTTTTCGCGTGTTCAACCTATAAGCTCGTTCAGGCTATGAGCTCGATTACATGATACTTAGGCTATTTTTCGTTTGTTCAGCCTGTGAGCCCGTTCGGGCTGTGAGCTTGATTACATTATACTTAGGCTATTTTTCGCATGTTCAGCCTATGAGCCTGTTCGGACAGTGAGCTCAGTTATATTATACTCAGACTATTTTTCGCATGTTTAGCCTGTGAGCTCATTTGGGCGATTTTTTCCTGTTTTACCCCTCATTTGCCTAAGGCTTCTAAGTGGGCTGAGCTCATTTTATGGTATTGAGACATCTTTTTTTGGTAAGTCTAGCCTTATAATTAATCCTGATTTAGGCCTTTCAGATTTTGTTGAGATCCATACCCTTTAATGAGGTCGGATGTGAGCTCATGATGCGTGGTTCTTCATTTCGATCCTTTAAGCGAGATCGAGATCGGGTTTTTGCCTGTCGTTTTCGGGTGTTCTGAACTCTTTTCTTTGGATTCTGGATTTCAAGCTCATAAAGGGTTTTTTCCCGTTATGGTCCTATTTTAGGTCAGTTGTTTATTGCTTAAATTTCCTTTGAGAGGCTCGTGGCCTTTGTTTAATGTCGTTTGTCTTGTGCTGGGTTTCTTTTTCCCCAGCCGATTTTATGGTGCCGACGGTCATGTTTCGAGATCGGTCACCCACTGATAGAGCATATTTTAGTCCATATTATCATGATCTTATTGATGTTTATTTACACATATTCTATCTAATTTTATGGTTTTAATCATGTTTTACAGATATTAGGTGTAAAGAAACAATTTGGAGAAAATGCTCTTAAAAATGCCAAAAAGTGCCAAATCTGGAAAAGCCACTTTCGGAAGCACTTTCGGAAGCTGAAAGTCAAGTCCATAACCGAAACACAGTCATCTTCGGAAGCACCTTCGGCGGCCGAAAGTCTGGTCCAGAGCCGAAAGTCACCCATCTTCGGAGGCACCTTCGGCCGCCGAACCTTTGCTCCAAAGCCGAAAGTCCAGCCTCCGAAACTAAACTTAGGCGGCCGAAAGTCCCTCAGAACAGCCTCCTCCTTGTTCCATAAGCAAAATCTTGAAGATCACATGTTTCCCACTTTATGCCATGCATATTCAAAGTTCAAATCAAGGCTCCACCTTCCTCTTTAGTGCATGAATAATGTGAAGAAGGCTTCTTGGACACACTTGGACAGCAATTAAAAGACCAAAAAGGGCTTGCAACTCCACACATGCACATAGAAGACACAAGGGCACTTTGGGCAGCCTCTAAAAGATGCATGGACACCCAAGAAACCCTAGGCAGCCTCCCAAAACTTATTTAAAGGCTTCAAGGAGACAAGAAGAGGCAGATTTTCTTCCATTCAACTCTACCAAGGTTCGGCAGCCACACCACACCCACCTTAGGCCGCCGGTTCTTCCCCCTTTGTTCTTCTCTTCTATTTTTCTGTTTTGGTTCAGCCATGAGTGGCTGAAACCCCTAATTCTAGTTGAAGTTTGGTTGAAACTAAGGTTGTTTAAAGGGTTGTGAGATCTGAACATAAAGTGTTTGCTTTTGATTAGTTCAATATTCATGCAATTGTGTGCTTAATTCTAAGATTGCTTTGTTGTTTTGATCAAATTGGCCACTTGATTCTTGATTGCAAAGTTAATTGATTGTTAGTTGGGATATTTATTAGTCCGTAATTGCTGGAAATATTCTGACCTAGGAACACTTGGTGTAAAAACTAAGGAATTGCATGATCTAGCAACATCTCATGCGTTTGAGTAGCTAGGATTGGATCTCTCTCATTCTTTATGCAATTGACAATTGTTTTGATGCCTATGACCCAAGGACGTTCCTTGGCAATTTGTTAATTAGTAATTGATTAGAGGACGTTTCCTAATTGATTTAATTATAAGGAGAGACATGGTGGTGAGAAGCGTTTTCCACCCCATAACTAATCTATTGAATGAATCAAGAAAACCTAAGTTTCAATGATCAACCCAAACAACCAAAGTGGATCCATATCTTCAACAAGACTTTTCTCATATTGATTTCCTCTTTTATTTTGATTACTTGCTGTTTTAATTGCTTTCAATAGTTGTTAGTCAAATCAATCTCAAAACCCCCCTTTTTATTTTATTGCACCTTACTTTTATTCTGCTTTCAATTACTTGCTTTCAATTGTATTTTCAATTAGTTCTCTTGGTCTTGATTGAGAAAAATAAATAGGTAATCAATTCTCTGTGGATTCGATCCTTCACCACTATCTGCAGTTGTAAATTGTTGATAACCAATAAGGTTATTTTTGACCGGCTTCGACAACCGCGAGTCAAAAATTGGCGCCGTTGCCGGGGAGTTGATTTTACTTGTTTATTTTCTTTCATGACTAGATCTAAACACAAGGACACTCTGCCCTTTAATCCAGAAATTGAACGCACTCTCAGAAGGCTAGGAAAGCAAGCCTCCAACGCAGAACCTTCTGCCCAACATTCGGCCACCGAACTTCATCAACCTTCGGCCGCCGAACCTTCCTTGCTCCAGCAACCGAATTTTGCACCCATGGCAAAACCAAATGCACAAGCTGCTGTCCCCAATGGACATGCTGTCCAGAATCAAATAGTTCAAGAAAATCCGGTCATGAGACCTCAAGTGCTAAGAGAAAGGACCATGAGGGAATTAGCAACACCTATAGGTGATCAAGCACCTCTTTGCATCACCTATCCACCTCTTACAGTTCCCTTTGAACTTAAGACAGATTTGATTCATCTTCTTCCTAAATTTAGAGGTAGAGAGAATGAAAATCCCCACAAGCACTTGAAGGAATTTAATATTGTTTGTTCATCTATGAGACCTCAAGGGATCTCTGAAGATCATGTTAAATTGAGAGCTTTTCCCTTTTCATTAGATGACTTTGCTAAAGATTAGTTGTTTTATTTGCCACCTGGATCTATAACTTCTTGGGATGATATGGTCCAAACCTTTCTGGACAAATACTTCCCACCATCTAAATCAATTGGCATAATAAGAGAAATCACTAGCATAAGACAGAAACAAACTGAGGACTTATATGATTATTGGGAAAGGTTTGAAAGACTATGTACAGGTTGTCCACAACATGATATGTCAGACAGGTCTCTCATACAGTTCTTCTATGGAGGATTGCTCCCATCAGAAAGAAAATTCATAAATGTAGCTTGTGGAGGATCCATTGCAGACAAAACACCAAGGGAGATGAAAGAGTTGATATCTACCCTTGCAGCCTCATCTAGGCAATATGGAGAAGAAAAACAACTGCAAAGAGCTAATGAGGTAAGTTCATCCACTATTTCTGAACTGACATCTATGATGAAAGATTTTGCTATAGGACTGGTTCAATAGATTCAAGCAACCCAGCCACCTAGGCCATGTGGTATCTGTTCATATATAGGACATCCAACTGATCAATGTCCTATGCTGCAAGAAGACAGCCAACAAGTCAATGCAATTGGAGGGTACAACCAACCTAGACATGATCCTTACTCAAATACATACAACCCAGGTTGGAGAGACCACCCCAATTTTAGCTATGGAAGGGCCAATAACACCCAGAACTACCAAAGAAATCAAGCCCAACCAGTACCTCAGAACTCCAACCAAAGCCTTGAAAAGATGATGGAAACACTGATAAACACCATGCAAGACGTGCGGCAAGACCTAGGACAAATGGCCACCTCCATAAACAGAATCGAAACCCAAGGTAAGCTCCCTTCTCAAACTGAAACTAATCCCAGATAGAATGTCAGTGCTATTACTCTGAGAAGTGGAAAAGAGCTTCAAGATCAAAGACAAGAGGAAGAAAAGCAAGTTGCGCAAGAACCAATGCAACCTGAAGCCATTCATGCACAAACTAAAACACCTCCTGCACAAAGGGCTGACCCGAAAGTAAGTTTTCACATTCTACCTCCTTTTCCAAAAAGATTTGAAAGAACACAAAAGGAAAAAGAAGAAAAGAAAATCCTTGAGACTTTCAGAAAGGTGGAAATCAACATTCCACTGCTAGATGCTGTCAAGCAAATTCCAAGATACGCAAAATTCCTCAAAGAATTGTGTACCAATAGAAGAAAGCTCACTGCAAGAGAAAAAGTAAGTGTAGGTGAGGTTGTCACTGCTGTCATTAAAAGAGAGCTCCCTACTAAGTGCAAGGACAAAGGTATGTTTGCAATTTCTTGTAAGATAGGGAATGTTGGAATTAAGAAAGCTATGTGTGATCTTGGTGCTTCTATAAATGTCATGCCTCTCTCCATCTATAAATCTCTGAATGCATGTGCACTAAAAGACACAAGAGTTGTGATCCAACTAACTGATAGATCTGTGGTATATCCATTAGGTGTCCTAGAAGATGTGTTAGTACAAGTAGATGAACTTGTCTTTCCCGCAGATTTTTATGTGATTGATACTAAGGAAGATGGTTGCAATGCTAGTTCTGATATCCTTCTTGAACGTCCTTTCTTGAGTACTGCTAGAACTAAAATAGATGTGCATGATGGTACTTTAACCATGGAGTTTGAAGGAGAAGTGATTAAATACAATGTCTATGATGCCATGAAATATCCACATGATATGTCACCTGTCTATGGTCTTGATATTGTTGACTGTTTGAGCCAGGAAGTTTTTGATGAAAATCAAGATGATATACTTAATAATAATTTCTGCCAAGAAACTGATCAGGTGCAGATTGAGAGCCAGAAAGAGAATGTCTGCAGCATCCAGCAAATTGATATTGCGCAAGCTGAAGCCAACTTTCGGCCGCCGAATCCAGTCCCCTTTCGGCCGCTGAACCCTACTGACTCGCAAACACCGAATTCTGCTTCGCAAAATGAGACTGACACACTGACTGAAGACACTTTTCGGCCGCCGAACACAGGCATGCTTCGGCCGCCGAACCTCTCACTTCAGCTCCCAGCGCAAGCCAGCTCTTCCACCTCTGCACCACCTCCTTTACAGTCAAGCCAAGAGTAGCACCTTCCAGATTCTGAAGAATGTAAGCATGATCTCTTTGAACAGATTTTCCTTGCTCAATCTGATGAACCATGGTACGCAGATATGGTAAACTACTTGGCCACCGGTAACTTACCTCCTGACATGCCAAAGCACACTAAAGATAAGATAAAGAAAGATGCCAAATACTATGTTTGGGATGAACCATATTTGTGGAAACATTGTGCTGACCAAATGATAAGGAGATGTATTCCTGACCAAGAAATAGCTTCTGTACTTACTTTTTGTCATTCATATAGTTGTGGAGGACACTTTGGTCCAAGAAAAACTGCTCATAAGATACTTGAAAGTGGCCTATTTTGGCCCACTATTTTTTGAGATGCTTTTCTATTTTGTAGATCATGTGCTAGGTGCCAACAGACTGGAAATCTAAGCAAAAGAAATCAAATGCCACAGAACCCCATCATGGTCTGTGAGGTATTTGATGTTTGGGGCATAGATTTCATGGGCCCATTCCCACTATCTTTTGGATACACTTACATCATCCTCGCAGTGGATTATGTGTCCAAATGGGTGGAAGCTAGAGCTACTAAGACTGATGATGCCAAGGCAGTGGTAGACTTTGTGAAGACCAACATCTTTGCCAGACATGGAGTGCCAAAAGCAATCGTCAGTGATAGAGGGACCCATTTTTGCAATAGGGTAGTGGAAAGCCTCCTCAGAAAGCACAATGTGATCCATAGAACATCCACAGCCTACCACCCTCAGACAAATGGGCAAGCTGAAGTGTCCAACAGAGAGATCAAAGCCATCCTTGAAAAGACCGTGTCTCCTAACCGAAAGGATTGGAGTACAAGGTTAGAAGATGCTTTATGGGCCTTCAGAATAGCCTACAAGACCCCATAGGTATGTCTCCCTACAGATTGGTCTATGGGAAAGCTTGTCACCTTCCAGTTGAACTTGAGCATAAAGCCTATTGGGCTGTAAAGAATTGCAACATGGACCTCAAGGAAGCTGGCCACCATCGCAAATTACAACTGCAAGAGCTAGAGGAAATAAGACGAGATGCATATGAGAACTCTTGGAACTACAAAACAAAAACCAAAGCCTCCCATGACAGTCATCTTTCAAGAAAACAATTTGAGGTTGGTGATAAAGTCTTACTCTTTGACTCCCATTTGAAATTGTTTCCAGGAAAGCTACGGTCTAGATAGATTGGACCATTCATTGTGGAACATTCCTATCCCCATGGAGCTGTAGACATCAAAAGCATAGAAACTGGAAAGATCTTCAAAGTAAATGGGCATCGACTGAAGCCATACTATGAAGGATTCGCAGTGCAAGTAGTGGAAGAAATTCCACTCTCTCAGCCAGCCTAAGTGATCATGCCATGCACACCACACCCCAGGGGAGTATTCAGATTCCTTTGTTCTCCTCTTTTCTTTTACATTGAGGACAATGCATGATTTAAGTGTGGGGGTGCATACCTCTTTCTTCTTCTTCTCCTCTTCTTCTTCTTCTTCTCCCTTCTTCCTTTCTTCTTCTGCAAATTCACAATGCTTTCAGATTGCGAAAATTGATTCTTTTCCTTTCAATTTTGCGTTTCTTTCAGTTTAAATAGCCACAGTTGAAAATTTTTTTCATTTTAGTTTGTTTATGCTTTCAATAATACACACACAACCACAACCTTCGTCTTCTTTTTGTTTTGCTCTACTCAAACTGATGAACTATGTTGGATGAGTTTTTCTTTCCATGACCCCATTGATGTGATAACTCTTGAAACTTATGTTGAATCAATTGCAGTGAGTTATATTCATGTTTGAGAATTGCCTTTTGAATTGAATCTTTGAGTTTGCCATGGTGAAAAATATATTGATGACCCTCAATTGATGAGAATAAATTGAAAGTTGTGTGAATGAACTTAATGTGACTTGATTTAGCAATTGGTATTGATTTGCCCAAATCATTGAGAGAAAGAAAATTCAGCAAAGGCAAAGACCTTAAAAGCACAAATAAAAAACTGTTCCAATGGTCAAAAGACTAAGAACAAAGCTAGTAGCCACTTGGAAAGGTGACCAACTGAGTAACTGGGGGTGGGTATCACAAATATGTACCTTCACGTCAAAAGGTTGGTGACTTTTTCAAGGAAAATCTAAGTGCAAAAAGCCTAAATAAAGTACTTCAAGGTAAGGGCAAGTCAATCCAAAAGCTAGAAAAAGTCTTAACAAAAATGTGCAAGTATGGTCTCTCTTGAGGAAAACAAATTCTAACCATGGTAAGCAAAGGGAAACAAGGAAAAGAGGTAAGTAATCTTCATGCATATATTCTTCACTGCAATGATTTAAAATAGGGGTCTTGAGTAAGAGCTTAAGTGGAAATAAGGATCTAGAGCAAAGAAAACTTATTTGACTATGTTTATTTGCTTGAGGACAAGCAAAAGGCTAAGTGTGGGGGTATTTGATAGAGCATATTTTAGTACATATTATCATGATCTTATTGATGCTTATTTACACATATTCTACCTAATTTTGTGGTTTTAATCATGTTTTACAGATATTAGGTGTAAAGAAACAATTTGGAGAAAATGCTCTTAAAAATGCCAAAAGGTGCCAAATCTGGAAAAGCCACCTTCGGAAGCACTTTCGGAAGTCGAAAGTCAAGTCCAGAACCGAAACACAGTCATCTTCGGAAGCACCTTCGGTGGCTGAAAGTCTGGTCTAGAGCCGAAAGTCACCCATCTTCGGAGGCACCTTCGGCCGCCGAACCTTTGCTCCAGAGCCGAAAGTCCAGCCTCCGAAACTAAACTTAGGCGGCCGAAAGTCCCTCCGAACAGCCTCCTCCTTGTTCAATAAGCCAAATCTTGAAGATCACATGTTTCCCACTTTATGCCATGCACATTCAAAATTCAAATCAAGACTCCGCCTTCCTCTTTAGTGCATGAATAATGTGAAGAAGGCTTCTTGGACACACTTGGACAGCAATTAAAAGACCAAAAAGGGCTTGCAACTCCACACATGCACATAGAAGACACAAGGGCAGCCTCTAAAAGATGCATGGACACCCAAGAAACCCTAGGCAGCCTCCCAAGACTTATTTAAAGGCTTCAAGGAGACAAGAAGAGGCAGATTTTCTTCCATTCAACTCCACCAAGGTTCGGCAGCCACACCACACCCACCTTAGGCCGCCGGTTCTTCCCCCTTTGTTCTTCTCTTCTATTTTTCTGTTTTGGTTCAGCCATGAGTGGCTGAAACCCCTAATTCTAGTTGACGTTTGGTTGAAACTAAGGTTGTTTAAAGGGTTGTGAGATCTGAACATAAAGTTTTTACTTTTGATTAGTTCAATATTCATGCAATTGTGTGCTTAATTCTAAGATTGCTTTGTTGTTTTGATCAAATTGGCCACTTGATTCTTGATTGCAAAGTTAATTGATTGTTAGTTGGTATATTTGTTAGTCCGTAATTGCTGAAAATATTCTGACTTAGGAACACTTGGTGTAAAAACTAAGAAATTGCATGATCTAGCAACATCTCATGCGTTTGAGTAGCTAGGATTAGATCTCTCTCATTCTTTATGCAATTGACAATTGTTTTGATGCCTATGGCCCAAGGACATTCCTTGGCAATTTGTTAATTTGTAATTGATTAGAGGACGTTCTCTAATTGATTTAATCATAAGGAGAGACATGGTGGTGAGAAGCGTTTTCCACCCCCATAACTAATCTATTGAATGAATCAAGAAAACCTAAGTTTCAATGATCAACCCAAACAACCAAAGTGGATCCATATCTTCAACTAGGCTTTTCTCATATTGATTTCCTCTTTTATTTTGATTACTTGCTGTTTTAATTGCTTTCAATAGTTGTTAGTTGTAACGACCCGGAAACCGGACCGCCACCGGCGCTCGGATCCGGATCGGCATAAGGCCGCCGGGACCCATAGTGTAATACCCGGCTAGACTCCGATATCGGAATTCCTACCGTCCGGTGGAATCTCGGATGTAGGAGACCTCTAGAAGGGTAAAACCATGTTTTCATGAAGTGTTTTAATGTTTTTGATGATTTTAAGTAAAGAGGAAATGAGTTTTTGAATAAAAACACCCTTGGAGGAAACTCAGGTTCGACCGCCGAAACTCAAAGTTCGGCCGCCGAACATGCATGCACTTCGGGAGTGCTTTAGGCCCCCGAAGGCATAAGTGAGGAAAGTCTAGGTTCGGCCGCCGAACCTCAAGTTCGGCCGCCGAACATGGCATGCATGCGGAGGCACATTCGGCCCCCGAACGTGGCCTGGCCAGCCACTATAAAAGGGTCCCTTAGCTGAAAACGGGCGAGCTTTTTCCCCATTTTCGGCCAAGGTGAGTCTTTCCGCCATTCCTCACCATCCTTGAGTTCTTTCCTTCAAATCTTTCATGATTTTTACAAGTTTTTACGTGGTTTTGAAGATTTGCAAGTTTTGAGCAAGTTTTGGAGCTTTGAGGTTCAAGAACTCAAAAATCTCCCACCTCCGAGTTTAGGACGTCTCTCTCTCGATCTTCAAGAGGTAAGAGCCGATCTTAAGCTCATTTCATGTTTAAAGTAAGTTTTATGCAAGATCTATGGGGTAGAATGCATGTTTAACTCATAGTTAGGTTTTTGAGTTAATGTTATGTTTTGAGCATGTATGTTGGATTTGAGTTGTTGTTGTGTGTTGCAGTTGGGGTTTAAGTTAGTTTGAAGCCCCTAGGAGCCAATGTATGTATTTTTGCATGTTTTGGATGAGTTATATGCATGTTGAAAGATTTGGGAGGCAAGTGTGCATAAAGGAGCCAAGTTTCTGCCCTTTGGCAGAAACCAGGTTCGGCAGCCGAAGGAACTTTCGGCCGCCGAACATGGCTGGGGAGGCAGGCCTTTCGACTGCCGAAGTTGCCCCCGAAAAGAGACTTTCGTCTCTGTCTGGGACTTTCGGCCGCCGAAGGTGCCGCCGAACCTGCCCTGTTTTGCCTTCCTTTGCATGTTTTTGCATGATGGTTTTGAGGTGTTTTAGGGGGTTTTGGGGGGATGTTTTTAGAGTTATGTTCTAGTTGTTTGGTCCCTCATTTGAGTCCACCTGTGTAGGTTCGGACCCGAGGAACCGAGGACCCCAGCAGTGAGTTCAGCTGCTTCTGATTCAGTAGAGCTTCGGCCAGAGGTGAGTAGAATAAACCTTTATGTTTTTAAAGCAAATGAATTATAAAGTTGAGCATGTTCATGCATCATGAATACCATGTGATGAATTAGGTTGCTTGCATTAGAATTCACGAATATGTTGCATTGCATTTATGATGTTGATGTGGATTGGTCATTGAATGATCCTTTAGTCCTCATATGGTATGATGATGCTACGGCATGAGATGGTATGGAAGTCCAGGTTGTACCCATTCTACGTCCCTGGCACTATGTAAGAGAAAGTCCAGATTGTACCCATTCTACGTCCCTGGCACATTGGTATGTATGATATGATGTTAAGAGAAAGACCGGTTGTACCCATTCTACGTCCCGACACTTTGGAAATGTAGAGGACTATTGGTGACAATACCATCCGAGATGTGATTAGTTGTGATGTGTTGCATTACATAATGGCATGAGATTTTAAATATTGTTTTCTATTATTCTGCTCACTGGGCTCTAGTAGCTCACCCCTTTTTCCTAATCCCCCAGGATTGTAGGTACGGGCTAGACAGAGAAGTCAAGAAGAGTAAAGTCTTATGTTTGTAATAGTTAGAAAGTGGACATGATAAATTGTAAGATAATGTAAAGTTGAATAGTTATGTTTTGTATATTGATATCGAGGATTAGAAGTTGTGCTTGACCCTATGGATGTTGTAATCCCTTTTTATTACATGATCCTAGATGTTTATTGATGACTATGTTTAGCCAACTCAACACATGTTATGCCACCCATTGGGGGCATTGATGAGATCCACAGAGGGGTCAAGATATGATTATGTATATGTTCAGTGCATGCACAGGTTGAGTTTGGCGTATGATAGAATGTATGAAAGAAAAGTTTTAATTTTTATGTATATTGTTGATCATGTATGGGATTAAACAGGTTTCCAGGATGTATGTTTGGCTTGCTACGGGTCCTGGCGGCCTTAAGTCGACCCGGATCCTAGCGCCGGTAGCGGTCCGATTTTCAGGTCGTTACACATAGCAAGCCTAACATACATCCTGTATACCTGTTAAATCCCATACATGATCAAACATAAACATAAAAACATTAAACTTTTTGTAACGACCCGAAAATCGGACCGCTACCGGCGCTAGGATCCAGATCGGCTTAAGGCCGCCGGGACCCGTAGCAAGCCTGACATGCAACCTGTAAACCTGTTTAATCCCATACATGATCAACAATCATACATAAAAATTTAAAACTTTTCTATCATATATTCTATCATCCACCAAACTCAACCTGTGCATGCACTGAACATATACATAATCATAAACTTGACCCCTCTGTGGGATCTCATCAATGCCCCCAATGGGTGGCATAACAAGAGTTGAGTTGGCTAAACATGGACATCAATAACATTAAGATCATGTTTCAAAAGGGATTACATTATACTATGGTCAAGCACACCTTTAACCTCAATATCCTTACATTACATATCTATACATCATTATACAATCTGTCATGTCCACTTTCTAACTATTACATACATAAAACTTCATTACTCTTCTTGACTTCTCTGTCTAACCCGTACCTGCAGACCTGGGGAATTTGGGAGAGGGGTGAGCTACGAGAGCCCAGTGAGCAGAATAGTAAAGCAGTTTAAAACATATGATAACATAAAATGCATCACATCACAACTAATCATATCAAGGATGAACTTGTCACCATTTAGCCCTCTACATAATCCAATCATGCCAGGGGCGTAGTGCAGGCCACACCTGGTCTTTCTCTTATACATAACATAACATAACATACATAATCCATGGTGCCGGGGGCGTAGTGCAGGCCACATCCGGTCTTTCTCTTACATAGTGCTAGGGGCGTAGTGCAGGCCACACCTGGACTTCCATATCATATCATCATGTCATAACATATGAGGGCTAATGGATCATTCAACATTCATCCACATCATCAACATATTATGCAATGCAACATATTCGTGATTTCTAATGCAAGCATCCTAGAATATCACATGGCATCCGTGATGCATGAACATGCTCAAAACTGATTTATTTAAAAGCATAAGAGTCATTCCACTCACCTCTGGCTAGCTCTGACAGACACAGAAGCAGCTGAACTCACTGCTGGGGTCCTCGGTTCCTCGGGTCCAAACCTACACAGGTGGACTCAAATGAGGGACCAACATACTATAACATAATTCTAAAAACATCCCCCAAAAACCCCCTAAAACATCTCAAAACATCCATGCAAAACATGCAAAGAAAGGCTGGACAGGGCACTTTCAGCGGCAGGTTCGGCGGCCGAAAGTCCCTCCAGAGCCGAAAGTCAGGCAGGTTCGGTGGCACCTTCGGCGGCCGAAACTCCCAGACAGAGGCGAAACTCATGCATGTTCGGCGGCACTTTCGGCGGCCGAAACTCCCAGACAGAGACGAAAGTCTCCTTTCGGGGGCAAGCTTCGGCAGCCGAAGGCTGCCTCCACAAGAGGGTTCGGCGGCCGAAAGTCCCTTCGGCTGCCGAACCTGGTTTCTCCCAAAGGGCAGAAACTTGGTTCAAACATGCACAAATGCCTCCAAACTCCAACCAACAAGCATTTAGCTCAACCAAAACATGCATACAAGCCCCTAGGGGTCTCAAACTACCTTAAACCCCAACTACAACACACATACACAAGCATTTGCAAGCCACATTGTTCATGAACATACATTTATACCCATAAACATAACTTTAACCTAAACATGCATTCTACCCCTATGAACTTCATAAAACTTGTTTAAAACATAATATAAGTTAGAGATCGACTCTTACCTCTTGAAGATCGAGAGTAGAGGCGACCAAACTTGGGGTTGGGAGACATTTGAGTTCTTGAACCTCAAAGCTCTAAAACTTTGCTCAAAAGCTCAAATCTTCAAAACAAAGTTAAAACAAGTGAAAAACTTGAAAGATCTAGAGGAAAAACATCAAAGATCGGTGAGGGGCCGCGAAAAGCTCACCTTGGCCGAAAATGGGGAAAAGCTCGCCCGTTTTCGGCTAAGGGACCCTTTTATAGTGGCTGTCCAGGCCACGTTCGGGGGCCGAATGTGCCTCCGCATGCATGCCATGTTCGGCGGCCGAACTTGAGGTTCGGCGGCCGAACCTGGACTTCCCTCACTTATGCCTTCGAGGGCCTAAGGCACACCCAAAATGCCTGCATGTTCGGCGGCCGAACTTTGAGTTTCGACGGCCGAACCTGAGCTTTCCTCCAAGGGTGTTTTCATGCAAAAACTCATTTCCTCTTTACTTAAAATCATCAAAAACATTGAAACATTTCATGAAAACATGGTTTTACCCTTCTAGAGGTTTCCGACATCCGAGATTCCACCGGACGGTAGGAATTTCGATACCGGAGTCTAGCCGGGTATTACACTTTTTCTTTCATTTTCCAAGCTGAACCTGTGCATGTACAACTCACAAACATAAAACCCCACACTGGAGCCCTCATCAAATGCTCCAATGGGGCAACATCTCATACATTAAGCTTGGTTTACATAAACATCATTAAAACTTTTCATTAAAAAGATCATGTGAAAAAGGGATTAACTTACACTAGGGCCAAGCACAATTCTATCCTCAATACAATTCTTTACATTACATCACATTATAACATTTTTACAATACATGTCCACATCTAACTATTACATAAAACATTTCATTACTCTTGCTGACTTCCTGATCTATCCCGTACCTGCAAACCTAGGGGATTAAGGGAATGGGTGAGCTACTAGAGCCCAGTGAGCAGAATAATAAAACATTATATTTAAAGTTCATGCTTTCATGAAATGCATCACATCACAGACAAATCACCTTAAGGATGAACTTGTCACCAATAGCCCTCTACATATCCAATAGTGCCAGAACGTAGAATGGGTCCTTGTCTTTCTCTTACATAATATATCATAACATTCCAATGTGCCAAGGACGTAGAATGGGTCTTCCTGGACTTCCGTACCGTGTCATCATCATATCATATCATACCATACGAGGGCTAATGGATCACTCAATGTTCATCCACATCAACAACATAATATGCAATGCAACATATTCGTGAATTCTAATACAAACAACCTAATATATCTCATTGCATTCATGATGCGTGAATCATGCTAAAACTTTCATTATTTGTTTTGAAACATAAAGAGTAATTCTACTCACCTCAGGCTAGCTCTGACAAGACACTGAAGCAGCTATCTCACTGCTTGGGTCCTCGGTTCCTCGGGTTCGAACCTACACAGATGGACTCAGATGAGGGACCAAATATTCATGAACATGACTCTAAACTACTCCCCAAAAACCCCCTAAAACACCTTAAAACAATCATAGAAAACATGCAAAGGAAGGCTGAACAGGGTACTTTCGGCGGCAGGTTCGGCGGCCGAAAGTCCCTCCAGAGCCGAAACTCAGCCACTTTCGGCGGCACCTTCGGCGGCTGAAAGTGGTTCCAGAGCAGAAACTCATGCATGTTCGGCGGCACCTTCGGCGGCCGAAACTCCCTTCCAGAGCCGAAAGTCCAACTTTCGAGGGCAGGGTTCGGCAGCCAAAAGTTTGCCTCCACAGGCAGGTTCGGCGGCCGAAAGTTCCTTCGGGTGCCGAACCTGAGTTCTTCCAAAGGGCAGAACTCAGCCTCCTCATGCACATTTTGCCTCCCAAATCATTCAAACCTGTATTTAGCTATTCTACAACATGCATACACAAGCCAATAAGCATTTAGGGGTCTCAAACTACGCTAAACCCCAACACAAACATACAAAGCAACTCAAACAACATACATTACCCATAAACTCAACATTTACCCTAACAACAAACAACTAACTTACACATGCATTTCTACCCCATAAACTTTCATAAAACTTGTTTAAAACATGAAATGAGCTAAGGATCTACTCTTACCTCTTGAAGATCGAGAGGGGAGGCGATCTAAACTTGGAGATGGGAGAAATCTAGCTCCTTAGGTCTCCAAGCTCCAAAACTTGATCTTAGCTCCAAAACTCTTCAAAACCAAGTTAGAACTCGTTAAAACTTGAAAGATTTGAGGAAAATCATCAAACTCAACCATGGGAGAGCATGGACTCACCGTTGGCCGAAAATAGGGGAGAAAGTTCGCCCGTTTTCGGCTATAGGGCCTTTTATAGGGGCTGGCCAGACCACCTTCGGAAGCCTAAAGTGCCTCCACAACTCATGCAAGTTCGGCGGCCGAACCTGAGCCACTTTCGAAAGCCTAACTTGCCCCCTAAACTATCCCATGTTCGGCGGCCGAACTTGAGGTTCGACGACCGAACCTGGAAATGTCTCCATGGTCTTTTTCATTCAAAACTCAGTTTCTTTCTTACTTAAAACCATAAAATACATGAAAACATTTTATAAAATCATGACTTTTCCCTTCTAGAGGTTTCTGACATCCGAGATTCCACTGGATGGTAGGAATTCCGATACCGGAGTCTAGCCGGGTATTACATTCTCCCCCCCTTAAGAACATTCATCCCCGAATGTTCACCAAACCAGCATGCATAGCATAAAACATAAACATACATACAAAACACATAACACTCACCTTAGAAGAGATGAGGATATTGCTGGAGCATGGACTCCCGTGTCTCCCAGGTACACTCTTCGATGTTATGGTGATTCCAAAGGACTTTTACCATCGGGATTTCCTTGTTTCTTTGCTTTCTGATCTGGGTGTCTAGGATCCGCACCGGCTGCTCAACATAGGTGAGATCTCCAAGGATCTCCACATCAGGCTCACTAAGAACCTTGCCCGGATTTGACACGAACTTTCGTAACATGGAAACATGGAAAACCGGATGGATTCTTTCCATTGAAGTAGGTAAGTCCAACTTGTACGATACATTCCCAATCTTTTGCAAGATTTCAAAGGGTCCGATGTACCGCAGAGCTAGCTTACCTTTCTTCCCGAACCGAATCACCCCTTTCATCGGAAACACTTTTATCAATACCAAATCCCCCTCCTGAAACTCCACTTGCCTTCTGCGGACATCTGCATAGCTCTTTTGCCAGCTTACAGCAGTCTTGATCCTTTCTCTGATAATGGGTACCACCCTGCTGGTGATCTCTACTAACTCATGCCCTGCTAAGGCCCTTTCTCCAACTTCCTCCCAATAGATCGGTGACCTGCACTTCCTTCCATACAAAGCTTCATATGGAGCCATCCCTATGCTAGCATGATAGCTGTTATTGTAGGCAAACTCCACCAAGGGTAGATGCTGCCTCCAAGAACCGGCAAAATCTAGCACACACATTCTGAGCATATCTTCTATAGTCTGGATGGTCCTCTCTGACTGTCCATCAGTCTGAGGATGGAAAGCAGTGCTAAAATCCAACTTGGTACCCATAGCGTTCTGTAGACTCTGCCAAAACCTGGAGGTGAACTGGGGTCCTCTATCAGACACTATTGAAACAGGAGCCCCATGCAACCTGACAACTTCATCAACAAACACCTGCGCCAATTTGTCCACAGAATAGCCACTCCTGACAGGGATGAAGTGAGCAGATTTGGTTAGTCTGTCCACAATCACCCATATGGAGTCTAATCTGTTGGACGTCGCCGATAACCCCACCACGAAGTCCATAGATATATTCTCCCATTTCCATTCCGGGATCGGTAGTGGGTTAAGCATTCCAGCCAGCTTCTGATGTTCCAGCTTCACCCTCTGACATACTTCGCAGGCTGAAACGAACTGTGCCACTTCTCTTTTCATAGCTGGCCACCAATAAACTCTTTTCAGATCCTGGTACATTTTGGTGGCTCCAGGGTGAACACTGTATCTGGCATTATGAGCCTCTCTCATAATGTCTCCCTTCAGACCCACGTCATCTGGTACACACAATCTATTCCCATAGCGGAGGATCCCCTTGCTGTCAAATCTAAACTCATCGTTCTTGCCTGACTGAATAGTCCTGGCAATCTTCACTAACTCTGGGTCCTTATGCTGTTTCTGAGCCACCTGCTCTAGAAACACGGGTGTTACTCTCATCTGGGCTATCAAAGTACCTGTACCAAACAACTCTAGCTATAGACCTTCATCAATGAGCTTATAAAACTCCCTCACCATCGGTCTCCTCTCTGCTGAAATATGAGATAGACTGCTAAGTGATTTCCGGCTTAGGGCGTCTGCCACAACATTCGCCTTACCCAGATGGTACTGAATTTTGCAATCATAGTCACTAAGCAGCTCTACCCATCTTCTCTGTCTCAAGTTCAGCTCTCTCTGACTCAGGATGTACTGTAGGCTTTTATGATCTATGAAGATCTCACATTTAACCCCATAAAGGTAATGCCTCCACATCTTGAGTGCAAAGATTACTGCTACCATCTCTAGGTCATGTGTAGGATAATTCAACTCATGCTTCTTCAGCTGCCTAGAAGCATAAGCAATCACCCTTTCATTCTGCATTAACACACAACCCAGTCCCACACGGGACGCATCACAAAACACTGTGAAGTCTTCACTACTAGTAGGCAGAGCTAACACCGGTGCCGACGTCAACCTCTTCTTTAGCTATTTGAAGCTCTCTTCACACTGATCAGTCCACACAAACCTCTGATTCTTCTTAGTCAGTCGGGTCATAGGAGCTGCAATCTTAGAGAAGTCCTGAACGAACCTCCTGTAGTAACCTGCCAAACCCAAGAAGCTTTTGATCTCTGCCACTGAAGTGGGTCTAGGCCAGTTAGCTACAGTTTCCACCTTCTTGGGGTCTACTTCTATTCCATTCTTTGACACAACATGCCCCAAGAATGAAATGCTCCTCAACCAGAACTCACACTTGGAGAACTTGGCATACAAGCCGTGTTCCCTCAAGGTCTGCAAGACTAACCTCAGATGATGGGCATGCTCCTCCGCATTCCTGGAATACACTAAGATATCATCTATGAAGACAATAACAAAGTGATCCAGATACTGACTGAAAACTTTATTCATGAGATCCATGAATGCTGCAGGGGCATTGGTTAACCCGAACGGCATTACAAGGAACTCATAGTGCCTATATCTGGTTCTGAACACCGTCTTCGGCACATCCTCTTCTCTTATTCTCAGCTGATGGTACCCAGATCTCAGATCTATTTTGGAGAAACAATCTACTCCTACTAGCTGGTCGAATAGATTGTCGATCCTAGGCAACGGGTACTTATTCTTGGTAGTGACCTTGTTCAACTGCCTGTAGTCGATACAAATTCGAAGGGATCCATCATTCTTTTTCACAAACAGCACTGGAGCACCCCAAGGTGAGGTACTCGGTCGGATGAAGCCCTTATCTACCAGCTCTTGCAACTGTTCCTTAAGCTCCTTCAACTCTGCTGGTGCCATCCTATAGGGAGGGATAGTGATCGGTCTGGTTCCAGGCATCAACTCTATTTCGAACTCTATCTCCCTAGCAGGTGGTAAACCTGGCAGCTCATCTGGGAAGACATCACTAAACTCACTGACCACGGGCACTGAGGCGGGCTCTCTGACATGACTATCCAGCTCTCTCACATGACCTAGAAACCCCTGACAACCCCTCCTGAGCAACCTACGAGCCTGTAGGGCTGATATCAAACCTCTAGGTGTACCCCTCCTGTCTCCCCTGAAGACAACCTCTGACCCATTCTGACCTCTGAACCTGACTACCTTGTCTCTGCAGTCCAAGATAGCACTATGGGTAGATAGCCAATCCATCCCTAGAATGACGTCAAAATCTGTCAAATCTAGAACCACAAGGTCGGCTGAAAGGCATCTGCCCTCAACAAAAACTGGACTACACTGACAGACTGACTCTGCCACTGACGGGTCACACTTAGGTTCACTGACCCATAGGGGGCACTCTAACCCAGAGACCATCAAACCCAACCTCTCGACGGCTCTCGGAGCAACAAAAGAATGAGATGCACCAGGGTCCATTAAGGCATAAACATCTGAACAACCAATGATGAGATTACCTAACACCACGGTGTTTGATGCATTTGCCTCCTGCTGTGTCATGGTGAAGATCCATGCTGGAGCTGATGGACCTTCACCCCTGAAACCCGCTGAAGAAGAGGCTGCCCCTCTCCCTCTGCCTCTGCTACTGGCCTGCGTCGCGGCTGGAGCTGCTGGCTGAGCCACACTACCCGAAGCTGTCTGCTAGGACTGTGCCATAAAAGCTGCTCTAGGACACTCCCGTGCCATGTGTCCCTCCTGCCCGCATCTGAAGCAGGCTGTCGTCCCAAACCGACATACTCCCTTATGCAGCTTCCCACACTTCATACATACTGCATTGTCTGCACCTGAGCTCGAGCCACCTCCTAATCCCATACCTGACTTTATCTTGTTCCAGAACTTGTTCTTCTTTGACTTCTTGGTGGTATTACCCCACCTCTTACTGCCTGAAGCTGCTGCACTCAAGGAAGAAGGGTCTAA